>NW_027616477.1:0-298513 GCF_964187855.1 Myxine glutinosa
ATTGGAAAAGGGATTAAGCATGTTGTCTTTTAATTGGTTTAAAAGTGAATTCTTAAAAAGGGAGCATTGACGTCCTTAAATTGAAATCAGAAGATTGTGATGATTTTTTGAGGGAGATGATTTGTGATGTTTTTTCATTTCCTTTCATTTTTTTTCATTTCTGTTTTCATTTTATGATTTGAATGGAAGTGCCCTCTCCCTCCCTCCTCCCTTCCCACCCCCTCCACCCTAATCCTAACCCTAACCCCATCCCACCATCATCCACCCTTTCTAAGTCCCATGTTGATTTGGCATATCACCTCATTATGTGTCCTTTATCCTCACCTCTCTTTCTCCCCCCTCTCCCTCAAACCATGGCCCCATAGTGCTAAAGTAATTTGTGCGATGATACGACACAGTTGAAATGGTTAAATGTCACTTTATGAGTGTAATGGTTCACACAGAAAGTTCAAGGCAGGGGACAGCATTAACACACAATCTCTGAAAGCCTTGTAAGGGAAACAAGATATAAAACACTAAGTTATGAGTGCGACCAATAATACACAGTTATCTTTAGGATAATGAAATGAGTGTCGTATTTCGCATTGTATTAACACCCCTAAGGGAGCCCCCGCCCCACCATTTTTCTCCCCCCCCCACCCCCTAGCTTCTCATTTTTTCCCTCGCCCTACTTTCCTACCTCTCTCACCTGTTTTTTTTACCTGTTTTCCCCTTCCCTTATTCCTTCCTCTTTCTTTCCCTCCCTCCCACCCCCTTCCTCTCAAACCCTTATTGTGGCTTGTTCCTATGTCAAGCTCTCATTTTAATTTTTTTCTCTTCTTCTTTATTTTTCAATAAAGAATTGATTTTTGATTTTTGATTTGAAAATGATTTTTCTCTTCTTCTTCTTTATTTCGAAATGCTTATACAGGAAATGTTTGTTCTTTTGAATGGAAGAAATATTTATTGTATTAATTAAGTGTGGTCGGTGGGCGAAATCCACAAAGCATGTAAAGATGCACAAAGCCCTGTATTAGTGTACTACAGATGTATATGCATTTTTCAGAAAGGGTGCCATGAAATAGTCACAAAGAACCACTAAGAGTTTTTTCCTTAGAGAGGGTGCTGGGCTTTCATGAAGAACCACTGATATGGTGTACTAATATTTTCATTTTGATTTCATTTTTGTTTTTTCCTGTGGTATATATATCCATGTAGAAAGGGTGCCATGAAATTTTTTTTGTCACAAAGAACCACTATTAGACTTTTTTGTCTTTAGAAAGGGTGCTGTGCTCTCGTTTTTCCTGAAGAACCACTGATATGGTGTACTACTGTATAATTGTGTAATATGGTCGACCTTATGTATTTTTTTGTGTATTTTGTATATATCTCACGATTGATTCCAGTTAATGTCCTGCGAAATTTGCTAGTTTTTCTGGCCGAGTCATGATTACGTTGAGTTCCTATGGTTGAGCTCCCTTTATTTCGGTTTGGTCACGGCGGATGAGCGGACAAAATGACGAATGCTGCGGCAGGAGCAGTAGAAGCGATTTTTTTTCTTTTTAAATTTTTTTAACGATTATTCGATATTGTTATGACTTCTTGTCAATAGGTATACTAAGTGGTCAGGAGGTAGCCTTTTGCTATGTACAGTTCTCATTTTTTTCATTGTTGATTATACCACGTGGATGTGGTGATACAGGAAATGTTTTTTTTTTCAAATGGATGATTATGATATGACTATGATTATGATAGTGATGATAATTATGATAATGATTTTAAGATCATGATGTTATGATTTACAGGAATGAGATCATGAGGTTTCGTGTAAAATGATTGCACGGGCTTAAAGGACAACTTTTGAGCCCTGTAGGATTAATGATGCATGACAAGTAACAGGGTTAAATGAAGTGTCGAAATTTCAGCAGCATCGGATTACAATTGGCAAATATTGTGAATTAATTGTCATTTATTGGTAGAACACTTCAGGAGTTTTAAGAAATTTTAATTGTCAAGACGTTTGGGTACCATTTCAATTGGGACATTTTCTCAGTGACCTGTTTCATACCTGTTTGATTAATCTTGGCTGACTATTTCACAAATGCGGGGTTGGGTTGCCTTCAGTGGTTGCTAAACTTGAATTTGTGATATAATGGCCAGACAAGATTGGGAAAATATGTCAGATATGATCCAGAGGCAGAACGGTGATTTGTCAATTGAAAAAATCTATAGATCAAAGGTGACGACCAATGATCATAGATCTCAGTCAGTGGATGGAACTGTTCTGGCAACATTGGGAAACGGCTTATGTATAGAGTTATCCAATTGATTAATGTGATTTATTGATGAATTGATTTAATTGAATAAATTGCTTGATTGATGAAAGTGAAGTCTCAAGAAAGAAGTTTTGAGATATTTGTGAGACATTAATGTGAAGACAACCTTGGAAAAAGAGCAAGGTGGTGAGTCTATATATAGATATATGGGCGGTTACTATTCTGTGTGATTTCCCCTTCAACAGAACGGGATATCTGCGGACTCACCCATTTCATACTGACCCCTTTGACCCATCTGCAACGCCGATCAGTGCGATTGGGGTGTGGGCAAGCCACAGGATAGGGAGACTCTCTGGCAATCACTTGAAGTCATCGATTGCAAAGGTGGAGAGATACTTCCTGGGAGACTACAGAGTCGAGCTTATAGGAAACAAGCTAGGCAACAACACATCCAACGCTACTTTGATAAAAGGTGGAACAAACCCTAGTAGATTTTATTTACAGTACATATAGTACAGGTGTGTACAGGTGTATTCCAAAGCGCAGATCCTAGTAATTTACCTGGTACATTAAGTGAATACTGAGTGTTATTCACATACAGGCAGAATGGGGAATGGAGCCTGTAAGAATACACAAGGACAACCAGATATTCCACAAAAAGGTACTTGTGCATATTATATGTATGACCGTTATGGTGAAGAGGCTATTAGAGAGGTTGAAAATTGGTATTTGTGGACAAAGGGACATGCTAAGGAGTTTCCAAGAGATGGTACATTTGAGCGAAGTCGATTGGAGAGATTAGGACAAGAATTGAAAGCCAGGAAGCAACAGAATTTAACAGTAGACTGGCTTGCATTCCATTATTGGGATGTTGAATCCAGGAAATGGGAACAGCAAGAACAGATAATGGACCAAGAACTTAAAATAAAAAGAATACAGGATACATTGGAGGAGATAAATGCACAACTGCCCTCGAAAATAGGAATAAAAGTGACACTTGTTCCATCTGATTCCCCTTTGTCTCCCCAAAAAGAACAGTACAGAGAATTTTTTTATGGTTCAGGAGATAACCAGAGATCGCAGTGGCGACCCAGGGATCCAGAGATGCAGCCCAGCAATACAAGTGAACAGGTGGACAGACCAGGCAATGACAGAAACCGGTGTTTCAATTGTGGAGAAATGGGACAGTGGAAAAGAAGATGTCCCTATGTCAATAAAAGACAATTTCGCAAGGACAAACCAAGTTCAAGGGTACCAGTGCTTACCGGTACCTCAGATAACGATTAGGCCTTCATTGCTGCAGATCCCAAATGACGATTGGCCTCAACAGATTAAATCATTAGACCAACATGAATAACTGTTGATGCTTCTTGTGTCTGAAAAGTTATCGGAGCAAGAATGATTTTACTTTTTGCTTGTTAGCGAATTAATAATTAATTGATCAAATGCCAAAATTGGATATTTTTGGAACGTGAATTAAAAGATCCAGAATTAGAGTTCATTCTGGAAGCTTCATATTTGCCAATTATAAATGTGGCTTTAGGGAGCATTTTGGGCAAAACAATTTTTTAATTTTTTTATATAAAAGTGTGGAACATTGCTTTGCAAATTTTTTGGAAACCAAGTGACAAGCGTCACATGATCATCAGGTGGGCATTTTGGACTATTCTTTTGTATGATTGATAGGTCAGTGGTCGACTGACATGTAAATGGATGTATTGTTAAATTTGGATAAATTATTGTGGGAACCGAAGGGGTAATTTCAATGTGACGTTATAGGGGTTTTCTGAAAATAAACTTTTATCTATTTGTGTAATTAGCGTTTCTAAATTTAAAGGACAAATTTTACGAAATTGAAATAAAATTGACACCCATCTTGATGTTAACAATGGTTCCAACGCAAACAAATATACATAATGCTTAGGTTTGTGTATGTTTGTGTGTCAATGTTTGTGTTTTGTTTTTTTGTGTGTCAAACTTCCAAGATTGTTGAAACCGACAATGTGTTCGTCTGGACATAGATAGTTTCATGTGGATGGGATCAAATATCCAGAGAATTCGTAAAATAAAATAGAAATATAATTTGATTATGAACATTATCTCTTTTGTCAAGTGAGATGGATTATAAAGATTTGATGTGCTGGGTTATGAGCAGCCATTATTAATAGTAAAATTGTGAGTAGTTTTGGGATTCCATTTTTGATAGAATTTATATGAGAATAAAAGCTATTTATAGATTATTTTTTTTTTGTATACAGAGTCGAGGCTCGTGAAAGAGCTAACATTTATCAAACAAACAAATCAAACAAACAAGCAAACAAAGTATATAAAAAGGGGAGCGGTCGACAAGATGGGGAGAGAAGGGGAGGAAGCACACAAACACAACATTTGAGGGCAGGGACATCGGGAGATGTGTGGGAGGCAGAGGGCCTGGGGGGAGGCAGGATAGGTATAAAACGCAAGGACACCAAGGACTTCCAGGAAAGAAGATAAAAGTCACCTCAAAAAAGTGGATTTGGGGTGAAATTAGCAGGGGTAGAAAAGATCAAGGTTTTGGATTGGGGAAGATAAGAGATGGTGGTGAACAGCCGTTTTAAAGACCTGGAGGGAGGAGTGGGATTGAAGAGAGTGAGGGAGTTTGTTCCAGAGGCGGGAGAAAAGAGGAATGAAGGAGTGAAGGTGAGCAGAGAGTCTTGATTTTGGCAGTTTAACCATAAGAGGGTTGCAGGCAGATCTTGTGTGACCTGCAGGAATATTTGGGGGACAGAGCCCGGAGAGAGCTGGGTGAGCAAGGCCGGAGAGGAGTCGGTAGAAGACGGAAAGACCACCAACCTGCCTGCGGTGAGTAAGTGAAAGGCCCTCGGAGATAGCGTCATCACGGGAGATTCCAATGATTCTGAACGCTTTGGTTTCAACAGCGTGAAGACGAGCTAGGTGTGAGGCAGGAGCACCAGCCCAGAGGGGAGAGAAGTATTCCATTGAGCTGCGGATGAAAGCCTTGTATGTGGTGAGGAGCTCAGGTGTGCCAAGGAAGGACTTTGCACGACGGAGGATGCCCAGTCGGCGACTGGCTTTGGAGGCCAGCTTGGAAATGTGGTTTTCCCAGGAAAGATCATGGCAGATAGTGAGACCCAAAAGCTTGAGTGACAGAACTTCTTGGAGAGGATTATTCAGAAAGTAGATGGGAGGGTTGTCCAGTCGGTCTTTTCGGAGAGACATCGTAAGAGTGTGAGATTTGTCAGGATTGAAAGACATGTTCCACTCGTTTGCCCAGTCTGTGATTTTGTCCAGGTCTGCAGAGAGTGAGGAGGCTGCAGACTGCCGATCTGAGGGATGAGGAATGGAGCGGCAGAGAGTGGAGCCATCAGCAAAGAGATAGAGAGGATTTTCAAGAGAGTCAGAGAGATCATTGATGAAGACCAGAAAAAGCACAGGGCCCAGAACACTGCCTTGGGGAACTCCAGCCTGAACAGGAAGAGGAGATGAGAGAAACCCATTCAGGGCCACACGTTGACTACGACGAGAGAGGAAGTCCGCCAGCCATGCGTGGAGATTTCCATGGATACCAAAGGAGGAGAGTTTGGTGAGCAGAGCGGGGTGCCAGACCGTATCGAAGGCATGTGATATGTCGAGGGAGACAGCTCTAATTTCCTGTTTGGCATTGAGGACCTCCATCCATTGTTGAGACAGCAGAAGCAGCATGTCCAGAGTAGAGTGACCTGGTCTGAAACCAAATTGATGATCAGAGATCAAGCCATTGGAGAAGAGGAAAGATTTCATATCCGAAGCAATGATGGATTCCATGACTTTGCTGATAATTGGGAGAAGGCTGATTGGTATGTAGTTGCAAGGATCTGTTTTTGCACCTTTTTTGTGCAAAGCGGTGATGTTGGCTGATTTCCAAGCAGATGGCAGTTGACCTTGAGCAAAAGAGAGGGTGAAGAGAACAGAGAGAGGGAGTGAAAGAGCAGAGGAACAGGATTTTAGGAACCGTGGGCTGATGCCGTCAGGTCTAGTTGCAGAATCAGAGTCGAGGGTTGACAGAAACTTTTCCACCTTGTCAGGAGGAAAGGACATGGAGTCCAGGAGCAGCTGAGTACGACTGGGTACGGTGGGTACAGAGAGGGATGGGTTTGGGACACAAGATTTAGAGGCAAACACAGAGTTGAGGCATTCAGCTTTTTCACGTGCGGAGTCAGCTGTGTAGCCGTTTGAGGTAAGGGAGGGGATGGAGGGGGAACAAACACCAGAAACAGATTTGACCAGACGCCACCAGGATTTGGAAGAGGGAGAAAGATGAGAGTTCGGTCTTGAGAACGGAGAGATATTGTTTCCTAGCTCTCCTGAGGGTGGACACACACTTGTTTCGGGCTTTGTGAAAGGAAATGAGATTTCCTTCCATTGGATTTGCTTTCCAGGAGACTAATGCAAGTTGTTTCTAGGCAACAGCCTCATTACAAGATCCGTGTACCATGGACGGGAGGAAGGGTATGACAACTGAAGACGAGATGGGATAAATCTGTGCATGAGAGAGAGCAATTTACTTTGGAAGAATTCCCAGGATGAGTTGATGTCAGAGGTGGTAGAGATGGGAGACCAGTCCAGATGATTGATGGCTGCTTGAAGACCGTGCCAGTTGGCCTGAGTGAAATGCCAGACTCGTCGATGCTGAGGAGGCTCCCTGAGAATGGTCAGAGAGATGTCCACTTTAACAAGCACATGATCAGATGAGCCGATTGGAGCAGAAGAAGAGCAGCAGACATTTTCATGGAAGTTAGTCATAACCAAGTCCAGAAGAGAAGATGCTCCGTTGACTGAGATCCGGGTCGGGAAATTGACAGATTGTGTCAGTCCCAGTGAGTCGCAGACGTCCTTTGCTGAGGAGCCATGGCTGGTGAGAGAGGTACCCACACCCAGCCAACTGGCATGGTGACAATGGAAATCACCACATATGAGGAAGAGAGAGTTAGGATGAGTAGACAGAAGTTGGTCCATATTATCAGACAGCGAGATGTAGATGGAGTCATCACTGTTTGGTGGACGGTACAACACACATCTGAACAAGAGGTGGGAGCGAAGGGGAAGCCGTAGCCAGAGGTATTCCTGGGGGTGAGGTGGAGAGAGTACAGAGCGAGTGAGGAAGAGAGTTTTTGATAAAGATAGCAACCCCACCTCCAGGACGAGGCTCAGGTCTATCATACCGGAGGAGGGAGTAACCCGGGAGAGATACTAAGGAATCAGAGACATCATGAAGGAGGAAAGTTTCTGTTAAGCATATCACATCTGGTTTGACAGAAGAAACCTGTATGGAGAGATCAGTTGAGTTTGAACGAAGGCCCCGGATGTTTGAGGTCCATACCGTTAATGAAGAGGAAGGGGGAGCGTCGGATACAGAACAGGGGGGAGGAGGGGTAGGGTAATATGTGGAAGAGGTGGAAGAGGTAGGGAGAGCTGTTGAAGGTGTGTCAGAGATTTCAGAATAGCTCGGAGAAAGGGAAGGATGGGCGGACAAAAGGTTTGATGGTGATTGGGTGAGGCACAATGAGGTGTTATTTGTGGAGGGGGAAGAGCGAGGCAGAAGGTTGGGGGAGATGGAGGTGAGAGTTGGAAGAGGGAAGAAGTGGGGAGGACGCTTTGAGGAGGGGGAGTGAGAGGGGGGAAATTGAGAAGAAATGAGGGTGGGAGATTTGAAAGGGAGGGGCGAGGGGGGAGTTTAGGAGGGAAGGGACAAGGGGAGGGATTTGAAAGGGATGGGATATGGGGGAGATTTGGAGGGGAGGGGTGAGGGGGGAGTCTAGTAGGATGGGAGGGGCGAGGGGGAGTCTTGGAGGGGAGGGGTGTGGAGGGAGTTTAGGAGAGAAGGGGCAAGGGGGGAGATTTGAAAGGGATGGGTGATGGGGAGGATTAGGAGGGGAGTGGCAAGGGGGAAGATTTGGAGGGGAGGGGTGATGAGGAAGATTTGGATGGGAGGGGTTATGGGGAAGATTTGGAAGGGAGGGGTGAGATTGGATTTTAGAAAGTGTACGATTAATGGGAAACGAACATTTATTGCAAAATGAGTTTCTTGTGACCTTCGAGTCAAAAATACGTTTAAGGACGCTGGAGGGAGGCTGGAGTGCAGAAGAGTTTAGGGAATGTAGAAAAGAGGCACTGAAAGAGATTGAATTTTTTTTTGGGATAGATAGATTTGGTGAGCAAGTCGAAAGCAGCCTTTTAAAGAAGAAGAAGAAAAAGGTGTTATAATAGATGACGGAATACAGAACTTGAGGGGAAAGTGTAAACATGTTAAGGTTAATAACAGTGAACGTTAACAGTGAATAGTAATAACTGTTATTACAGTAACAGTAATAACAGTGAACGTCGTTCGAAGAACGAACGAACGTATAAACGAATGAGAACAAAGAATAAGAACAGAGAAGGAAATGTTTTTTTGGGGTTTTATTTTGAGTTGATTTTAATCAAGGAAGTAGGCTATGGGGTGAAAAGACTGGGAAAAGCAGAGAACGAAAGTTATTGGAGCACAAAAGACGGACCGCTGAGAGGAAAACGAAGCCTCAAGGTTGGACACTGTACAAGGCCTCAAAAGACATGGCACGATTTACTCTACAGGTATGAAAGATTTGCACTGAAAATCTTCCTCGGGACACACGATACGTACAACACCATAAAATAAATACAGTTATAATGAAAATACAAATGGGAAGAATTACTTAACTTCGATTTCGATGGAGAGTGTGGACAGCTGCGAATAAACGAAAACCTCGCCGGCAAGACCGGAAGCAGAAAAGAGGATATGAGCTTCATGACAAAATGAGGGAGTACAAAATTAGCCAAATTTGGAAGAGGTCCTACATTGACTTCCCAGAGTACTCTACTCACGGATTTTTGACAAATATAAACTTAACTTTTATCAGCATATAAATTGTGCTGTATGTATGGATGTGTCTTAGGCATAGATGATATGGGTATATAGTAACGAAAATTTTGCTGAATTGAACTATTGTGAGTTTTAAGACAGAATGCATTGTGAATCTTAGAACCAAGGGGCAGACATGAACGCGCTGTTACGTTATTTAACCTCAGAACGCGATGTTACATGTACTTGCGACATATTTGTTAATCTGGCACACCTATATTGGCATACTGGTGTCAGTCGTATTCAGTAGTTGCATAGAAATGGATGAGCAACAGTTAGGGGGCGTAAAACCACTTATTTGGACATTTTCTACAAAAGTAGGGGTTTCAATAAGTGGTAGCTGTGCACATGGGATTCACCAAATTAAGTTATGGAGTTTAAGCAAAGTTACTGGTAAACAGAAGGGGATTGGATGGTATATAAATTCTTCAATGTTGGGTAATTTAAGTGAGATATTACAAAGACTTATAAGAGCTATTGTTCTTCCTTATAGCAGTGGGAAAAGAAAAAAAATTAGATCCAACATAATGAATCTATAAATGAATGTGATAGGGATAATATCCTCAATTTGTGTTAATTATTTGATTGTGGGTAAAGGAATTAATTTCTCATAAGTGGATTGTTAACAGCAGCCTGAAAGGTCCTGAGAGTGTGCATCCATGTGATCAGAAATCCCAGATTTGTTTTTTAAAACAACATTTTGGAGGAGGTCTTATGTGGACGAGCACTTGATTGGTAGATACACAAAATGGAATAAAAAAAGGTACTGCATGTTGGCAGCCACTTTTGCGGCCATTTAGGCCAAACACATTGAGAGAAAATTGTAGTTTAAATACGTAATTTACACATGGCTATTTGTAAAAGGGAATTTGTTGAGATGGGAAACATTTTCTAAAGGTTTATTAAAGTGTTATAATATGACATTTGGCAAGGCAAACTATTGGATGGGAAAATTAGATCTGGTTATAAAATGAATTTATTGACCCCTTGAAGTTAATTCTTCGAATCATTGTTTCACTGGCATTTTGAGTTCACATTGGAAATAGTTTGGTAGAGCTTTGGTTAAAACCTTTGGTTGCGGTATTTTGGAACGAATTGATAAACCATAGGAGATTGATAAGAATAGAAACAAATATGGACCCAAAATAGAAAGATTTTACGATGATATGAATAATACCGGGATTAAATGATTGAATCAAGTAATGATGCAAATGAGTACAGTAGAGTTAAGATGATGGCATTATGAAAATGTTATGAAATGCGTCAGTTTATCAGATCAGTGAACTCATATCACCATAAGTTACACTGTTAAAGAGAAAAAAGTGGGGAGGACTATGATAATAATACATTATGCATAGTTTGCTTGTTTGCAAGATTTGTTGGGAATTAGATATTCCTGTTTGTGATTTTAATTATATACACTCATTATTAATGCATTTATTTCCTTGCAGTAGTGTTAAAATAACTGCATGAGTTTAATTTTCAAACGATACTGATTTGAAAGCAATTTTAAATGTTATTCTTAGTTTAGTAGTCAAAAGATACCTGATTTGAATATTATTTGTGTGACCCATATAAATGAATATAACTTTTGAATGTTTTAAGGGAAACAACAAATGGAAATAGGAAACTGTTGTAATAAATATATGATGAGTTAAAATATGGTGATTTTATGATAAGATGTACCCTATCTGATTCAATCTGTGTGGTGAGCAGATATAAATGTGGCAGAGTAAAGGAAAGACCAGATCACATCTCAAATGAGTGCTAACGGAATTGCGAAGAAGTTCGAGAAAGAAAATTTGTGGCTAAAAATGAAGTTAATCTTGGCATACACCCTCCTTCTCAAAGAATGATGAAGACATTCTCCTGTGTAACTTGGAGATGGATGCTTACCTTCACCAAGGGAAATTTATGTGACAATTTGCCTGGATCACACTGCAACATATGAAGGAAGGGCGATCACTTACTCTTGTTTGAAGGCTTCGAACATTCATCACATCAGAAGTTGCAGGACAACGACATTTTACCTGCAACCTCTGCGAAATGCGGGGACATATGTTATTACTTCACCAACTTCCGGGGAGCCAGCATGGAGCTGCAAACCAATGGCTGTGCCTTTTCACAACAGCTGTGCACGATTCTGCGGGCCACTCCTGGTATGGACCATGGATGACCTGAACACCATGGTCCCAACATCATTGTGGATGCATCCGGCATCCCTGTTCCACATCTTGCTGGCCAATCAACGTCACACCAATACTTGCTGCCCACTCATAATGAGGGAGGAGGCAAGTCGACTACAACTGGGCGAAGGCCGTGTTCAGGAATTACTATGGTTTACAGCAAGAGTGGCAAGAATGCTACATGGAGAGCAGGGTCAGTCTATGACTCCGTGCAGTTATTACAACAGCAAGACCCTACACGAAGTAGTGCAGGTGCTATGAAGACATAAGGAGAAAATGTGTCATACCTGAATTCAAACACAAGTGATCAGCCCTTCCTTTCAAACAAAGAATCAACATTTGTTTGGAGGCAAAAGTTTTTGCCAGATGTTGCAGATGCCTTAAAAAACGTGAAAATGGTGAAGTGAAATTGTTGTATCTTGGTGAGGGTGAAGTGTTGTTTTGAAAAGATACTTGTGATGCAAATGCAATAGATTGAACAATATGGAAGGAGTCAATGACCAACGAAATGTTTTGTGATTCTTGCAGGATGACGGGGTATGCCTAAAGGAATTGGATTACCAAAGTTATGGTTTGAATACTTGTATTGATGTTTACTTGTAGTGATTGATTGTTTACTTATACTTGTATTGATGTTTACTTGTAGTGATTGATTGTTTACTTGTAGTATTGATGCTTACTTGTAGTGATTGATTGTTTACTTATATTGATGTTTAGATTTATGGTTAATATAAACAAAAACAAAAAGATGAGGGAATTGTGGAAGTGTAACTCAGTATAAATCATTGGTTGGAAGCAGGGACTAGCAGGTGGTCATAAGAATGTCAGGAATGTATCTCACTCTGTCGAAGCTGGGAGTCCTTTTATCCACCTGTATTACGACCCCGGGCTAACACACATTCCCAAGCCGGCACTATTTGTTCTGGGCATCGGGATGCAAAGAGGGTGAAGAAACTCCCCAGCAGGGAGGCGGTTGTGGATGACCAAGGAGCTTCAGCGCACGGAGGATTAACATTCAGTGCACGGAGGATTAACATTTAGCGCACGGAGGATTAACTCCAATTTGCCCACATAAACCAGAGCAAACTTTGAGTCAGCAGCACTTGCCACGAGAACCTCTGCCCAAATGGAACGATCGAGTACGGAACGAGAACAGAGCAGCAGACCGAACGAAGAAGAACCAATGACTTGAATTACTGAATTCGTTATAGTATTGTAGTTCTTTATTATAAAGAAACAAGTGAATTATTAGCTAATAAAGCATTGCTTTATAAAAGCCCTGTTTAGTTATTTTGTATCCTCCTGAGGCACATAACTATTCCCGAACAGGGTCTTTACAGTCGTCTGGGTCCTCGGGGTCTACTGTGTCCCTGGGGTCTTTTAGGTCCTCCTGGTCTTTTCGCACCTCTGGAGGGTGGCTGCTCAGCATCATCTCAGGCCATCCTAGGTGAGTTAGCTAGTCAAACACCAGGGACAAAATACCACAATAAGTTAAGGTTAAAAACAGTAAAAATTAGATAAAAACACAACTGAGATGAAAATATACAGTGCCTTCAGAAAGTATTCACCCCCTGACTTTTTCACTTTTTGTTGCATTACAGCCTGAATTTAAAATTGATGGAAAAGGGGGGACAGGTTCCCGACTGTTCGTGATTCATCGGGGAAAATCAAAAATCTCGAATATGCCCACAAAAGCCAGGAATGTCGAAGCAAACCGCGAATGGAATTGAAAACTTGTTTCGTGAAAAAACGCAAATGTCGATTGGCATGGTGGGGGATGGTTTATGCGCACATACAACTGTTTCATGCGTGACAAGTGGAAGATGCTTTTAGAACCGTTATGTGCAGGTGGAAGAGTTCACCGGAATCTCAAGACAACTGTGTCCCATTTAACTCGCGTCTAAATGTCGGAATTTGCTCGATTGTTGACCAAGCTTATTCGACCTTGCTCAGTCTCTCCACCTACAAAGCAGTAAACAAAGGATGTTTTTGATTCCATGAATATTATAAAGGTCTCCCTGTTCTCTGAAATTGTATAAAAGTGAATGCAAATTAAAATTCAGGGTCGTCATTGGTGTTCGGCTGTATGGAGCTGAAACCAATGCGAACCATGGTGCCATGTATATAGTCTTGTATCTGAATAAATGTCTTGTATATCTTGGTCCGACTCAAGAAGGGGCTCATTCTGACCCGGGGGGAAATGGGGCAAAAGGGAAGAGCCTCGACATGCACAGCTGGTGGGAAATTGTTTAAGAGTGGCTGGACGTGGTTTTACGCGTGGCACGTGGAAGTTGATTTCAGAAGTGATGTGCGCGCAGCTGGTGGGAAATGTTTTTCATCAGAGAAAATGTCAACGTTTTTACAAACACGAATGCACATGATTATAGTTTTCATTAAATTCTTACAAATACAATTCCAAAAGTTTAGCTTCCTCTTTTGCTGCGAGTGTCATGTTACTTTATCGAAAACGAACAGTTTGTGCTTCGATCTTGCTTGATTCCCAAAGCCCGTCATGACCCCCGCAATAGTTGCCGTTTTAACTGTACAAGCTTGAAGGATGATACGATATTCTGTATTATCTTACGAAGATAAATGTTGAGTTTAAATTGCATCATTTCAAATGTACCGGTATCACAGCCTTGTGTTAGAATTTCATTTTATTTTAGATTCAAAATAAAAGTTCATTTTCACTTATGTTTTATGAACCAGTCTCGCTGATCGGCGCAAGACTTACACCCCATATATTACACATTAATGTTGTGCGGACTAAAGGAATCAGGACACTTCAAACAAAACAATAGATAGGCAATTAAATAATCACTCACGGTTCCCGATCAAAAATAAATAACAAAATAATTATGTAACAAACCAAGCAACCCTACTCTCCACGTCATATCGCATTTTTAACCTTCTTCCCTCCTCCCACTCCTACCCATGCAGAGAATTTGCAATCATCTCTGTGAACCAGGCTTTTCCTGAAACAGAAAATACTTATAATATTAACTTGGGATTCCTACCCGTTGGTGAAAAGGGATAATCAACTTAGTACCAAGTCAGTCCATGGGTGGGCGGGAAAAAATTTCTGCATCCGCCAAAAACCGCGAATATGCGGGACACAGGGCCGCAAATGTAGAAGCGGGTCGCATTTTATAAACCGCGAATGTCGGGATCCAACCGCGAGTCTTCTTGGGTATGTCTGTAACAGCTTTTCACATCTGGATTTTGGGAGTTACTCCCATTCTTCCTTGCAGATTTGCTCAAGGTCTTTCAAGTTGGATGAGAGCATCGGAGAATACTTAAAGGGGTTGAATACCTATTTACTCAAGACATTTCAGCTTTTCATTTTTAATTAATATGTAAAAATTTCGAAAAATAAATTCCAGTTTGACATTATGGGGTATTATGTGTGGATCAATGAGAAAAAAATCTCAACTTCAGGCTATAATGCAACGAAATGTGAAAAAAGTAAAGGGGTGTGAATACTTTGTGAAGGCGCTGTCGAGGGCACAATGGATCTGGTTTGAAAACTTATCTTTGAAAAACTGGAAAGAGGATCAAAGTCTAGTGCACTCAGACCCAGAACTGGAAGTTTATGTTTATTTTGTCCATTACTTGCCCTGCTGCCCTATTGTCAGTTAATGCTCTCTATCATTTGCTCTTACATGCTCTTCCATTAAACATCATTTGCTCTTCCATCTTGCGGAGAAACAATACGAACAGAAGATATTAAAAGAGTGCAAAAGGGCGGCTGCTTACCTTACAAGTCGTGAAGAGGGATTTTTTGTTTCAACCACGGGTGCTTTGAAATCTTCTGCAAAACAATGTGTTGGAATCAAATATAAACACGAACAGGAAACACCTTCACAAGTGAACAACCGTATTGTGCTCCACAGCAACAGGAGGTCAGCAACCCCAGCATGTGTGAACATACTTGTTCAGGCAAATCAAATAGTCTAAAACGGTATGAAACCCTCACCTTCATCGTGAGTCTTTTTTTGGGATTCTCACGAAGCATCCCGGTGAGAAGGGCAGTCAATCGTTTATCTGCACGTAGTGGCGGCCTGTACACAAAGTTATTGCTGACATCTACCTGTGAAGCAGCAAAACAAATGTATTCGTGACAGAATCCAAAAGCATCATCGCACTCAAATACTGTACTCGCATTTACATAATAAGCATAAGCATCTTCCAAACAATCAATCTCTGATGCAATAACCAAGACTTCATTCTGAACGAATAAAATACATTTTGATTCATGAAATAAAATATGCTATAAAATACAAAAGTTTTCTTTGTTAACCGAAAAACAAACCCTCTTCACTCAACAATGAATATGAAGTCGATTGGTTTATTTAATAAATTTGTGAAAACTCAAATATTTGGCAGTCAAAATGAAACGTAATGAACAGTAATTACAAAAGAGAGTTCACGTGAATGATGAAACAATCGCTTGTTTCGTTCCACAGTGGAGAAGGAAATAGATCACGTGTCCAAACCAGAATATACAGCAGAACCTCAACTCATAAAACGAACAGATCTTTACATCAAAAGCATCGCCAAGAGTAATGTGTCCAAAATGGCATATGCTGAACAAGTCAAGCAACACCATCCCGCACCAAACCATCAGAAATACTGAAACAAAATATATCCCTCAGCACTCTCTTCACTCACCGCACCTTCACACCACACAGGCAGACCACCCTCCCTCACTTACCACACCCTTAGCACACCCTAGCAATCTCGGCACTGTCAATCTCCTGTGCAGTTTCTCTCCACAAACTTCATCCACTGTGATCTACAAATTCAAATCAAGTCAGTCTTTTGGGACTGCTGCAGGCAACATGTAACTCAGTGCCACCTGCCGCATGGTCAGGTTGTCGGCGACGAAACCGACACCCCTCACTGGCTTTGTTAGTGGGGAGGGTAACTGTGACGCCCTGGCAGGACCAAAAACAACACCTGACAAAGGGCAGATGAGCACTTTTAAGGAGCCAACGGCCATCCAATAAGGTGATGGTGTATTCGAAAAAACACCCATCCGGTTTGGACCAGTTCGGGTCATACCAAAGTTTGTGTGTTTGCTTGTCCAGCTATCTGTCCTTTTTTTATTTTTTTTTGTATACAGAGTCGAGGCTTGTGAAAGAGCTAACATTTATCAAACAAACAAATCAAACAAACAAGCAAACAAAGTATATAAAAAGGGGAGCGGTCGACAAGATGGGGAGAGAAGGGGAGGAAGCACACAAACACAACATTTGAGGGCAGGGACATCGGGAGATGTGTGGGAGGCAGAGGGCCTGGGGGGAGGCAGGATAGGTATAAAACGCAAGGACACCAAGGACTTCCAGGAAAGAAGACAAAAGTCACCTCAAAAAAGTGGATTTGGGGTGAAATTAGCGGGGGTAGAAAAGATCAAGGTTTTGGATTGGGGAAGATAAGAGATGGTGGTGAACAGCCGTTTTAAAGACCTGGAGGGAGGAGTGGGATTGAAGAGAGTGAGGGAGTTTGTTCCAGAGGCGGGAGAAAAGAGGAATGAAGGAGTGAAGGTGAGCAGAGAGTCTTGATTTTGGCAGTTTAACCATAAGAGGGTTGCAGGCAGATCTTGTGCGACCTGCAGGAATATTTGGGGGACAGAGCCCGGAGAGAGCTGGGGGAGCAAGGCCGGAGAGGAGTCGGTAGAAGATGGAAAGACCACCAACCTGCCTGCGGTGAGTAAGTGAAAGGCCCTCGGAGATAGGGTCATCACGGGAGATTCCAATGATTCTGAACGCTTTGGTTTCAACAGCGTGAAGCCGAGCTAGGTGTGAGGCAGGAGCACCAGCCCAGAGAGGAGAGCAGTATTCCATTGAGCTGCGGATGAAAGCCTTTATAACGTTAGGTTTCAAAGGCCAATCCTTCAACACTAATGTGGGTTCACTGGTGTTGGCTTAGCGGTTAGGGTGCAGGCTTGGGGATCCTTGAATCCTGAGTTTGAATCCTGGTCGATCTCTGAATTAATGCCAGGGGGGTTGACTCAGCCTGTCCTCCTACTGAGGTCAGCAAATTGAGTACCAGCTTGCTGAGATGAATGATCCTGGTGTGTACCCCGATTTCGAAGAGGTACACCGTATCCCTTTGCATTGTAAGAGGTGATTAAGGTTTGGCGTCAGGAAGGGCATCCGGCCGTCAAAACATTGCCTCACACAGGGAACTATGATTGTCATGGGGCCCGCAAGGCTGGACCCTGCTCGAGCTGGGAAAATGGCCTTAAAACGATCATACATTCATTTTTTGTTGTGTTCACTCAGGTCTATTTTTGAGGATAAAAACAAACTCGAAAAACATTTTCCATAAAAGAGTAATTATGTCTCCTCCATTGGAATTGTAAATGGTGGCTTGCAAACCGAGCCTCAAGGCCAGTGTGCAGAAGCGTTTTTCTAGCCCCCGTTGGACTTGGTCTGAAACGGGAGGCTTTGGGATTGCGTCTCTTCCGTCAATCCGCAACCATATGTCGGAGATGTATGGACCGATTTTGTTCATACTTGGCAGAAAGACAATACCTGACGGAATACATATGCACATCATTTTGTTTCGAGATGCAATCAGAGATGGCCGACTGGCAGCCATTTTAGTTGTAAAAAATCCCGATGTTGAACACGTCCTCAACCTTCTCTCGGAGATGCATTTACCAATGTTGTTCAAACTTGGCACACAGATAATGAATGATGACTTACAGATGCACAGCATTTTTTTTGACATCAGATCAGTCGAAGGAAAAAGCAGATTCTCGCTCACCTTAAATTTAACATTGAAGTCAATGGGAAAAAAAGGGAAAAACTATTTGGCTCACACCCCCTCTCTCAACAAATTGAGCCCCTTTTCTCCCCCTTTCCTCCCTCCCCCATCTGAACAATAACTACATTATACTCATATAGAGAACCAACGAATATCTGTTTTATTTTGGGGAATGGCTTAATTTTCTTGTCGCACCCATCACCATATAGAATATTGGCAAACAAGATGTTCAAACTTGGTTCTTGGTACAAGTATCTTTGTTGAGCAGAGATGAAATGATAAACCTCTCTTAATGATCTCGTCTGAGTCCCTCCTGAGCCACATATCAAATTTTTTCTAAGCACCGCCCACTTTTCAGAAGCCCCTCCCACTTCTTCAAAGCCCCGCCCACTTTTATAAACCCCACCCACTATTACATCATTTGTAGTTCAGGCTTGCCCAGGCTTGCCCGGAAAGTTCCAAAGGAAACCACACTCACCATTCTTATATTGAAGTACAGGCTAAATTTAAACAATTTTTCTTTTATTGAGAATGGACAACTGTGCTGAGCTTGAGTGGGATGACTTTGGAGTTCCTTGGACTCCTACTACATGTGTGGAACTAAACCTTAAAATTGATGAACTGGATTCAAACCTCTTATCAATGGAGGTAAGAGTTTCTTATAATATTTACAGAGTTTGATTTATACATATAATAATATTGTATTAAATTAATACATTGTTATTTTCTCTCACAGGAAATTGTATCTGAGATACAAAATGAAAATACTGCTTTTACCACAACTTGGGGTAAAATCAATGAGCAATGCCCCCACCTTAATTTTTTCAGTAGTTTACAATTAAGATAAAAACCTCGTATTTAAACGTGAGTAACGATAATTAATGAACGTAAACTGTATTTGTGATTTCACGTACACTGTAACCACACGAACAAACACTAATTTTCGAAGTCAGACCTAGCTAATTATTAACATTAACCCCTTCCCCCCAAAAAATAGGGAAGTCAAACTGCGTCTATGAGAAAAATATATTATGAGTTCTGCCTATGTGGTTCTAAATGTGGAGCCTACCTTGGAGGCTCACTAAATTTGGGAAAAACATGTTATGAGTTCTGCCTATGTGGTTCTAAATGTGGAGCCTACCTTGGAGGCTCACTAAATTTGGGAAAAACATGTTATGAGTTCTGCCTAGATGGTTTCAATACCTACAGTCACATGAAAAAGAAAGTTCACCCAATGAAATATATATTTTAAATCTTTTAAACATATGTGGACGTATCAATATTTGATCTTCATTTAAACAGTATCTATAGATAAAGGTGATCTAATTGAACAAAAAACATTGCAAAAATTGACTTTGCAATAATTTATTCAACAAAAAATTAACAGAGATGCCATTTCCTTCTGTGGAAAAAGTAAGTACACCCTTGGCTCTAATAGGTGGTATTGCCCCCTTTGGCAGAAACAACCTCAAGTAGGCGTTTCTTATAACTGTCTACCAGTCTCTGACATCGACTGGGTGAAATTTTTGCCCACTCCTCCATGCAGAATTCTTTCAGCTGTGCGATGTTTGAGGGGTTTCTTGCATGCACAACCCGTTTCAAAACCCCCCACAACATCTCGATGGGATTTACATCCGGGATTTGACTTGGCCATTCCAGAACCCTCTATTTCTATATTTTCAGCCATTCCTTGGTGGATTTACTGGTATGTTTAGAGTCATTGTCATGTTGCAAGGTCCACCTTCGGTTGACCTTCAATTTTCCGACAGACCCTCACATTATCCTTAAGCACCCTCTGGTACAATGAAGAATTCATAGTGGATTCTATGATGGTGAGCTTCCCAGGCCCTGATGCAGTAAAGCTGCCTCAAACCACAATATTTCCACCACCATGCATTACAGTTGGTATCAGGTTCTTGTGGTCAAATGCTGTCTTTGTTTTCGCCAAACATGTCTTCTGGTACTGTGGCCAAATAGCTCTACCTTTGACTCATCTGCCCAGAGCACATTGTTCCAGAAGTGCTGGTCTTTGCCGAGGTGTTCATTGGAAACTTTAGTCTTGCCCTGATGTTCTTTCTGGACAGCAAAGCCTCTTCAAGAAGTTCTGTCACTGAAGCTTTTGGGTCTCACTATCTGCCATGATCTTTCCTGGGAAAACCACATTTCAAATCTGGCCTCCAAAGCCAGTCGCCGACTGGGCATCCTCCGTCGTGTGAAGTCCTTCCTTGGCACACCTGAGCTCCTCACCACATACAAGGCTTTCATCCGCAGCTCAATGGAATACTGCTCTCCCCTCTGGGCTGGTGCTCCTGCCTCACACCTAGCTCGTCTTCACGCTGTTGAAACCAAAGCATTCAGAATCATTGGAATCTCCCGCGATGAAACTAACTCCAAGGGCCTCTCACACTGCAGGCAGGTTGGTGGTCTTTCCGTCTTCTACTGACTTCTCTCTGGCCTTGCCCCCCCAGCTCTCTCTGGGCTCTGTCCCGCAAATATTCTTACAGGTCGCACAAGATCTGCCTGCAACCCTCTTATGGTTAAACTGCCAAAATCAAGACTCTCTACTCACCTTCACTCCTTCATTCCTCTTTTCTCCCGCCTCTGGAACAAACTCCCTCACTCTCTTCAATCCCACTCCACCCTCCAGGTCTTTAAAACAGCTGTTCACCACCATCTCTTATCTTCCCCCATCCAAAACCTTGATCTTTTCTACTCCCGCTAATTTCACCCCAATTCCACTTTTTTGAAATACCAACTTCTGTCCTGGAAGTCCTTGGTGTCCTTGTGTTTTATACTTCTCCCTCCCACCCCCCCCCCCTTCCCACGCCTCCTCCCCCCAAGCCCTCTCCCTTCCACACACCCCCCTGCTCTCAAATGTTGTGTTTGTGTGCTTCCCCTTCTCTCCCCATCTTGTCTTCCATTCCCTGTTTTTATATATTTTGTTTGTCTGGTTGATTTGTTTGTGAAGTAAATGTTAGCTTTTTCACGAGCCTCGATTCAGTATACAAAAAAAAAAAAAAAAAAAAAAGGTTTCCTCCGGGCAAACCTCCCATGTAGATCAAATTTGTGCAGCCTCTTTCTAATGGTAGACTCATGCACTTTGACATCAACAGTGGCAAGAGCTACCTGGAGGTCCCGTGATGACATTCTGGGGTTCTTAGAGACTTCTTTCAGCATCTTGCGGTCTGCTCTCGGGCTGAACTTGCTGGGCCGGCCTGGCCTGAACAAGTTGGCAGTTGTTTGGAATCTTCTCCATTTGTAGATGATCTTCCGGACAGTTGAATGATTGATTTCAAATTGTTTGGAGATCTTTTAAAATTCCTTCCCAGACTCGTAGGCATCTATAACATTCTTTCTGAAGGCCTCAGAGAGCTCTTTTGATCTAGCCATGGTGACGCCGCACACTTAAACAACAAAGAGCAAACCAAACTAAATGTCTGAGGTTTAAATACGACAGGCTCCTCCAAGATCCTCTCTAATGACGTTCTTATCATTTGCACCTGAGCTGGTGCACCTGATTCTAATTTTAGGTATTTGAATTAGTGATAAATGTCGGGGTGTACTTACTTTTTCCACATGCAAAATTTGCATTTATGTTTATTTAAATCATACAATGGAATATCATAAAACATTTACATTTTGTAGTCCATTGTATAATTTAAATAAACATAAATGCAAATTTCGCATGTGGAAAAGTAAGTACACCCTTGGCTCTAATAGGTGGTATTGCCCCCTTCGGCAGAAACAACCTTAAGTCAGAGTTTCTTATAACTGTCTACCAGTCTCTGACATCGACTGGGAGAAATTTTTGCCCACTCCTACATGCAGAATTCTTTCAGCTGTGCGATGTTTGGGGTTTCTTGCATGCACAGTTCGTTTCAAATCCCCCCACAACATCTCAATGGGATTTAGATCCGGGGTTTGACTTGGCCATTCCAGAACCCTCCATTTCTTTCTTTTCAGCCATTCCTTGGTGGATTTACTGGTATGTTTAGGGCAGTGGTGTAGTCTAGTTTTTTGTAATGGGTATACTGTGATTTTCCCTTCCAGCCTAATAGTCACCCGTCCCAGAGCGACGCGCCCCGGAGCGACACCCATCCTGAAGTGACACCCCATAAGCACCACCACACAGGTGACGTCAGATCCGGGTCACAGGTCACGGAAGCCCCAATGCCATTAGTCAGTGCTTCTTAACACAGACGGTTGAATTTTATCAAATCAAATCAAATTTTATTCATATAGTGCATTTTATGAATGAAAGTTATTTATATAGCGCATTTTATGAATGAAAGTGTGAACGTTCTGTCACGAAACTATGTTGTTACGTATCCTCGTGCATTTTTAAATGGGTATACGGAAATCCTGGACCTTTCCTAGTGGGTATACGGCGTATACCTGCGTATCACGTAGACTACACCACTGGTTTAGGGTCATTGTCATGTTGCAAGGTCTACCTTCGGTTGAGCTTCAACTTTCCGACATATGGCTTCACAATATCCTCAAGCACCTTCACATACCAAGTACAATGAAGAATTCATAGTGGATTCCATGATAGTGAGCTGCCCAGGCCCTGATGCAGCAAAGCTGCCCCAAACCATAATATTTCCACCACCATGCTTTGCAGTTGGTATCTGGTTCTTGTGGTCAAATGCTGTCTTTGGTTTTCGCCAAACATGTCTTCTGGTACTGTGGCCAAATAGCTCTACCTTTGACTCATCTGTCCAGAGCACATTGTTCCAGAAGTGCTGGTCGTTGCTCGGTGTTCATTGGCAAATTTTAGTCTTGCCCTGATGTTCTTTCTGGACAGCAAAGGTTTCCTCCTGGCACACCTCCTATGCAGATCAAATTTGTGCACCCTCTTTCTAATGGTCGACTTGTGTACTTTGACATCAACAGTGGCAAGAGCTACCTGTAGGTCCCGTGATGACATTCTGGGGTTCTTAGAGACTACTTTCAGCATCTTGCGGTCTGCTCTCGGGCTGAACTTGCTGGGGCGGCCTGGCCTGAACAAGATGGCAGTTGTTTGGAATCTTCTCCACTTGTAGATGATCTTCCGGACAGTCGAATGATTGATTTCAAATTGTTTGGAGATCTTTTAAAATCCCTTCCCAGACTCGTAGGCATCTATAACCTTCTTTCTGAAGGCCTCAGAGAGCTCTTTTGATCTAGGCATGGTGAAGCCACACACTCCAACAACAAAGAGCAAACCAAACTAAATGTCTAAGGTTTAAATAAGACAGGTTCCTCCAAGATCTTCTCTGACGATGTTCTAATCATTTGCACCTGAGCAGGTGCACCTGATTCTAATTTTAGGTATTTGACAATAGATAAATGTAGGGGTGTACTTACTTTTTCCACATGCGAAATTAGCATTTATGTTTATTTAAATTATACAATGGACTACAAAATGTAAATGTTTCATGATATTTGTTATATTATATCACCTTTATCTCCCAATATTGTTGAAATGAAGATCAAATAGCTGTATGTTGAAATATGTTGAAAAACTCAAAACTTTACATGGGGTGTACTTACTTTTTCACGTGACTGTATATATATATATATATATATATATATATATATACACACACACTCAACCCTCGGCTATCGCGCCTAATTGGTGCCGCTATCGGTGCGCATTGTGAATAGAAAACATTTCTTTTATTGATGATGACGTCATCAGTCACGTGGTTCGGCGGCCATCTTGGAAAAACCAAAAAACTTTGCACCTCCATATCTCCGAAAGTGCTGAATAGAAAAAATTGAGACGTGGCTCATTGTAAAGAACTCTCCATGGGGAATAAAATGTGTTAATGATGACGTCATCGATCATGTGGTTCGGCCGCCATCTTGGAAAAACGAAAAACTTTGCACCTCCATCTCTCCGAAAGTGCCGAATAGAAAAAATTGAGACATGGCTCATTGTAAAGAACTCTCCATGGGGAATAACATATGTTAATGATGTCGTCATCGGTCACGTGATTCGGCTGCCATCTTGGAAAAACCGAAAAACAGCACCTCCATATCTCCGAAAGTGCTGAATAGAAAATTTTGAGACGTGGCTCATTGTAAAGACCTCTCCATGGGGAATAAAATATGTTAATGATGACATCATCAGTCACGTGGTTTGGCCGCCATATTTGTTCTAAAAGGCCGATAAAAAGTAAATTCCGCAAGTCCTCGGTCTCTGACCGATTTTTCATCTGTTTGTCTGTTTGTCTGTCTGTTTGCAGCACTACGTCCACACCGTTGCACATAGAATCACCAAACTTTGCACACATATTTGTCTTGCCCTGGAAGAGACTGTGCCCATTGATGACGTCATCGGTCACGTGGTTCGGCCGCCATCTTGGAAAAATTTTGCAGCTCTATATCTCCAAAAGTTCTGAATAGAAAAAATTGAGACATGGCTCATGGTAAAGAACTCTCCATGGGGAATAAAATATGTTAATGATGACGTCATCAGTAGCGTGGTTCGGCCGCCATCTTGGAAAAACCGAAAAACTTTGCACCTCTATATCTCTGAAAGTGCAGAATAGAAAAAATTGAGACATAGCTCATTGTAAAGAACTCTCCATGGGGAATAAAATATGTTAATGATGATGCAATCAGTCACGTGGTTCGTGTAGCTTCCACACTGGTTAACGACCCTCTCAGACCACTACATTTTTGATGAACCCACTCAGCGCACATTGTACATTGAATGGAGTTCACCCCGACACCCTTCCTGCACACAGCACATGGCCACTTCCCAGTTCTTTCCACCTCACCACATGCTTTACCACTTGCCATCACCTTCGTCTTTCCTATATTCACCTTCAGACATTTTGTCTCCATACATTCCTTCCACTTGTTCATCTTTTCCTTCAGTCCATCCATACTTTCTGCAATCAACACCAGATCTGCATACAACAACTCCCACGGTAAACCCTCCTTTACGTTCTGAGCCAGCACCTCCATCACAGCTACAAATAGTAGTGGACTTAGTACCGACCCCTGATGCACTCCCACCTTCACCTCAAACTCACCACTGTTCCCGTCCTTCGTCCTTACAGATGTGCGCGCTCTTTTTACATTGCCCTCACTACTCTGATCAACCATTCCTCCACTCCTAACTTCCTCAATGCCCATGTCAATACTTCGGGTGGAACCCTATCGAATGCTTTCTCCAGATCAACAAACCCAAGAAACAACTTCTTCCTCTTCTCCATGTACTTCTCCTGCAACTGCCTCACAATAAAGAGCGCGTCTGGCGTTCCTCTTCCTGGCATAAATCCAAACTGCATTTCGTCGATCTTCACCTTCTTCCTTATGCTCCTCTCCAACACCCTTTCCAATACCTTCATTCCATGCTCCAATAACTTTATCGCTCGGTACGAGCCACACTCCAGAGGGTCACCTTTCCCCTTGTATAGAGGGACGAGGGTACTCAGTTCCCAATCCACTGGATTGCAGCCTTCTTTCACCACCAGATTACAGATCTCTGTCATTCTCTTCACACCCCAACTTCCTGCTGCCTTCAACATATCTCCCACAACTCCCGTTGGACCTCCCGCTTTTCTACTCTTCATTGCTTTTATCGCTTCCTCAACTTCCTTCTCAGTTATCTTCTCTGCCGGTCCTAAAACTGGGTTAATCTCTATGTTGCCATTCCATTCATTCTCTGTATTCAACAGCATTTCCATATATCTTTTCCATCTTCCTTTAATTCCATCTGGGTATATATATGTTGTTACATGCCCATATATAGTCACATGAAAAAGTAAGTACACCCCATGTAAAGTTTTGACTTTTTCAACATATTTCAACATACAGCTATTTGATCTTCATTTCAACAATATTGACAGACAAAGGTGAAATAATATAACAAATATCATGAAACATTTACATTTTGTAGTCCATTGTATAATTTAAATGAACATAAATGCAAATTTCGCATGTGGAAAAAGTAAGTACACCCTTGGCTCTAATAGGTGGTATTGCCCCCTTTGGCAGAAACAACCTCAAGTAGGCATTTCTTATAACTGTCTACCAGTCTCTGACATCGACGAGGAGAACTTTTTGCCCACTCCTCCATGCAGAATTCTTTCAGCTGTGCGATGTTTGAGGGGTTTCTTGCATGCACAGCTCGTTTCAAATCCCCCCACAAAATCTCGATGGGATTTAGATCCGGGCTTTGACTTGGCCATTCCAGAACCCTCCTTTTCTTTCTTTTCAGCCATTCCTTGGTGGATTTAGTGGTATGTTTAGGGTGATTGTCATGTTGCAAGGTACACCTTTGGTTGAGCTTCAACTTTCTGACAGATGGCCTCACATTATCCTCAAGCACCCTCTGGTACAATGAAGAATTCATAGTGGATTTTACGATGGTGAGCTGCCCAGGCCCTGATGCAGCAAAGCTGCCCCAAACCATAATATTTCCACCACCATGCTTTACAGTTGGTATCAGGTTCTTGTGGTCAAATTCTGTCTTTGGTTTTCGCCAAACATGTCTTCTGGTACTGTGGCCAAATACCTCTACCTTTGACTCATCTATCCAGAGCACATTGTTCCAGAAGTGCTGGTCTTTGCCGAGGTGTTCATTGGCAAACTTTAGTCTTGCCCTGATGTTCTTTCTGGACAGCAAAGGTTTCCTCCTGGCACACCTCCAATGTAGATCAAATTTGTGCAGGCTCTTTCTAATGGTAGACTCGTGCACTTTGACATCGACAGTAGCAAGAGCTACCCGTAGGTCCCGTGATGACATTCTGGGGTTCTTAGAGACTTCATTCAGCATCTTGCGGTCTGCTATGGGGCTGAACTTGCTGGAGCGGCCTGGTCTGAACAAGTTGGCAGTTGTTTGGAATCTTCTCCATTTGTCGATGATCTTCCGGACAGTCGAAAGATTGATTTCAAATTGTTTGGAGATCTTTTTTAATCCCTTCCCAGACTCGTAGGCATCTATAACTTTCTTTCTGAAGGCCTCAGAAAGCACTTTTGATCTAGGCATGGTGACGCCGCACATTTCAACAACAAAGAGCAAACCAAACTAAATGTCTGAGGTTTAAATAAGACAGGTTCCTCCAAGATCCTCTCTCACGATGTTCTAATCATTTGCACCTGAGCTGGTGCACCTGATTCTAATTTTAGGTTTTTGAAGTAGTGAGAAATGTAGGGGTGTACTTACTTTTTCCACATTCGAAATTTGCATTTATGTTTATTTAAATTATACAATGGACTACAAAATGTAAATGTTTCATGATATTTGTTATATTATATCACCTTTATCTGTCAATATTGTTGAAATGAAGATCAAATAGCTGCATGTTGAAATATCTTGAAAACGTCAAAACTTTACGTGGGGTGTACTTACTTTTTCACGTGACTGTATATGTTTATACATGTGTGGGGGTAGGTAACAAAATACCTTAGTCGAGATGGAACTGTATAGATTAGCATGCCCGAATGTCACGAAGAAGAAGAACCTTCATGTAGCTAAGTAGGCCGAATGTCCGGGTAAGATCGTATATGTCTCCATACGAGGGGTGGAGCTATGCTTATTAGGTAGGGCTTAAGAATAATCCCCAGTGTGTAATTGTCGCTGTGATTTTTCCCTTTTTTCTTATAAAATTCACTCGGCCAGCCATGCATTCGGCACATTGCCACAACTACACCGACAAGCCCGACATAAACCCAGTACATTGGCCGATCAGCCAGGGAGCCCTGCCCCCAAACATTCTCGATGGGCAGTCAAGAATGGTCGTGAGGTCAGGCCCAGAATGAGGACTGGTTGAGGAACGATGGGGTGATTGAATCGCGCTTGGTGATTGGAGTGAGCGTGACGTCAGAGGGAACGATCGAGAAAGGAGGAAGAAAAGCGAAAGGATCGCCATTGTTCTCTCTCTCTCGTCTGGAGTTTCATGGCAGGTGGACGCTGTTGTCTCTGGCTTTCAGCTGCGGCTGGCTCGTGTGCGCTTTTTGTGAAGAGAACATTTTCGGAGCTTTGGGGAGCCTTTGCCACATTGGAGGAGGGGAGGTTGTTTGACTTGGTGCTCTTCGGGGGAGCTGGGGACCATGTTGTGCTGGCTGGCCCAGGATTGAGCGCTGAGACGTTTTGCTGCCTGCTGCACAGCTCGGTGTGCTCGCGTGATTGACCGGCGCCATTGTTCGAGCACTTCCACTTGCAGTCCTCTCGTCAACTGACCCCACCAAAGTGCTCTTCGAGACCAGAGCTGAGTGACAGCCAAAAGGGGGGATATTATTTTATTTTATCTATTCATTCCCCTGTCTGTTTTCGTGTCTGAGTGGAGACGCCTCACATTAGGAAATATTCAATTTACCTCACTGTTCATTTTTATTCTTTGTGTTATTTCATTAAATTCATCTGTGTTGCATTTTCAGTTGTATGTCATGTTCTGTGTTCATGGTTTCAGATAAACCCCCGTCACATCCGTCTGTTCAGGTGGGGACCTCGTTATCTCTCCCCCGCGCATGCCAAAGAGATAGCACCGCCATATTTTTGGGTATACGCCTCAGAGTTAAGGCTTGTTTGGTCATCCGTCGTCTTGAGGTCTTCCCTGCAGGGTCGACACTACAATATTCACATTCTGTTACCTCCTGCCAAGTTATTTCAAGCTAACCACAGCACTTCCTCCATTCTTTCAACCAATAGGTTCTCTAACACTTTCAACAACAAAAAATGTTTTCAAACCAACAATTAGAGCAGTTATGTTCAAAAGGCAACTTTGCATGTAATAATGATGGTCACATGTCAATATGACAATGATCTTCACACCATTATGAACAATACTCACTTGAAAAAGATCACGTCCATCAGATATGCGTCCAACAAATAATTGTGTGGACAGAATGCCGAGTGCCCACACGTCGGCTGGGGGACCTTCATATATCTCCTTGTTGAATATCTCGGGTGCCATGTAAGCAAATGTTCCGCAGTGGGTATGAAGTTTTGTATGTGGCTTGCAAATTCTGGCCAAGCCAAAGTCAATGACCTTCACCAACCACTGATTATCACAAAGCACGTTGTCAAGCTAGAGAATAAACAGAAATCAATATATATATTAAAAAGGTGAAACCTTTGATGATAAAACATGTTAAAATAAAAATTCAAAGTTTAATGAGAAGGGCATGCAGGAAAATAAAATTCCAGGAAGAGAGAAAAAAAAACCATCCTCTATAAATATCAGGAGTTTATCTATAATAATAATAATAAAAGGCAGTGTGGTGTGTCTCTGTGTGTGTGTGTGCGTGTGTGTGTGTGTGTGTGTGTGTGTCTCTCTCTCCTCCATAACTCCAAAACCATGAAACCTAACAGCCCCATTCTCTGCATGCACATTTCGTGAACTCCAAGGGTGTGCATGAATGAAAACTGGATGTTTGCGTGTGTTAAAACACCCTTTTTGAAGACAATTACCGACCTTGTTTTATTTAAACAAAAACAGACTTTATCCTTGGTCAGTCCCCTATCCCTCGCAGGGGTCTCGTGCTTTTTCAGCATGCTTAAAAACGCCTTTCCTTGGAACAGGCCGCAACAGTTTCTGCACAATTAAGCACTCAAAATTTATGTTTTCACTCTCCTCACACATCATGGAATGTCTGGTCTTCATACCTACAAATCGTTGTTTACATCACTATTGTAGCTGCTGTCATTTTCAAATTAGGAGCTTCAAATGATTTGATGCTTTATATGATGCGAGTTTCCACAATGGCCTCTCACGGACGAATTAAAGTACATTATCAAGGTTCTGGTATTTAAAAAAGAGAGCGGGAAATCGATATGGTATTACATATCACATAAAGGCTCATTTGTTCACCACTGTTATGTCTGGCTGTGTGGCGTATATAGACACTCGCGAAATAACGCCGGAAAAGCAAGCACGATGTTTGGAAACTATGGCAATACAGTCAGAAGTGGTGTAATTGTCTTTTTATAACAGCGGATGTTTTTTAAAATTAAAATTACAAATGCCTTTTTTATTAGGGATGGAACACCCCCTGTGCCCTCCTCCTGAGTATATTTTATTTGTTTCCTTCCTTTAAAAAGTACATCAATTGACGAACGAAGGCCTGCCCTCCCACCTGCATGCATTTGGAGCTGCGGGCAGTGCCACGTATGTGAAAAATGTTGTGCTATTTTATTTGCCCTTTTTGTGCAATTTGCTTTAAATTATGTCAATAGTTATATTAATATAACTTATAACTACTTATAACTGCTTGTAACTTATAACTATAACTATATTAATATAACTATCGGGACCTCCGCTTCCGGTTTTGCCGGCGAGGTCGTATGTTTTTCCAAGTTCTCCACGCTACCAAAGTTAAGAATTTTTGCCATTTGTATTTTTGTCAAAACTGTATTTTTATTTTATGGTGTGAGTGCCGACTGTGTGTTTCTTGTTGGATATCGGTGTAAATCGTGCAAACCTGTGTATAATCGTCGGTTGGTTCCTGCCGCATTTTTCAGGCCTGGTTTTCCAGGCCTCGAGGCTTTGTTGTCTCCTCTCGGCGGTCGTTTGTGGTCCATTTAGTTTCGTTCTCTCACTGTTTTTTCCAATCTTTTTTTCATCCCATACATCTTACCCTTTGTTTAAAGTATTAATTTAAATAATAATAATAATAATAATAATCAAATTTCCTTCTTCAGTGTTCGTTCGTTCTTCGACCACGTGTTTCGCCCCACACGTTTTTTTTTCTCTCCTTCCTTCATAACTCAATCCTCTCCTGCCGACACCTTTCCAATTCCAGTTCTCACCATACTTCTTCAACTTTATCCTTCTTCCTCTGATCCACTTTCACCTAACCTTCAAAAAAACATATTAACGAAGAATTTAAAAAGTAGACCTCTCCTCCCGTACTAACACATTTGCTTATACACCTGCCTGTTCCTTCGCTCTCTGCTCTCCTGGCTGTCAATCTTCTATTCTTCTGTTCCTGCTTCTGAACCTGTGCCGGATTTCCTTCATCCCCCTGAGGAATCCTTCATGCCCTCATTTAGGGAATTTCCCCAGAAAGTTTTCACTGTTTAGTTTTAAAATGTTTAAACTTTCCCCTGAAGTGGTATATTCTGTTGTATTTAATATCACACTTTTCTTCTTCTTCTTTAAAAGGTTGTTTTCGATTTGCTCACCAAATCTCTTCATTTCAAATAAAAATTCAATCTATTACAGTTCTTCCTTCTGACATTCACAAAACTCACCTGCATTCCACCCCTCATCCAACATTTTCAAACGGATCTCTGACTTGAAAATCACAAGAAACTCATTTTGCAATAAATGTTCGTTTTCCATTAATCGTCCAACACTTTCGAAAATCCAAACCCATCCTTCCCCTCCTAAACTCCCCCTCACCCATCCCTTTGAAATCTACCCCCTTGCCCCTCCCCTCCTAAACTCCTCCCAAACTCCCTCTTAACCCATCCATTTCAAAACTCCCCCTTTCTCGCTCCCCTTCAAATCTCCCCACCCTCCTTTTTTCTCCAATTCGCCCCTCTCACCCCTACTCCACAAAGCGTCCTCCCCGCTTCCTCTCCCTTCCAACTCTTACCTCCATCTCCTCCAATCTTCTTCCTCACTCTGCCCCCCCTCAAACAACACCTCACTGTGCCTCATACAATCACCATCAAACCTATTGTCCTCCTCATCCGTCCCTTTCTCCGAGCTCTTCTGAAATCTCTGACACACTATCAACAGCTCTCCCTACCTCCTTCTCCTCTTCCTCATCTTACCCTACCCCTCCCCTGTCCTGTATCCGATGCTCCCCCTTCCTCTTCCTTAACGGTATGGACCTAAAACATCCGGGGCCTTCGCTCAAACCTGTTTGATCTCTCCATACAGGTTGCTTCTGACAAACCAGACTTGAGCTGCTTGACAGAAACTTTCCTCCTTCAAAATGTCTCTGATTCCTTAATATCTCTCCCTGCTTACTCCCTCCTCCGGTATGATAGACCTGAACCTCGTCCTGGAGGTGGGGTTGCTATCTTTATCAAAAACTCTCTTCCAGCTGGCATGCTGACAGTTTAAATCACCACATATGAGGAAGAGACAGCTGGGATAAGTAGATAGAAGTTGGTCCATGTTATCAGACAACGAGATGTAGATGGAGACATCACTGTTTGGTGGATGGTACAACACACATTTGAAGAAAAGGTGGGAGCGAAGGGGATGCCGTAGCCAGATGTACTCCTGGGGTGGGCTGGAGCACTGTCACTCTCCCTGCACTGCCCTCTCTCCAGCTCACGCCCAGGAGTACATCTGGCTACGGCATCCCCTTCGCTCCCACCTTTTGTTCAAATATGTGTTGTACCATCCACCAAACAGTGATGTCTCCATCTACATCTCGTTGTCTGATAACATGGACCAACTTCTATCTACTTATCCCAGCTGTCTCTTCCACATATGTGGTGATTTAAACTGTCAGCATGCCAGCTGGCTGGGTGTGGGTACCTCTTTCACCAGCCGTGGCACCTCAGCAAAGGACTTCTGTGACTCACTAGGACTGACACAATCTGTCAATTTCCCGACCCGGATATCAGTCAATAGAGCATCTTCTCTTCTAGACTTGATGATGACAAACTTCCCTGCAAGTCTCTGCTGCGCTTCTTCTGCTCCAATCGGTTCATCTGACCATATGCTTGTGAAAGTGGACATCTCTCTGGCCATTCTCAGAGATCCTCCTCAGCGCCGACGAGTCTGGCATTTCACTCAAGCCAACTGGCATGGTCTTCAAGCAGCCATCAATCATCTGGACTGGTCTCCCATCCATACTGCCTCTGACATCAACTCATCCTGGGAATTCTTCCAAAGTAAATTGCTCTCTCTCATGAACATATTTATCCCATCTCGTCTTCAGTTGTCAAACCCTTCTTTCCGTCCATGGTACACAGAATCTTGTGGTGAGGCAGTTGCCCTGAAACAACTTGCCTTCGCCTCCTGGAAGGCAAATCCAACGGAAGGCAATCTCATTTCCTTTCACAAAGCTCGGAAAAATTTTGTGTCTACCCTCAGGAGTGCTAGGAAACAATATCTCTCCACTCTCAAGAGTGAACTCTCAAACCTGTCCCCCTCTTCCAAATCCTGGTGGTGTCTTGTCAAATCTGTTTCTGGTGTTTGTTCCCCCCTCCATCCACTCTACCTCAAACGGCTACACAGCTGACATAGCACGTGAAAAAGCTGAATGCCTCAACTCTGTGTTTGCCTCAGAATCTTGTATCCCAAACCGGCCTCTCTCTGTACCCACCGTACCCAGTCGTACCCAGCTGCTCCTGGACTCTGTGTCCTTCTCTCCTGACAAGGTGGAGAGTTTCTGTCAATCCTCGACTCTGATTCTGCAACTGGACCAAACGGCATCAGCCCACGGGTCCTAAAATCCTGCTCTGCCGCTCCTTCACACCCTCTCTCTGTTCTCTTCATCCTCTCTTTTGCTCAAGTTAATCTGCCATCAGCTTGGAAATCAGCCAACATTACCGCTTTACACAAGAAGGTGCAAAAACAGACCCTTGCACCTGCAGACCAATCAGCCTGCTCCCAATTATGAGAAAAGTCATGGAATCAATCATTGCTTCGGATATCAAATCCTTCCTCTTCTCCAATGGCTTGATCTCTGATCATCAAGTTGTATTCAGACCAGGTCACTCTACTCTGGACATGCTGATTCTGCTGTCTCAACAACGGATGGAGGTCCTCAATTATCGAACAGGAAATTAGAGCTGTCTCCCTTGACAAATCACGTGCCTTCAATACGGTCTGGCACCCTGCTCTGCTCACCAAACTCTCCTCCTATGGTATCCATGGAAATCTCCACACATGGCTTGCGGACTTCCTCTCTGGTCGTAGTCAACGTGTGGCCCTGAATGGATTTCTTTCATTTCCCCTTCCTGTTCAGGCTGGAGTTCCCCAAGATTCTGGGTCCTGTGCTTTTTCTGGTCTTCATCAATGATCTCTCCGACTCTGTGGAATATCCTTTATATCTCTTTGCTGATGACTCCACTCTCTGCTGCTCCAAACCTCATCCCTCAGATCGGCAGTTTGCAGCCTCCTCACTCTCTGCAGTCCTGGACAAAATCACAGACTGGTCAAACAAGTGGAACATGTCTTTCAATCCTGACAAATCTCACACTCTCACTATGTCTCTCCAAAAAGACTGTCTGGACAATCCTCCCATCTACTTTCTCAACACTCCTCTCCAAGAAGTTCTGTCAGTCAAGCTCTTGGGTCTCACAATCTGCCATGATCTTTCCTGGGAAAACCACATTTCCAAGCTGGCCTCCAAAGCCAGTCGGCGACTGGGCATCCTCCGTCGTGCGAAGTCGTTCCTTGGCACACCTGAGCTCCTCACCACATACAAGGCTTTCACCCGCAGCTCAATGGAATTCTGCTCTCCCTTCTGGGCTGGTGCTCCTGCGTCACACCTAGCTTGGCTTCACGCTGTTGAAACCAAAACGTTCAGAATCATTGGAATCTTCCGCGATGAAGCTGATTCTGAGGGCCTTTGACTCACTCACCACAGGCATGTTGGTGGTCTTTCCATCTTCTACCAAATACTCTCTGGCCTAGACCCGCCCTCCCCCCAGCCCTGTCTTTGCTCTGTGGCCCAAATATTCCTACAGGTCTCACAAGATCTGCCTGCAACCCTCTTATGGTTAAACTGCCAAAATCAAGACTCTCTATTCACCTTTCCCCTTTCATTCCTCTTTACTCCCGCCTCTAGAACAAACTCCCTCACTCTCTTCAATCCCACTTCTCCCTACAGGTCTTCAAAACAGCTGTTCACCACCATCTCTTATCTTCCCCCATCCAAAACCTTGATGTTTTCTACCCCCGATAATTCACCCCAGATCCACTTTTCTGAAATACCGACTTCTTTCCTGGAAGTCTGTGCTGTGTCCATGTGGTTTTTACCTCTCCCACCCGCACCCCCCTTCCCATGCCTCCTCCCCCCAAGCCCTCTCCCTCCCACAGATCTCCCAATGTCCCTGCTCTCAAATGTTGTACTTGTGTGCTTCCCCACTCTCTCCCCATCTTGTCTCCCACTCCCTTTATTATGTCTTATGTGTCCGTTTGTTTTTTTGTCATTAATGTTAGCTCTTACATGAGCCTCGATCTTGTATACAAAATATATATATATATATATATATACATACCTATAAAAAATATACTTACAGAAAAAACAACTCTAATGTTTAAGCCACTTGGCTGCCCTGGTGATCATAGGTGGATCCATAGAGGGAGATGGGGGTGCAAGGGGTGCACAACCCCTCACCCTGCCCCCCCTTTGGATTTTCGATGACAGGTTATATGCTGTTATATTTGATGCAGTCCAGTGGCAGATACATGTTGGTGGCACCATTTAACTTTCTCCATGTGCGAGTCAATTATGCGTGCGTTTGCAAGACACACAGGTGATGAGAGGTATTGAGGGAATCTTTCAATAACGCATTAAATGTGTTTCCCAATCATGGTGTTCATCTTTTCAGAGTGCTTTAAATGCGTGTTTCACAATCGGCCCGTTACTTGATTTTGTCACAGATTGTGACCACAGTGCGGTCATTGTTGTTTTAACGAAGGATTCCGGCTGGAGAAGTCCACTCACCAGTTTGCCACTTTGGCCCATCAGTCATCGTGAATACGCTGAACTGTTGGCCCAGGGAGGAACGCAAGGAACTGCAGAAACTTCCGAGAATGCAGCAAATATCATTTCTGACGATGAATCTTTTAAAATATCCTGGAGAAGGACCCTTAGACGTCTCTCCCCACACCATGCCTCCTTTCAGCACCATGACCTGGTGCGTCCTCCCTCTCCCACCCCCCCCCCACCCCCTGTCTTTAAATTCCTGGATTCGCTCCTGATATCCGTGATACAGTGTGGCTTGCGACTCCGTGGGGACATCCCAGGAGTTACAAGGCAAAATAAAATAGGGGATTAAAAGCAACGGGACAATCATGTTGTGCGAGAGGTATGCACACTTGCTCATGCTCACCCCCTCGCTGCCCACCACTCCTCCCTCTTGTTCTCCCCTCTCACCATCCTCCTGCTCTCTCCTCCCTGTCCCCCTGCTCTCCCCTGTCCACCTGCTCCCTCTTGATCCTGCCTCCCTGTCTTTCTGCTCCCCATTTCCCGTATTCCTGCTCTCCCCTTTCCCCACTCCTCGCCCCCCCTGCCTGTCTTCCCCCTTCCTTCCCTCTCCCTCTCCACCCCCTCCCCTTCCCTTTACCACCCTCTCTTCTTTCTACTCACTCACCAAAACCCTCCTCCCTACCCTCTTCTCTCTCCCCACCTCAGCTCACCCTCTTCTTTCCCCTCCTCTTTCCCCACCTAAATATTCTCATCACGAAGTGACTTTGCGTTGCCCAGCTAAGACAGGTACCTTTGCTAGTCCAATCATGTGGAGGAGCTTGAAGCGAGAGTATGTCCAAAGAGAACAAACGAAAGAGTCGCAGTCAGTGAGACTTGGTTTAGCTCGAGGAAAGGACGAGAAGGCCACAGATGTAGAGGTGTGACAGGAAAGAGAAAATAGCAGGAGGTGTAGCAATGTAGGTGAAGAACAATACCATATCATATGAAGACAAGCATTCTGAGTATTGCGCTGCAATACATGTCCCCTACCAAAGTTCAAAGTGCCATAACTTTGTCAAAAATTATCGAATATGCAATTTATGCATGGTTGATGCTGGTTTTCAAACTTGATCTGAGGTATGCTGAGACACATGTGTGTCACGCCTCGCCTCGTTGATAAGCCTGCATGGTCGCTCCGTGGAGCGGCCTGTACGTATTGCACTGTGTGAATGATATAATTACCAACTCACGGTCTGAGGTACTAGCGATTCAAGAGATATCCATTTTTTAAAATTTTTTTCGTTTAATTAACGATATCTGCCAAACCACGTGCCCTATCGCAAATTCCAAAAGGACATTTTAGTAGACTGACATGCTGAACAGATTTGTGAAGTTTCCCCTCGAATGGATCAAAAATGAGGGATGAGCTCAGTTTTAAAGGTTCATGCTTAAAAACGTCATAACTCTGAAACCATGTGATGCATGACGTCATGCTCGCTGACTTTTTTGTTCGTCATGGGTATGCGATTCTGCCTGCAAAAGTTGGCCTCGATCTGTTCAGCCGTTGCAGAGAAAAAGGGTTTTTCGTGTTTTCACGAAAAACAATATGGCGGCCGAACCACGTGACCTGTGACGTCATAATTACCATTACAATATTCCACAGACCGAGTCCCCCTACGGTGAAAATTTGATCTCAATCGGTCCTATTATTGCAGAGAAATTGGTTTTTAAAGGAAATTAAAACTTAAAATGGCACTGAGTTAAGGATCATCAGAATTATCAGAACTCCCAAAGTTCAAAGTACCATAACTTTGTCAAAAATGATCAAAACGTCGTGAAGTTCGAACCTGACCTGTAACTTATCATGTGGAAACCATGTGCGAAATTTGAAATCATTAGCATTAAGCGTTCAGAAAAAAAGTCCGGAAAACTGTTCTTTGCGTGACGGACTGACGGACTGACAAACGGAGGGACGGAGTGAAAACCTATAGTCCCCTCCGGTGTACACCGGTAGGGGACTAATAAAGTGGCGATTTGAAGGAGGGAATTAATGGCGAGGGTTCTGTGTGGATAGATATTGGGGATGGAAGAATAGTTAGGTACATACATATCAGGCTCCTGGTGCGTCGGAAGAAAGATTAATGAAGAGTTCCGAAAGGAATGTGTTATGGGAAGGGGATTGATTGGGGATGATTTTAATTTGCCAGATATAGATTGGGTTCAGGAACAGGGAAAGGGCAGATGAGCAATTTGTCGATCTCGTCCAGGATTGCTTTTTCATTCAGTATGTAGATAATCGCACGAGGAGTGGAGTGTTAGACCTCTCATGAGTGTGGTGGAGAACAAGAATGTGGTGGAGAAGGTTGAGGTAGAACAGCATTAATGGACAGGTGACCATAGGCATAACATAGCGTGTGCAAGGGAATTCGGTTTGAGAATGCAGAATGAGGATAGAAGATGTGAGGAAGGCCAATTTTGAGAGTGCAGGGAGAGAGGTGCAACAGATGAGCAGGAGGGGAATCATTAGCAGAGAAATGGGCAATCTTCATGGGGAAAATGTGCAATAACATGTTCACAATGTCGCCATGAATCGAGATGTAAAGATGAAATACACACTCCGACAGTGGGTGGTTCAGTATGGCACACACCTTCACAGAAAGGTCTGATGAATTGTGTGATGAGCAGAAATGGGGTGGACATGTGACCGCCACCCCCCCAGCCCCCCCCCCCCTTGTTGGTAATTATACAAAGATATACATTTTGTTATTTCCTTCATTCTCCACTTCCCACTCCATTCCTTCCTTCCTGTGCTGCCCAAAGAAAATATATATTTCATCGCAGTGTTACACAGGACATATCACGGTCCATGGTGGTGCCGTTGGTTACCTTTATATCCCGGTGCACAATGTTCTTGTTGTGCAAGTACGTAAAAGCAGAAGCCATCTGGAAGGTGGAGGTAGAATATCAAAACATGGAGACAGATTTTACAATTTCGAGTTCAATGTTTTCTGCCATATTTCACACGTCAACATCACACTGACGCTGAAAGATGTGTCAGCTCACCTGCTTCATGACCCACCACGCTTTAGGTAAGGAGAATATCCTCTGTAAAACAAGTTGGTGATCGAGCGAACCTGCACGCATCGAACACAAACATACAAGGGCAATGAGATCATTGATTTTTAACAAAACACGAGAAGAGGAACAAGGGGAGGAACGATAAACAAAACAATGAAGATAAATTTTGTTTGCAAAATCGAAGATCATGGAAAAGAAAACTGACAGACGGTCACAGTTGGACATAAGAAGGAGCGGATGAAGAGGAAGAGGAATGAGGGAGAACAAGAGAGGAAGAGAAAGGGGAGGAACTGGAAGTGAGTCGAGTGAAAAGAGGGTTCACGGAGATAGGAAAAGGAAGGATGGAGGATGACTCGAGATGCAGGTGCATCCCTGCTTGAGGTGATGGAGGGGAGAATGTGTTTGAATCGTTTTCCAGAAACACAACTCCATAAAGATTGTAAAATAGCTACTTGTTATACATTTGGTGGCCATCTTGGAAATGGTGGCCAATTTGATGCGGTTCTCATTGGTTGCTCTCCTGGGTACCAGTCATTTGTAGTTCTACATATAATAATCAACATTTCCACCAAATTTCATGTTTCTATCATGATTTTACCAATTAAGGTGAATTTCGCCAGGTAACCACTGCACTACCATGGCTGATGGTGAGGCCTATAAAGTCAAGAGACCAAACCACTTCTCATGTGGTTTCCCAAACCAAACCATTCCCAAACCACTTCCCAAACCACTTCTCAAAACCACTTGTCCAAACCACTTCCCAAACCAATTGTCCAAACCACTTCCCAAACCACTTCCCAAACCACTTCCCAAACCACTTCCCAAAACAACTTCAGAAACCTCACCTGCAGCGACATAATCCATGGCGATGACCACTTCCTTCGAGATCTGATCTTGATGAACGCCAATCAGCTTCACTGTCAGGAAACAGCATGGCGGAGCACAAGTTAAGATGGCATAAAGAAACTCGTCCAAAGTTAAACACCTTTAAACATTCATGATGAACACATGAATTTCGTGTGACCCTTCCGATGACAACTGATCAACAGTGTGACAAGTTCGTGTTTCACAGGTGATTCTGTGTGCTGTCCCTCGGATGGACGTTAAACCGGCATCCCATCTGCGGACATGAGTCCGTGTGCGTTGAGGATCCCACAGGGTCCTTCATGAAGAGTGGGCGAGTTATCACTGGCACTGGTGTTGGCCTAATGGTTCGGGCGGCGGCTTTGGGATCCTAAGGTCTTTTTTAAAAATTCTTTTTAGTGAAGATCCGGATCCAGATACGAGAAAGTTTAATTTCTAAAGCGATTCTTCATCATTGATAGAAATGGCCAAAAACGATGTACCGGATATTGCTGTGGATTTGGAAAATGTATCAATGAGGGAGCACATCCATGTGCACTATAGGAATCCCAGGATAGTGATTTCTTAGTCCAGGTAAAGGTGCACCTTTGCCCATTGTCTAAGGTATAGGTTCTCAAAGTGGTCCCTACCGCCCCCCAGTGGGCGTTGGGAACTTTCAGGGGGGCGCTCGAGAGTCCACGGGCGGTAGGGGGGCGCTGGCAATGATTCGGAGCGCTCATTGGGCTTCCTGCAGTCTGAACAGGTCACCCGGCGCCATTCGGCAAATTGGCCATCCAATCAACGACCACATTCTTTCCCCCTCCGCATGGTTTTTATGATCACATATTTGCTGATGTCGTGTAGGTTTTAGGTTTGACCCGTTTCCAGGCCCTCTTCTCAACAGCGGTCGAGTTTCTGTCGGAAATTGATCCGGAGCTATCGGAGAAAGTGAATGCGATTGAGCATGATGTGGCTTACCTCACGGACATATTCAGTACACTGAATAATGTCAACAAACAGCTCCAGGGTGACCATATGACGCTGATTAAAGGAAAGAAAGTGATCGGCGTGTCCGTAACCAAGGCGACTCTGCACAGGGAAACCCTCGGCCGCAGAGATATGTTCCACTTTCCCCGGTTGGCAAAGGAAACTGCTGTTTCTGATGAAGAGCTGCTCGTTTATTGCAATCACCTTGAGAAGATTCGTGGAGATGTGGAGCAGCGTTTCAGAGACATGCGAGAACTGTCGGTGCCAGCATGGGTGATGAACCCATTCAAATGTGACATTCGAGATGTGAAGCGCGAATTACAGGACGAAATTATCAACCTCCACAATGACGATGAGGCGAAGGCAAGATTCCCGCAGCATGAATACGGCAAATTCTGGATTCTGGAGCGGGGCGAATACCCCGCAATGTGGACAGAGGCAGAACTGCTGCTGATGGCGTTCCCCGCATCATAACTCGTTGTTAGAGGGTTCAGCGCCGGGATGGTGCTGCTGACCAAGTATCGAAACCGCCTTGACATTACCAAGAGGGGCGATCTGCGTCTCTACCTCACTGAGATGGAGCCAAACGTTCCTAATCTCGCAGCGAGTCACCAGGCCCACCCTGCACACTAACGGTATTTGGGCCTGTGATAACAGATTCCCAGTTTGCCTCACCTGGACCTGTTCTGCTGAAACATTGTAGGTCGTGCAAAATAAAATAAAAAGTAAAGTAAAATAAAGTAAAATATTATTCAGAAAATATTTGGCTTCTGTTATTTTTGCTTCCTCTCTACATAAATTCTGGGTGTCCGACCACGAACGATAGGACAAGGGGGGCATTGGGCCGGTCCAAGAGGGCAGAAGGGGGGCGGTAGTCCAAAAAGGTTTGAGAACCGCTGGTCGAAGGGGTTCAGGAATGGGAACATGCGTTGAAGTTAGTTTGTCGATGTATTCCCAGTGTGGTGTCTCCCCAATTCAAACTATCTGTTTCTTTCAATTCCCATTCGGTTCGTTCCAACAATTCCCACTCCGTCCGTTCCAGCAATCTTTATTCAATCCACATTTGGTCCATGCTTCAATCCACGGACAGATTTGGACAAAACTTGGTGGATGAGTTGGGTTGGTGACAAGAACAAGCTCATTCGATTTTGGAGGTCTGGATCCAGATCCGGCCTATCAATGGAATAGAAAATGTAAAAGGTTCAACCTGGCGGAGGTATGCACTCACTCGATTGACGTCATAGTGCATATTGCAATAAGTTTGAGTGAAATCCAAACTTACCAATGTGTGGATGGTCAAGTCGCCGCAACATCTGAGCTTCTTCCAAGAGCTACAAAAGAAGAAAAGAAAACCTGTATAAAAGGTAAACTTACCCCGTAGCTGCACCCACAAAGTTGTAACTCACACAGTGGGACTCACATCATCATGGGCCAATCGACAAGGATCCAGCACATCAAAAGTTCTATCAAGACAGTTCCGAGGTACATTGAACTGTTGGTTCAGCAGTTAAAACACAGTTGTCTCCACATTCACACAAACTTACGTCGTCGTTCCCCTTCACATATATCGCTTTCTTCAAAGCAACCTGGAAGAGAAAACAAAAGGTCCACATGATAACACCTTCGACCTATCTACAATGCGCAAAAACGATTACAACATATGATATTTGTGCAGCAGCCAAGGAGTTTATGTTATTATCCTTAATCAAATGTGTAATTCAAATTACCTCTTTAAAATACCAAAACATCTCAATGCACTGGAAAAGGTGGGGACAGGAACACGACTGTACTATACTGTACTGCAAAGACTGGGACTTGTAATACCCTCTCCCACCTGGAGGTGGCGCTACATGACACACATTTACATTGAGGATTTGCATCATCTCCATGAGAAGATGGAGGTGATGTGGGATGGACAGCAGAGAAGATAATTGAATATCAGGTTGGAAGAGAAAGAGATCAGATCAGGAAATAGGTTTGAGTATCTGGGGGGAACAGTGAGCGGGGATGGTAAGTCAGAGGCAGAGGTGCGGAAGAGGATTCAGGTGGGTACGAATGCCTGGAGGAGGGTGGAGCGTGGAATGGCAGACAGGAATATTTCAAGAAGAGTGAAAGGGAAGGTTCTGATATCATGTGTAACGCCGGCCTACCTTCACTGTCTTTACATCTTTCTTGTTTGTTACTTGTGAAAATCGAAGATTTTTCAAGTACAGCACTGTATATTGGCTGGTCGCGTACGTTATTCTTTCTGTCTGTCTGCCTGTCTATCAATCATCTGCAGGTCACAATTTTAAACCAATCTTCACAAAACGTCACGAATGGTACGGGTTCGTCCTAAGTTCGTCCTAAAATCTTCAATTTTCATCTGATTGATTTTGAATTTCAAGAGGATTTGTCACTGAATTTGATTTCATAATAGGTCACTGAACTCAACCACTAATTCCTTATGAGGTCAACATACACCGCATTTCTAAAATCATCAATTTTCATCTAATGTGATTATTTGGTCATTGAATTCAACAACCAATTATTTTTGAGGTCTCAACACAAACTAAAAGGTCAACATAGGCCAAAGATCAACTCATTGGATTGACTTGAAATTTGAAGAGGACTTGAATATAAAGTCAATTAATTCAACAACCAAAATATTTTTGAGGATAAATTTGTTTCATGGATTTCGCAAGTATTGTGCTGTCCATGACATCATTCTTGTTTGTTTGTCTGTAAGCAGGATATCTCTAAAAAGTTATAGCTGTATTTGGACGAAACTTTGTGGACAAGTTGGGTGTGTGACAAGGACTAATTGATTCAATTTCGGTGAAGATCCGAATCCAGATATGGATACCAGATTATAAGTGATTCATCACCACTGAGAGATGGGGCCAAAAACGATGTGGAGAACGATATTTCAAACACCTGGTGGATGAGTTGGTTTGGTGACAAGAACAAGCCAATTATATTTTGGTTCAGGTCCGATCCGGCCGATCAATGGGCCTGGTGAAGGTGGGCGCTCTGTCGAGTGCCGTTCTGGTTTGTTCATTGTAATTACATCTTTGATGGAATCTTCCACAGGAATGATGTGGAGTTGCAAGTCGAAGGAAAAAGCATCTTTCATCGAGACAGAAATGAAGGAGACAAATTCAGATGCAGGAGATTCACCATTCCCTTCTTTCGTTTACCCTCCGTCGTGTCCCTCCACGGTGTTCTATCTAGCTCTCCCACGAACTGTTCCAGCTCCCAGAAAGTGAAAGGAAGACAGAAAGTACACCACAAGTTTGTACCTCCACTGCAGACTTGATATCCTTTGCTTGATAAACTTTCCCAAGGCCGCCTTGTGCAATTTTGGAGATGACCTCCCAGTCCCCAATCTGATAAAGGCACAAACAAAACTTCACAACAATGCTTCTGTTATAATAATAAAAGGCAGTGTGTGTGTGTCCACGCACGTATGTGTGTGTGTGTGTGTGTGTGTGTGTGTGCGCGTGCGTGTGTATGTGTGTGTGTGTGTGTGTGTGTGTGTGTGTATGTGTCCTTCATAACTCCAAAACCATGAAACCTAGCGGCCCCAAGCTTTGTATGCATACATCTCGACCTCCAACAGAGTGCAGCGGAAGGGAAGGGAATGGAGAGAGGGGAGGGAGGAAGGGGAGGATGGGTGGAGTGTAAGAGAATCAATCCCACCACAAATAAAAGGTTACTCCCGCCGTTTACCCGCCCTTCTGTTAATTTCTACACGAGCCCGAAGTATGATACCTCAAGGATTTAACATGGGAAATACTGACGATCATTGTCCTTTTTCCTTCAATTCTTTGAATAGGTTCCCGGCAGTTCCTGATTTGTGGAAAATCCACGAATGTCTCGGCAAATCCCATAGATGTCGAGTAAAATCCCACGAATGTAGAGGAAAATTCCGTGAATGTCGAGGAAAATTCAGTGAATGTCGAGGAAAATCCAGTGAATGTCGAGGAAAATCCAGTGAATGTCGAGGAAAATCCAGTGAATGTCGAGGAAAATCCAGTGAATGTCGAGGAAAATCCCGTGAATGTCGAGGAAAATCCCGTGAATGTCTCGGAAAATCTGCGCTTGTCTGGTAAATGTTTCAATGGAGAAAATGGGGATAGCTAATTGCACAAATACATGTGGTGGAATGTTTTAATTCTGTGCAGTAACTCATGGGGGATTACGTGTTAAGCAGCTGGTGGGATATTCCCATGAAGCAGTTTACAGTGTGAATGTTGGAACATCCTGCAAAGCTACGTTTACAGTGTGAATGGTGGGATATCCCGCAAAGCTTGCTTCTAAGTACTGTAATGAAGTACTCTAAGTATTCTAAAAAAAAGTACTCCAATGAAAAAAACGTTTCCTCAAACCTCAACATTTATTTAAATTTTTGTCTCATCATAAAAATCCAATTGAATGAATAACAGACATTGCAATATGAATGAATGAATGAATGAATATGAATGAATAGCAGAAATTGCATGCAATTAAACAAGTGACATAATGATCAAAACAAATCAATGTCTGACATATTGAACATGATTTGACATGGTGGAAGTAACCTTCAATCAAAATTATGGTTTTGCGGTTACATGTTGAACTGTTACAATGTTGAACGTTTGAAACACATATGTTGAACGCTGTGGTCAACATCAGCTGTGGTTTGAGGAATATCGGGTGATCCCACCTCAACACATGTGGAAAAAAAAGATCGCTTTTTATTGGAGGTGAGGTATTTGTGGGGGGAGGCGGCCCAGGTGTGCCCCACCCTACTGGATTCGCCCCTGCATATCTTATATAATATTGTTGCGAATATGGAATTTGGCCTCCATATCCGCTTGTAAATATTCCCCTATTTCCCCAATACTCCCCAACTATCCCCAATCCCCCATTCCCTAGTCCCATTGCCGGTAAATAACACTCTGTAGAACCGACCTTCCCCTTTTTCCCCCATTAAATGTCGTGCCCAGGTCCACCGCATCACACGTAGACAACTTTCGGACATCTTGCTAGTTATTCTTAGTCTATGTCAGTTAAGGACTCCTTTCCATTAATTCTGACTCTTCGTTGCACCAGAATGTGATTATATGGCACCAGTAGTGAGTTTAGGACCTTTCCCATACCTCCTTCCATCTTCTTCCCCAAACAACAACAACAACAACAACAACAACTACAGCTACAACAACAACTACAACCACGGCGCGCGGGGGGAGTGTGCGTCCTCCCACCAGCTCGGTTAGCCGCCATGACCATGCGCTCCACGGGGTTACCACGAAGGGGCTGGCTGTCAGCTCCTCGTCAAGGGCGGAGCCTGGTAAACCCCCCGCACGCACCCAATGAGAAGCAACATGCCGATTCCACGAGGCGGAGCTAACGAGCCGAGGGCGTGTCACTCCCCGCCGGATATACGAAGCGACTCACCGGATGTGAGGTCAGATGCGCCCCCAGCTTGAGACGACAAGACGCCACCTCGAGCGCTGTGAGACCTCCCGCATCTCTGGACCGGACCGAGTCGATTCTGTCCCTGAGCCCAGGTGCACCTGGAGCCATCGATCCTGCTTTTCCTAGCCATCAATCCCCGTGTGAGTCAGCCTTTTGTCCCGTTTATCTGTCGTCTGTTGGGGTTAATATAAGATTGTGTCTAAGTGCTTGTCTTTCTATGCTGTACCTCTCGTCCCTGTAATCTGACCTTCCGAACGAATATAATCTCCTCCGGAGGTCTTGAGAACCGTATCCATGGTGTCGTGTCATTTTAATCCCAGCCGTGTGTCTTTTCCTTCATTGACCTAGCGTAGCGCGATTAGTCAACGTTCGGGTATAATCGGGTAACTTGTGCAGACGTGGTCATACCAAACCGCTCGGTAAATAACATCTAAGCCACGTCTGTAACAATTGGTGTCGAGGAGTGGAATTCGGACCCGGGACTAAATTTATTAGGCCCAAATTTGTAGTAGAGTCGATTCGGAGCGCGTTTCCCACGCGAAATTATAACGGCGAAATTTGATTTTGTTATACGGAAATAAAAACCCGAATTTTGAAAGTCGCGCTATGGCAGACCAAGACAGCTGGGGTCCGGTAGTGGAGAGTGAGGCAGGGTCGGTCCAGGACCAAATTGAGGGACGCGAGGAGAGCGAAGCAGCGAGGGTAGCAAACGCACAAAATGGCGCCTCGCTGCTCACCGCGCCCGCGACCGTGGCAGCGCCCCCGGTGGATTTGAACTTGTTTTTTATGCAAATAAAGGCGCTCATGGTCCGGACAAGTGAAGACCTGAGGAATGACTTGGGAAACCAAATGGGGGTAATGAGGGACGAAGCGAGGGGTACTGGTGAGGGATTAGACAATAATTTTAGGGGATTAGACAATAATTTAAAGGGATTAGACGAGAAATTTGGGAAATTAGACAATAGATTAGGGGAAATACAGGAGGGGTTAATGGGGGTAGAAAACAGAATGGCCGCTCAAGAGAATCAAATGGAAGGGATGCAAAAGGGGTTAGAGGGGGTAGAAAATAGAATGGCTGCCCAGGAGAATCAGATAGAGGGAGTGAAAAATGGGTTAGAGGGGTTAGAAAACAGTATGGAAGGCAAATTGAGGGACATGAGGGACCAAGCGGAAAGGGAAGTTAACCAAATGGGGCAGCAGATAGAGGGGGTCAGAATGGGGGTAGAAACCAAACTGGATGCTCACAGGGAGGAAATGGAGCAGATGAGGGTGGCATCTGGGCAGGAGATGCAAGTGATGGGAGAGGAGATCAGAAGAGGAGTGAGTGAGGAGGTCGGAGGAGTGCGCGAGGAGGTGAGGCACTGTAAGGAGCACATGGAGAAGGAGGTGAGAAAGGGGACTGTAAAGTTGCAAGGGGGCATAGAGGACCTGACGCAGGAGGTGGAGCAGCTGACGGTGGGACAGACGGAGTTAGTGGAGCAGGTTCAAAGGAACACTGCGGTATTAGGAGGTTTAAAAGCGACACAGAGAGAACTAAAAGATGACTTGGTAGCGACGAAGAGGGAATGTCAGATGGTACGTGAGGGACTGACAACGAGGTTGGACGAGGTGATAGAGGTAATGGAGACGAAGGACCGGCAGGTGAGGACGCACATGGAAACGGTCAAGGTAGCCTTAGAGGATGAGCTTGAGGAGACGTACCGGGGAATAAAAGAGGTGAAGCAGAAATTAGAAGAAGTGGAAGAAGGGGTGAGCGAAATTAAGAAGCGACGGAGAGGGGATAAGAAAGAGATAAAAGAGGAGATAAAAGAATTGGTCCAAAGTCTGTGTTTGGATCGTGATGATGTGCCCATTAACCGGATGAGGGATTCGCAGGTGATGGAGGAGAAGCGAAGAGGAAGAGGACCCGGTGTAAGTGGTGACCAATATGGTCGTGCGTATGATGCGCCAGGGGATTTAAGAAGCTTGGGGGTCGAGATAGACCCGGGTGTTCGTGAGAGGCCGTTGGTGAAGTGTGCGACAGGTCTGGTGTGCGAAAAAGGAGGTGTGCGAGAAAGTCCGACTCTGGGGTGTGTGAGGAAAAAGTGCGTGCCAAGGAGTGAGGGTGCTGGCGAGAGTGAGTCGGTCGTAGCGTGTGTGCGAGGGAGCACATGGAAGCGCGGTGTGGTAAGTGTTACAGAGGGTGTGACGGGAGAGTGTGCGCAAGGGTGTGCGCGAGAAAGGTGTGTGACGGACAGGTGCATGGGGAAAGAGTGCGCTGTCAAAGGCAAGGAAGAATGCACACCTGTGGTGAGTGTTACAGAGGGTGTGACGGGAGAGTGTGCGCAAGGGTGTGCGCGAGAGAGGTGTGTAATGGACAGGTGCATGAGGAAAGAGTGCGCTGTCGGGAGTAAGGGCGAGTGCGTTGTCAAGAGTGGTGGTGAGAGGAGTAAGAGTGACATGGAGCGTGAGTTGGTTGTGACAGGTGAGAAAGGAAGCACACCTGGAATGGTAGAGCGTGAGTGGGAATGCACGCTGGAGTTGGTGGTGAGGCACGTGGTTGGGTGTGCGAATGAGAGCACACCTGTGATTGTCACAGAGGAGGTGACCGAGGAGGGGGTGCGAAGAGGTGTGTTGGTGAGGTGTACGACCAACGAATGTGTGCCAAGGTGTTCGGTGGTCAGGTGTGTGACCAAAGCTGTGAGTGGAATGGGTGTACCTGGGTGTGTAAGGAAAGGTAGCATGGGAACGGCTGGATGTGTGAGCAAGGAACGGGCTGCGGGGTGTAAGAATCCAGGTGAAGCATCGACGTTGGACGGGTTAGAGGTTAGAACGACTTATAGCCGAATCGGGCCCTCGGTGCGTGCTGGGCCTCGCTTTGAACGGCCGCGTCCGTGCTCCACTAGGCGGAGCGGGCAGCCCGATAGAAAGGGTCGTCATGGCGACCACTTTTTGTTGAGGCAGTCCGGCAGGTCGAGATCGGGACATTGGATGGCTCCACGCCGAGATGGTGCGTGGGATCTCGGCACGGGTAAGCCTCCGTCCCTGCACCGAATGCGGGACGTATCCAGCCGCTGGCACAGAACAACCCGCATTCATGGCTTGGCTTTACGAAGCCGGGCTTTGGACGGGAATTGGCGCACCGAGAGGCAGTAGTGAGTAGACTGGTTGATGAGGTTAGTGTTTTGGACCCAAAATTAGAGAAAAACAAAATTTGATGATTGGCAAGGGATTGGCAGTAGTGATTGGCAGATGATGGGTAGTGATTGGCAAATTTTTGATTTGTTGAAATTTGATGTGCAAAATTGGTAGTGAGCGATGGGCCCGGTGGGTAAGGGTGGCATCCCTGCCACCCTTCCCATGGGGGGGCAAAGGAGCTATAGTTTATGGGGTTGATGGCAGTGGAAACTAGCCCGGGTGGGTTAGGTTATTAGTAGGGATCTAGAAGAGATTGACATTAGGTAACGTTAAGTTTAGTTAGTGACTGATACCTGTAGTGGGGACGCAGGTAGATTAGTGTGGATGATAATGACGAGGGAGCGCAATAGTTTAAAGGGACGACTGGGAAGCGCAAGTTTCAGAAGGGAGTAGTTAGCTGAGATGATGCCGTGTGTGTGAGAATTGAACAGGTGTGATTGCACAGGTGTGCAACTGGACAGGTGTGTGGAGCAGTGTGTGAGTAATGAGTGTTGTGGATCAGCGCGAATGCGCTTGGGGAGAGAAGGGTGCAGGTGGCACCAGGTGTGAGAGCACAGGTGTGCCAGTACAGGTGTGTGGAGAGAGTTGGAGTAAGTGGTACGGAGTGGTGTGCATGGTGCGAAGGTGTGGATGGGGGAAGAGTGGACCCCTTTCACGAGTACCCGGGGCGGGTAGTGTAAGTGTTAGGTAGAGGGTACAGGTAAATTGTGGTAGGATATTGGCATCTGTGGTGCGGTTGCAGAATAGTGTTGTGAATGGGTGCATTAGTGTTGTGGAAATGGCTGGGCGTGTAGCCTGTTAGTGCGTGTAGTTGGTTGGGCACTCCACCACTGTGAGGATGTCGGCCAGGTGAGGCCGCAGGTGGGCTCTGGGAGCCGGTAGTTGTGAGTGGGTGCCTGAGGATCCCGGGTGTGGATCGGGCAGCCCAGTGCCAGAGAGGGCACCGAGTGGGGAGAGCGCCAGAGGGCCTTCCCCAGGTAGTTAGGTTAGGGTAAGGAGCAGGTAAGCTCGGAGGCAACTGCAGTGGTGGAGGTGTGCAGGTGGGTAGACCCGCTGGGAGAGGTACACGTCGCGGCCCAGAAATTGTGCGAGGGCACCGGGAGATGAATCGGGGGAGTGAGACCCCAAATTGAAAAGCACCACAGTTTGGCCAATGGGAATTGGTTTTTAGAACCCATAGTGTAAGAGGGCCAATGGTTTGGCCGGAGAAAGACCCCGGGTAGTGTAAAGTTGTTAAAGTCATTTAGGAAATAGTTAGGATTGATGAACCTGTCGCACCATACGCAGCCACTTACCTGTGGTGATGATGATGACTCCACACCTGTGTTTTCTTTGTTTTGTTGCAGGAAATGAAATTGCTGTGTGGATTGTGAGACGCATCACGACGTGGATGAGACATTGGGGTGATTCCATCTCTCCCTCCCTAGGAGGGACTGATGATGAATTGGTAATGGCAAATTATGATGTTGAGTTGGAGATGGCAAATTATGATGTTGAGTTGAAAATGGCAAATTTGATTGGTTAGGAGGGAGAGAAGACGAATTTGGTATATGGGAGGAACGGGGAAGACAGTAGGGATGTTTGTTGATTTGTAAAGTAGATGTTTATGGGTAGTGTTGTGTTTTGTGGATACAGTGTGCACTGTACAACCTTGAGGCTTTGTTTTTCTCTCAGCGGTCCGTCGTTTGTGATCCAATAACTTTCGTTCTCTGTATTCCCAGGCTTTTCACCCATAGCCTACTTCCCTTGTGTAAATCTCAACTCAAAAAAAAAAAAAAAAAAAAAAAAAAAAAAAATTCCCTTCTCTGTTCTCATTCGTTTATTCATTCTGATTCGTTCGTTCGTTCTTCGACCACGTGTTTCTCCCCCATTTCCCCAGATAGTTTTCACTCATTAACCTTCAATGTTTACTCTTTCCCCTCAAGTTATGTATTCCGTCATATTTTATAACACCTTTTTCTTCTTCTTCTTTAAAAGGCTGCTTTCGACTTGCTCACCAAATCAATTCATCCCCAAAAAAATATCCATCTCCTATAGTGCCTTTTTTCTACATTCCCTAAACTCTCCTGCACTCCATCCTCCATCCAGCGTCCTTAAATGTATTTTTAACTCGAAGGTCACAAGAAACTCATTTTGCAATAAATGTTCGTTTCCCATAAATCGTACACTTTCAAAAATCCAATCTCACCCCTCCCCTCCAAATCTTCCCCATAACCCCTCCCCTCCTAAACTACCCCCTCACCCCTCCCCGCCAAGACGCCCCCTCGCCCCTCCCCTCCTAGACTCCTGCCTCACCCCTCCCCTCCAAATCTCCCCCATATCCCATCCCTTTCAAATCCCTCCCCTTGTCCCTTCCCTCCCAAACTCCCCCCTCACCCCTCCCCTTCAAATCTCCCCACCCTCATTGCTTCTCAATTTCCCCCCTCTCACTCCCCCTCCTCAAAGCGTCCTCCCCGCTTCTTCCCCCTTCAAACTCTCACCTCCATCTCCCCCAACCTTCTGCCTCGCTCTTCCTCCTCCTCAAATAACACCTCATTGTGGCTCACCCAATCACCATCAAACCTTTTGTCCGCCCCATCCTTCCCTTTCTCCGAGCTATTCTGAAATCTCTGACACACCTTCAACAGCTCTCCCTATCTCTTCCACCTCTTCCACATCTTACCCTACCCCTCCTCCCCCCTGTTCTGTATCTGATGCTCCCCCTTCCTCTTCATTAACGGTATGGACCTCAAACATCCGGGGCCTTCGTTCAAACTTAACTGATCTCTCCATACAGGTTGCTTCTGTCAAACCAGACGTGATCTGCTTAACAGAAACTTTCCTCCTTTATGATGTCTCTGATTCCATAGTATCTCTCCCGGGCTACTCCCTCCTCCGGTATGATAGACCTGAGCCTCGTCCTGGAGGCGGGGTTGCTATCTTTATCAAAAACTCTCTTCCTCACTCGCCCTGCACTGCACTCTCTCCACCTCACCCCCAGGAATACCTCTGGCTACGGCATCCCCTTCGCTCCCACCTCTTGTTCATATGTGTGTTGTACCGTCCACCAAACAGTGATGACTCCATCTACATCTCGCTGTCTGATGATATGGACCAACTTCTATCTACTCATCCCAACTCTCTCTTCCTCATATGTGGTGATTTCAATTGTCACCATGCCAGTTGGCTGGGTGTGGGTACCTCTCTCACCAGCCATGGCTCTTCAGCAAAGGACTTCTGCGACTCACTGGGACTGACACAATCTGTCAATTTCCCGACCCGGATCTCAGTCAACGGAACATCTTCTCTTCTGGACTTGGTTATGACTAACTTCCCTGAAAATGTCTGCTGCTCTTCTTCTGCTCCGATCGGATCATCTGATCATGTCCTTGTTAAAGTGGACATCTCTCTGACCATCCTCAGGGAGCCTGCTCAGCGTCGACGAGTCTGGCATTTCACTCAGGCCAACTGGCACGGTCTTCAAGCAGCCATCAATCATCTGGACTGGTCTCCCATCTCTACCACCTCTGACATCAACTCATCCTGGGAATTCTTCCAAAGTAAATTGCTCTCTCTCATGCACAGATTTATCCCACCTCGTCTTCAGTTGTCATACCCTTCCTCCCGTCCATGGTACACGGAATCTTGTGGTGAGGCTGTTGCCCAGAAACAACTTGCCTTCGTCTCCTGGAAAGCAAATCCAACGGAAGGAAATCTCATTTCCTTTCACAAAGCCCGAAACAAGTGTGTGTCCACCCTCAGGAGAGCCAGGAAACAATATCTCTCCATTCTCAAGACCGAACTCTCTTATCTGTCTCCCTCTTCCAAATCCTGGTGGCGTCTGGTCAAATCCGTTTCTGGTGTTTGTTCCCCCTCCATCCCCTCCCTTACCTCAAACGGCTACACAGCTGACTCTGCACGTGAAAAAGCTGAATGCCTCAACTCTGTGTTTGCCTCTAAATCTTGTGTCCCAAACCCATCCCTCTCTGTACCCACCATACCCAGTCGTACCCTGCTGCTCCTGGACTCCGTGTCCTTTCCTCCTGACAAGGTGGAAAAGTTTCTGTCAACCCTCGACTCTGATTCTGCAACTGGACCCGACGGCATCAGCCCACGGGTCCTAAAATCCTGCTCTGCTGCTCTATCTCACCCTCTCTCTGTTCTCTTCACCCTCTCTTTTGCTCAAGGTCAACTGCCAACTGCTTGGAAATCAGCCAACATCACCGCTTTGCACAAAAAAGGTGCAAAAACAGATCCTAGCAACTACAGACCAATCAGCCTTCTCCCAATTATCAGCAAAGTCATGGAATCCATCATTGCTTCGGATATGAAATCTTTCCTCTTCTCCAATGGCTTGATCTCTGATCATCAATTTGGTTTCAGACCAGGTCACTCTACTCTGGACATGCTGCTTCTGCTGTCTCAACAATGGATGGAGGTCCTCAATGCCAAACAGGAAATTAGAGCTGTCTCCCTTGACATATCACGTGCCTTCGACACGGTCTGGCACCCCGCTCTGCTCACCAAACTCTCCTCCTTTGGTATCCATGGAAATCTCCACGCATGGCTGGCGGACTTCCTCTCTAGTCGTCGTCAACGTGTGGCCCTGAATGGGTTTCTCTCATCTCCTCTTCCTGTTCAGGCTGGAGTTCCCCAAGGCAGTGTTCTGGGCCCCGTGCTTTTTCTGGTCTTCATCAATGATCTCTCTGACTCTCTCGAAAATCCTCTCTATCTCTTTGCTGATGACTCCACTCTCTGCCGCTCCATTCCTCTTCCCTCAGATCGGCAGTCTGCTGCCTCCTCACTCTCTGAAGACCTGGACAAAATCACAGACTGGTCAAACAAGTGGAACATGTCTTTCAATCCTGACAAATCTCACACTCTTACTATGTCTCTCCGAAAAGATCGACTGGACAACCCTCCCATCTACTTTCTCAACAATCCTCTCCAAGAAGTTCTGTCGCTCAAGATTTTGGGTCTCACTATCTGCCATGATCTTTCTTGGGAAAACCACATTTCCAAGCTGGCCTCCAAAGCCAGTCGCCGACTGGGCATCCTCCGTCGTGCGAAGTCCTTCCTTGGCACACCTGAGCTCCTCACCACATACAAGGCTTTCATCCGCAGCTCAATGGAATACTGTTCTCCCCTATGGGCCGGTGCTCCTGCCTCACACCTAGCTCGGCTTCACGCTGTTGAAACCAAAGCTTTCAGAATTATTGGAATCTCCCGCGATGAAGCTATCTCTGAGGGCCTTTCACTCACTCACCGCAGGCAGGTAGGTGGTCTTTCTGTCTTCTACCGACTCCTCTCCGGCCTTGCACCCCCAGCTCTCTCTGTGCTCTGTCCCCCAAATATTCCTACAGGTCGCACAAGATCTGCCAGCAACCCTCTGATGGTTAAACTGCCGAAATCTCGGCTCTCTGCTCACCTTCACTCTTTCATTCCTCTTTTCTCCCGCCTCTGGAACAAACTCCCTCACTCCCTTCAATCCCACTCCTCCCTCCAGGTCTTTAAAACAGCTGTTCACCACCATCTCTTATCTTCCCCCATCCAAAACCTTGATCTTTTCTACCCCCGCTATATTCACTCCAGATCCACCTTGTTTGAAATTCCAACTTCTTTCCTGGAAGTCCTGGCAGTGTCCATATGTTTTATACCTCTCCCACCGCCCCCTTCCCATGCCCCCCCCCCCCAAAGCCCTCGCCCTCTCTCAGATCTCTCGATGTCTCCATGTCTCTCGGTCCCTGCTCTCAAATGTTGTGTTTGTGTCCTTCCCCCTCTCTCCCCATCTTGTCTACCGCTCCCGATGTTATATGTTTTATGTGTCGGTTTGTCTTTCTGTGTGATTAATGTTCGCTCTTTCACGAGCCTCGATCTTGTATACAAAAAAAAAAAAAAAAAAAAAAAAAAAAACAGTAAGGGGTAAGGGAGGGGCCATGTAGGTTACCTGGTGGGGGGGGGGAGCGTACGGTAGGAACGTACCTGTCTCACCTGGTTCCCATGTGCCCCCAGTGTGCATTACCTTGCATTGCGTGCACTTTTGCGCCCTTACCACCTTACTCACTTGTCTGCTTCTTTTGTCTCCCACCTCCGAGGATCTGGCTTTGGGGTAGAGAGAGAGGAGAGAGAGGTGCTGGCTGCGCAGTTGTGGGCCTGCACTTTCGCTGCTTGCTGCTTGGATCGATACACCATATGGACCGCAATGTTTGTGGCCACCCACAATGGACCGCAGTTCTTTTGCGGCCAAGCACCACCCATGGATGGACCTATGGGTCAACGTGGCACCTATGCCATACAAGGTGAACCACTAACAGTTGGCCCCCTGACGGCCACAATAAAGAAATGGACGCGGTTGGCGCCTTTCTTTATTTTTCTAAGGAAGTAAGAACACCAAGTGCACCACACGAAGGCAAGACCAGCGGCAGAACATCGGCCGGCTGCGACACCACACAATGATTTATAGACACTTTATTGGTGCACCGGATGGTGCTCACTGTGTAATGGGGTGGTGCTTGATGCTTGGAAGGGGTGCTCTGCACATTATTAAAGGCCGTAGGCCACAGAGCACTCGTGGGTTGGTGTATCGATGCTAGCATGCGTGCTCTCTCTATGCATAACATCTGCATGTGTCCCTCCAAAAACAGGTCCTGGATCGTAGTGTAAATAGCGGCGTAGTCTTGTGTAAATAATGCTCCCTACCGGCTGTATGTTTAGTTTGAGGATTCTTTCCGGATTCGGTTATCCTGTGGGTGTGTTTCTGTGAGGAGAAGGGTGCAACGTCGCAGGGGGACATATTTATTCATTTGTGAATATCTGTAAAACTGTCGCACTCAGGGTAGAGTTAATAGTAGAGGGAACTACATTGCGTGCCACACTAAAGTAGGTAAAAATTTATCGGGTCGGGACGCCCCGAGGGTAGAGAAGGGTGCAATGTTGCGAATATGGAATTTGGCCTCCATATCCGCTTGTAAATATTCCCCTATTTCCCCAATACTCCCCAACTATCCCCAATCCCCCATTCCCTAGTCCCATTGCCGGTAAATAACACTCTGTAGAACCGACCTTCCCCTTTTTCCCCCATTAAATGTCGTGCCCAGGTCCACCGCATCACACGTAGACAACTTTCGGACATCTTGCTAGTTATTCTTAGTCTATGTCAGTTAAGGACTCCTTTCCATTAATTCTGACTCTTCGTTGCACCAGAATGTGATTATATGGCACCAGTAGTGAGTTTAGGACCTTTCCCATACCTCCTTCCATCTTCTTCCCCAAACAACAACAACAACAACAACAACAACTACAGCTACAACAACAACTACAACCACGGCGCGCGGGGGGAGTGTGCGTCCTCCCACCAGCTCGGTTAGCCGCCATGACCATGCGCTCCACGGGGTTACCACGAAGGGGCTGGCTGTCAGCTCCTCGTCAAGGGCGGAGCCTGGTAAACCCCCCGCACGCACCCAATGAGAAGCAACGTGCCGATTCCACGAGGCGGAGCTAACGAGCCGAGGGCGTGTCACTCCCCGCCGGATATACGAAGCGACTCACCGGATGTGAGGTCAGATGCGCCCCCAGCTTGAGACGACAAGACGCCACCTCGAGCGCTGTGAGACCTCCCGCATCTCTGGACCGGACCGAGTCGATTCTGTCCCTGAGCCCAGGTGCACCTGGAGCCATCGATCCTGCTTTTCCTAGCCATCAATCCCCGTGTGAGTCAGCCTTTTGTCCCGTTTATCTGTCGTCTGTTGGGGTTAATATAAGATTGTGTCTAAGTGCTTGTCTTTCTATGCTGTACCTCTCGTCCCTGTAATCTGACCTTCCGAACGAATATAATCTCCTCCGGAGGTCTTGAGAACCGTATCCATGGTGTCGTGTCATTTTAATCCCAGCCGTGTGTCTTTTCCTTCATTGACCTAGCGTAGCGCGATTAGTCAACGTTCGGGTATAATCGGGTAACTTGTGCAGACGTGGTCATACCAAACCGCTCGGTAAATAACATCTAAGCCACGTCTGTAACAATATGACAAATTAGTGTTTGCATTTGCGATTGTAGAATGTTTGGCATCGATTTAAGTGGACTCATACTTTTGCACAACACTGTAGGCGATCCAAAATCTTGCTTACCAGGTGATGATCCTGAAATTCCTCAGTCTTTGTTTTCCGCTTGGAGGAATGACCCAAATCACCTTCAAAAATGAAGCAAAAGTCAACACAATAGTGATATTGTGACGGAACATCAATGGAGAGAATATCAACATGTTCAGATATGCGCGTGTGCGTGCGTACGTGTGTGTGCGTGTGTGTGTGTGTGTGTCTGTGTGAGTGTGTGTGTGTGTGTGTGCATGTGCATGTGCGTGTGTGTGTGTGTGTGTGTGTGTGTGTGTCTGTGTGAGTGTGTGTGTGCATGTGCATGTGCGTGTGTGTGTGTGTGTGTGTGCGTGTGCATGGGTGTGTGTGTGTGTGTGTATGCGTGTGCGTGTGTTTGTGTGTATGTGTGTGTGTGTGTGTGTGTGTGTGTGTGTGTGTGCATGCTATTGTGGAAATTAGACGTCATTTTCATTATTTAATCATCTTCTTCTTCTTCTTGGCCAGGTAGCTGCTCATATACCATGTCACCGAGTGAGAAGTCCAGTGCTCAGAACATGCAATATTGGCTTGAGTCTTTCAGGAACCAGTTTGCTAGGCCTGACATGATTGAAGTTGGTAAAGACAGGAATTTGTAACTTGTTGAGGGTGTCGGTGAAAATTTGCCAACTCTTCATGAAAGACACCGAGAGATGTCTAATGTCTCCAAAATAATGCCATCAGACGGGAAATCCAGCAAAAGTTTCATTTTATGGACTGCACACCTGTGACCAAACGCCCGACCTGTGAAGCACCAATTTGATTTTATGAAACATGGATGGAACATGGATTCTTCAAGCAGCCATCAAACCTCTGAACTGTTCTCCGATCTCTACTGCCTCTGACATCAACTCATTCTGGGAATTCTTTAAAAGAAATTTGCTCTTTCTCATGCACAGATTCATCCCATCTCGTCTTCCCTTGTCGTACCCTTCCTCCCGTCCATGGTACACTGAAACTTGTGGTGAAGCAGTTGCCCAGAAACAACTTGCCTTCTCCTCATGGAAGGCAAATCCAACGGAAGGCAATCTCCGTTCCTTCCACAAAGCTCAGATCAAGTGTGTGTCTACCCTCAGGAGAGCGAGGAAACAATATCTCTCTACTCTCAAGACTGAACTCTCAAACCTGTCTCCCTCCTCCAAATCCTGGTGGTGTCTGGTCAAACCCATCGCTCTCTGTACACACTTACCCAGTCAAACCAGCTGCTCCTGGACTCTGTGTCCTTCTCTCCTGACGAGGTGAAGAAGTTTCTGCCAAACCTCGACTGGTTCTGCAACTGGACCAGGCGGCATCGGCCCACAGGTCCTAAAATCCTGCTCTGCTTTCTCTATATAGAGCTCTGGAAGCTCTACCTCACCCTGTCTCTGTTATCGTCAGCTTCTCTTTTGATCAAGGACCTCTGCCAAAAGCACATTTCGAAGCTGGCCTCCAAAGCCAGTCGCCGACTGGGCATCCTCCGTTGTGCAGTCTTTTCTTGGCACACCTGAGCTCCTCACCACATACAAAGCTTTCATCCAGAGCTCAATGGAATACTGCTCTCCCCTCTGGGCTGGTGCTCCTGCCTCACACCTCGCTCGGCTTCACGCTATTGAAACGAAAGCTTTCAGAATCATTGGAATCTCCCATGATGAAGCTGATTCTGAGGGCCTTTCTCTCTCTCACTGCAGGCAGGTTTGTGGTCTTTCTGTCTTCTACCGACTCCATCTACCTTCGGTGGCGGAGGTAACAGCAACCATTTCCATGTCTCTCCTCCTAAAGGCGCTTAAACATCCAAATGCATGCAAAATACTTGCAACCGAGATAACTAATTTATTAGAAGGAAATATTTATTTTCAACACTCACCAGATCGCTGCTGTTTCTCAACCGGTTGTATTGACATTTCAGACACATCATTCCTGTAAAAATGAGAAAGATTTTGTGAAGCTGAAGTCAAAAAAAGTTACAAAAAGAAACAATGTAAGAATAAAAATGCAATGGGTCGGACTGCATCAGTTTTTTATTTATTTTCTGCATTGAGAGAGCAAACAAGACTCGACTGCTCCCTTCTAAGTACCTTCACACACAGTTGGCAATGAAGAGAAGAAATGTGACGTGGTGAAGAGGGTGTGAAGTTCACAAAAACCACAATTTTGTTTCCCCTTGGTTTCCCAATCTTCCACACTCGCCTCCAATCAGTCGAGCCAGGGTTTGAATCCCGACCCAGCTATAAAATGCCATCCTGGTGTTTCACAGGTAGGGCAATTCATCAATGTGTGTGCTCTCCTTCAGATGGCAGTTTGCTCCTTTGAGAAAAGAAGGTGACTATCGCAGACTCCCTGAACAAATTCCTACCCTGACCAGCAGAGGACATTGCACCAGCGGCACATCCACGCTTCCAGCAATGATGGAAAGCAGCAGCTCCCATGAAATGATGATGGCTGAGCCTCAAGAGGAAAAGCGGTAAAATAGGGAGTGGAAACAGCCGAACATATCAAAATGGGAAATTCAAATCCTCACTTTCAGGAATCCGCCACGTCTGTGTACACTGAGTTTGAAAGTTAAAGAATGCGTGGATGAGGGAAGTGCAGTGGAAGTTGTGTATCCAAACTTTCAGAAGCCGAAGAACGAACCGGATGTGTGATCGAAACCAGCACCACAAGGTGGTATCCGGTATTGGAAATCATCGTTTTCTTATTTAAAAAAGTTCAAACAATTTCTGAGTTCGAGTAAATCTGAGGAAGAAAATGTTTAAGTTCATTTATTTTAAGCAGAGGTTCATCCCAAAGCACCCAACACAGCTTTGCAGGGAAGGAAAAGAGATTTTTGAAAGCTCCAAATATAAGCAGCAAGATTGTCTGACAAAGGTGATGGAAGCTGACTTTGAAGAAGATGGAAGATGACATAAGATATGACAAGATCAGCTTCCATTCCCTTTGAGGATTGCCATTATATCGTTACCACAAATCTTGTCATGACATCCTGAAAAGGGATTCTTCTTTTACTTACACATGTGGAATGTCGCCACATGTAAACATGTAACGTCGCTTCTTCGTCTTCCCAGTTCCTCCGAAGATGCGCCTAAGTTGAAAAAGATTGAAAAGTCAATTTATTGTACATTCCCTGAGGTAGATATATCCAAAATCAAGTTTTCAAAAGTGCAGATGTGGGGTGAATGAATTTATTTACTTCACACGCTTCCATGGCGTGCTTTTCTTCTTCCTCTTTGGGGAATCGTGTGGTGGACCCTCCATGAAAACCGCGTTTCCATGACTTCGTCCACGTGACGGGTTCGCGCACATCGCTTGAGAACCAGGAGACTTGTTCTTGTTTGTTTTCCTGGTAAAATAACATGCACAAGTTGTTGCAAGTTTGTTATACCAAATAACATAAATACATTCTCAATTTCAACAAATCTTTTCTTTTCACAACTGACGCTGCAATGTCCCCGACACAACACGCCACAGAATATAAAACATGATCAGGTAAAGGTGTAAAATGTACAAAAGTAAGTTGGTCGAGACGAGTGGACGAGTGAATGCGCTTTCGATGTCGGGGATGTACCTGTACCTCCTCCTCCTTCACGGCCACAACTCAGTCCTCCCCTCCTCACGCTCATAAAAGCAAAAGGGCATTCCACACTTCGATTATAACACATTTCTTCATAACCTCCTCGAAAGAGCAGAATATTTAACGCTTTTCCCTTCCTCTATCATGCTGCCATGGATTTCACATAAATCATGTTCAAAAAACAGCTCTTACATGTCATGGGCCACCACAGTCACCTGTCCAACTGATAATCCCGCGAGATACTCGGAAACCCCATGGAGTTGGGTTTTTTGGTCCTTGTTCGAGTTTTTTTAGACAAAATAGTCGGAAATAATAGTATTGACCCACATAAGGTCCACGGTAAAAGCCCTGCTTGAGGGAATGCCAGTTATTTGGGCGGTGTATAGACGACAGAGCCCTGCCTGGTTCGCTGAGGCTGATGCGGACCGTGATCTTCATATGGCTTGGGATACATATCAGCCCCAATCTTTGGATATTTGATGATCCTTTTAATGGTCACAAGCAAGTGTATTATTAGCTCACCTGGACTTCAGTCTGGTCCGCAGGTAAGTCAGCCAATCATTGAGTGAGTGAATGAGTCTGTAAACACTTCAGTGATTATCACTTGAACCAAACACACGATTTCGATTAAACTTGGTCATAAGATTCATATCTCATGCCCAACGAAGGTGTATGACTACATCAAAATCTGCACTCATTAAATGAGTCTTCAGGGGGGGGAGGGGGAGTTTTGACCTCCCCTCCCCCCCTCAAATAAGTATTTGTCTCTTCTGCAAAACTACACACAGAATGTGACTGAAACCTGGCGACAAGCTTCGTATCTGATACCTAACAAAGGTGAATTGACCACATCAAAATCTGCGCTCATTGTGGGAGTCCACGGGGGATTTTTGACCCACCCAAATTGGTATTTGCTCTCTTCTCTGAAACTACACACACGATTTCAATGAAACTTGATCACAACCTTCAACAATGTACGAAAGTTTGTTCACGACATTAAAAACATCATTGTCTGAGTGGGTCTGTGGGGGGTTTGAGTGATTGTAGCTCGTGATCCAGGTGAGCTTCAGGACCCACGGTCCTACTTTTATGATTATTATACAAGCAGGGACAGGTAGAAAAGATATGTAACAATAAATGACCAAAAAACAATTATCTTCTTCCTGATGTACATATAGTGGGTGGCGGTAATATGGACCCCGGGGGAATATGGACCCCACTGAATTTCCCATGATGCACTGCATCAAGCCTCGTCTCCATATCACGGGATAAACAAGTATGGCCGACCAGCAAGTGACCAACTGCAGTTGATTCAAACTCTTTAATGATGGTAAGTGCAAACTTCCAAAAGTTTTCATCTCAAATTTTACAATTCATAAGCATGCAGTACTGTGTATGTACATGTAGTCACTAGCTTGTTTGATGAGTGGTGTCCCTGGCTGAGTACACGTGAGAGCTGTCTACAGCACCACTGTGTGTAGAAAACTCCATCCCAGCCCATATGTACTGGGCATGCTGACATGATCGAGAGGCATGGTGTGGGGAATATGGACCCTTTGGTAGTGTCTAATATGGACCCATGTCCATATTCCCCAAGGTCAATGTCCATATTCCCCACACAGGAAGCTTATCGAATAAGTCCACAAAACAGCATGTTCACTGTCAAAATTAGAATCAAATAAATTTTTCTGCACCGAAATATGTGACTAAGCAAAACTAGGCATGGTCCAAGTAGCCGTCAAGTATCGGCTGTTTGTTAACAGCCGATAACATGTACACTTGATTCTGTATAAAAAATCCGACAGTGACTATGCACTGTCGGAGATTTAACTCGCCCCGAAAAAGCGTAATCATCACATCCTCTCCTTCTAAAAGACGTTTGATCGTGGAACATCAAGAACAAGAGAGAAGGGCATTGAAGAAAGGGCCAACACGCGAGAAGCAGAATCCTATATCCCCAACTAATTTGAAAGCGAAAAAAGGCAACAGACCACGAACAAAGTGCGGTCCTCCAGTTCGAAAGCAGGTTACCAAGTCTGCCAAGCAACACAGAAAAGGACCTGAAAACTGCATGAGTAATGTCTCCTGCATATATTGCTATGAGTTATTTGTTGATCCACCTGAATTTTCTTGGATCCAATGCAGTGAATGCAAGCAATGGGCCCACGAAAACGAAACTGACAATGAGGGTACAGGTGCTTTCGTCTGTGACGAATGTCGCTAAGGTTGTTGTTCACTGAAAATTCCGAAAGTCACATTTGTCCCAGGGAACATTTGTCTGAAATAAACTAGACTTACCACATTGAGGTAATATGGACCCGAGGTCCATATTACCCCATAGGGGGCGTCCATATTCCCCACGTTGTTTAGAATATGGACACTGATGGCATATTTTTATTTGTCCCCTCAATCATATGTCTGATTTTATTCAACCCAAACTGCACGGGGATGTAGTCTGTCTGGTTGTCTAAATAAACCATTATTTGAAAATATTCCTTATCTATTTGTATAGTCTCGATCGGGACTTTGGCTTAGGGGGTCCATATTACCCCCACCTACCCTATATACAGTCACGTGAAAAAGTAAGTACACCCCATGTAAAGTTTTGACTTTTTCAACATATTTCAACATACAGCTATTTGATCTTCATTTCAACAATATTGAGAGATAAAGGTGATATAATATAACAAATATCATGAAACATTTACATTTTGTAGTCCATTGTATAATTTAAATAAACATAAATGCAAATTTCGCACGTGGAAAAAGTAAGTACACCCTTGGCTCTAATAGGTGGTATTGCCCCCTTTGGCAGAAACAACCTCAAGTAGGCGTTTCTTATAACTGTCTACCAGTCTTTGACATCGACTGGGAGAACTTTTTGCCCTCTCCTCCATGCAGAATTCTTTCAGCTGTGCAATGTTTGAGGGGTTTCTTGCATGCACAGCTCGTATCAAATCCCCCCACAACATCTCAATGGGATTTAGATCTGGGCTTTGACTTGACCATTCCAGAACCCTCCATTTCTTTCTTTTTAGCCATTCCTTGGTGTATTTACTGGTATGTTTAGGGTCATTGTCATGTTGCAAGGTCCACCTTCGGTTGAGCTTCAACTTTCCGACAGATGGCCTCACATTATCCTCAAGCACCCTCTGGTACAATGAAGAATTCATAGTGGATTCTATGATGGTTAGCTGCCCAGGCCCTGATGCAGCAAAGCTGCCCCAAACCATAATATTTCCACGACCATGCTTTACAGTTGGTATCAGGTTCTTGTGGTCAAATGCTGTCTTTGGTTTTCGCCAAACATGTCTTCTGGTACTGTGGCCAAATAGCTCTACCTTTGACTCATCTGTCCAGAGCACATTGTTCCAGAAGTGCTGGTCTTTGCTGAGGTGTTCATTGGCAAACTTTAGTCTTGCCTTGATGTTCTTTCTGGACAGCAAAGGTTTCCTCCTGGCACACCTCCCATGTAGATCAAATTTGTGCAGCCTCTTTCTAATGGTAGACTCGTACACTTTGACATCAACTGTGGCAAACGCTACCTGTAGGTACCGTGATGACATTCTGGGGTTCTTGGAGACGTCTTTCAGCATCTTGCGGTCTGCTCTCGGGCTGAACTTGCTCGGGCGGTCTGGCCTGATCAAGTTGGCAGTTGTTTGGATCTTCTACACTTGAAGATGATCTTCCGGACAGTCGATTGATTGATTTCAAATTATTTGGAGATCTTTTAAAATCCCTTCCCAGACTCGTAGCCATCTATAACCTTCTTTCTGAAGGCCTCAGAGAGCTCTTTTGATCTGGGCATGGTGATGCCGCACACTTCAACAACAAATAGCAAACCAAACTAAATGTCTGAGGTTTAAATAAGACAGGTGCCTCCAAGATCCTTTCCAACGATGTTCTAATCATTTGCACCTGAGCTGGTGCACCTGATTCTAATTTTAGGTATTTGAAGTAGTGATAAATGTCGGGGTGTACTTACTTTTTCCACATGCGAAATTTGCATTTATGTTTATTTAAATTATACAATGGACGAAAAAATGTAAATGTTTCATGATATTTGTTATATTATATCACCTTTATTTATCAATATTGTTGAAATGAAGATCAAATAGCCATATGTTGAAATATGTTGTAAAAGTCAAAACTTTACATGGGGTGTACTTACTTTTTCACGTGACTGTATATATATACATATGATAAACTCGCTCTTCATACAAAACACCTGCATGACCCTTTATATCTGGATCAAGATTCCCACCCCAGGTAAACAACTCGATGGAGGCACGTCAAAGAAATCCCACAGTGGTGAAACCTCCAATCGATAATATAGAAAATAATTATGGATCAAAATGTGATCGAAACACGACAAGATTCACATTAATTTCCTCAAAGGAATACCATTTCTATTGCGAGCACAATGAATGTCATGACATCCTGAAAGGTGATTCTCTTACTCACACGGAATGTGAAACGTCCGCACAACGCTCCTTGTTGTTGTCTCTTCCGAAGATGTGTCTAAGTTGAAAGAGATTGAAAAGTCAATTTATTGTACATTCCCTGAGGTAGATGTATCCAAAATCAAGTTTTCAAAAGTGCAGAGGGGGGTGAATGAAATTATTTACTTCACACGCTTCCACAGGGTGTTTTTCTCCTTCTTTGGTGAATCGTGTGGAGGTGAGGAGTTCACATCAACGTCTTCGATTGATGATGACGGAAACATCTCTGATTCCCTGAAAAAGAACATTTTCTTTCATCCACAGCTTAATACAGGTGTGCTCGACCGGAAAACATGAACACATTCTCCATTTGAACAAATCTTTTCTTTCATTTAGAAACCATAATGACACATAAAACCAGGTAAAATAAAACTAGAACGGCACTCGGTAGAGCGCATACCTCCATATCCGGATTCGGACCTTCACCAAAATAGAATCAATTCGTCCTTCACAGCACCAACCTGTCCACCATGTTTCGTCTGACTTGTTCTAACTCCCTCACTCTCTTCAATCCCACTGTTCCCTCCAGGTCTTTGAAACACCTGTTCATCCCCATCTCTTATCTTCCCCAATCCAAAACCTTGATCTTTTCTACCCCCGTTAATTCACCCCAGATCCACTTTTTGAAATACCGACTTCTATCCTGTAAGTTCTGGCAGTGTCCAGGTGTTTTACACCTCTCCCACCTGAGTTATGGTTAAACTCGACATTAAAAGATTAAATTCATTTGAAACCGTCCAATGATGAGAAACAAAACCGTGTGAGGCACGTTACCTTCGTTGCATTCTCTTTCGTAATCGAAAAATAACAGGTGCTTCAGGAAAACCGTCCAATACCTGCTCACGTTCAAAGAACGAGTAACGTAACCAGCTGTTTGTTGCATTAAAGCCGATTATTGTGACGTCATACATCATGTGGGATTATTGCTAGGTTACCAGATTTTTGTTGAACCAAACCTGATTATTGTGTCGTCACATCTCCGTTGTTACCACGTGGTGCATTGTCGTCAAGCAAGACTCCATCATACAGTACATCAACAATAACGTTGTTAAAGTAAAAACCACAACATAATTTACTGTATTCGCAACATAATTCTCTCTTCCCTTTCACATCATAATTATCATAAAAAAGGGGCGCACCTGTGCTGAAAATTTCCTGTCAATCAGACTAACGGTTGCAGAGAAAAGCAAGGCAATCGGTAGAGGGCATACCTCCACAGGTGAACAGTTTATGGTTTCTATCCACTGATAGGTCGGATCTGGATTCGGACCTGAACAAAAATCAAATCGGCTTGTTCTTGTCACTTACCTAACTCGTACACCAAGTTTTGTCATAACTCGTCCACGACTTTTTGAAATACCAGGCTACATATCGTTTTTGGCCCAATCACTCATGGGTGAAGAATTACAGAGAGAATGAAAAAATTCCCAGATCCGGATTCGGACCTTCACCAAAATAGAATCAGTTCGTCCTTCACAGCACCAACCTGTCCACCATGTTTCGTCTGACTTGTTCTAACTCCCTCACTCTCTTCAATCCCACTGTTCCCTCCAGGTCTTTGAAACACCTGTTCATCCCCATCTCTTATCTTCCCCAATCCAAAACCTTGATCTTTTCTACCCCCGTTAATTCACCCCAGATCCACTTTTTGAAATACCGACTTCTTTCCTGGAAGTTCTGGCAGTGTCCATGTGTTTTACACCTCTCCCACCTGAGTTATGGTTAAACTCGACATAAAAAGATTAAATTCACTTGATGATGAGAAACAAAACCGTGTGAGGCACGTTACCTTCGTTGCATTCTCTTTCGTAATCGAAAAATCACAGGTGCTTCAGGAAAACTGTCCAATACCTGCTCACGTTCAAAGAAAGAACTAGTAACGTAACCAGCTGTTTGTTGCATTAAAGCCGATTATTGTGACGTCATACATCATGTGGGATTATTGCTAGGTTACCAGATTTTTGTTGAACCAAACCTGAGTATTGTGTCGTCACATCTCCGTTGTTACCACGTGGTGCATTGTCGTCAAGCAAGACTCCATCGTACAGTACATCAATAATAACGTTGTTAAAGTAAAAACCACAACATAATTAACTGAATTCGCAACATAATTCTCTCTTCCCTTTCACATCATAATTCTATAAAAAGGGGCGCACCTGTGCTGAAAACTTCCTGTCAATCAGACCAACGGTTGCAGAGAAAAGCAAGGCACTCGGTGGAGGGCATACCTCCACAGGTGAACAGTTTACGTTTTGTATCCACTGATAGGCCGGATCTGGATTCGGACATGAACCAAAATCTATTGTTCTTGTCACCGAACCAACACGTCCACCAAGTTTATTCATAACTCGTCCATAACTTCTTTTGATATCATGTTATACAAGAGAAATACCCGTGCTACGCACAGGTGGGAGGCCAGAGGCAAACAGGCGATGCAGATACGGTGAATGCTAAACCATGAAATCAATAAATTCCACATTCCTGTAGCACCTTCATTCGCACGTCAGACATGGACAGCAAGTTCGTGAAGGACTTCCATGAAAAACGTACCTGTTCGCAAACAAACGGGCACGTTCACGTAGAGAAACATCGATCGTGGGTCCGTGGCGAATCTGGATATGGCGATGGGAAAATATCAGAAATTGAAGGCTTTTTTTGTTTTAAACGATTCATATAAACATTCGTTGAATCATATCACACGCGAATCATCAAAATCTAAACAGTATCTTGAGAATTTCAATAAAAGCCACATCACTGTTCATATCGGTAAATATTATTTCATCGTGTTTCAAATAGTAATCGATACACTGTGATCGTGATGATCGTGATCGTGAATCGTGATCGATAATAGTGTTCACATCCGCCATGTCGTATGTACTCGCGATACGTGTACCAAATTCCCGATACGTGTAACTGTACCAAATCAACAGTGAAAAGGATTTTGAGCCGATCGGTGTTACGGCCTTGGCAAGATCGATGGAGACAGCGATCTGTTAGATCTGATCCTCCTTCATGCCGAAGTGCAGATCCTCCTTCACGCCACATCCGATCAATGCAGCTGTGCAGCGATCGGTGCAGTCGTTTGTGTGGCACACGGTGCAGCCGTTTGTGCGGAACACAGTGCAGCGATCGGTGCAGTCGTTTGTGCGGCACACGGTGCAGCAATCGGTGCAGCCGTTTGTGCGGCACACGGTGCAGCGATCGGTGCAGTCGTTTGTGCGGCAATGGGTGCAGCGATCGGTGCAGCCGTTTGTGCAGCGATCGGTGCAGCCGTTTGTGCGGCACACGGTGCAGCGATCGGTGCAGTCGTTCGTGTGGCACACGGTGCAGCGATCGGTGCAGTCGTTTGTGCGGCACACGGTGCAGCGATCGGTGCAGCCGTTTGTGTGGCACACGGTGCAGCCGTTTGTGCGGCACACGGTGCAGCAATCGGTGCAGTCGTTTGTGCGGCACACGGTGCAGCGATCGGTGCAAACGTGGGCTGCCACACTGCCACATCCTGCTGATACTTGCTCCCGCATGACGTTTCCGCATGGCGGATGTTTATAAAAATCATTTAAAAGAAAAAAAGGCTTCAATTTCCGATATTTCGCCTTTTCATTTGGGCCTCCCAATTGAAGCCCCGCCCATAGGGTGGGTACCGTTGCTCGACGTAAGAAGACGTCGCAATGAACGTCATGCAAACGCGAATGTTATGCGGGCGTCCAAACCTGAGAATGCTGGAGACTAAAGCTGAAATTGGGAAAACTAAATAGCCTATTTTACTCCTGGGAATCCCAGGATTATACACCCAAAATATCTTTGCGATCGTTTCAGCAGTTTTTACGGTACCCTCGAACAGACAGACAGACATTTGGTGAAATATAGTAAGATATCTGTTTTCACCCGATCTCTCAATGGTGAAGAATCCACCTTCGGTGTCGGAAGTAAACAAACAAACAGACAGACAAATGAAAAATCACTCAAAGAGCGACACTTGGTAAAAGAGAACAAAGTAGAATGGCGCTCGGAAAAGCATCCTTTTGACTTCACAAATAGTTAGTGGTTGAATTATGTGATCTGATATGCAAATCTTATTCAAATTAAGTTAATCGGTTGAAAATTGACTGAAATTGCTGAAATTGGGAAAACTAAATAGCCTATTTTACTCCTGGAGATCCCAGCATTATCCACCCAAAATATCGTTGCGATCGGTTCAGCAGTTTTTACGGTACCTTCGAACGGACAGACAGACGACGGACAGACATTTAGACAGACGAAAGACAGACGTGGCCTGTCACACAGACGGACGGACATTTGGTTAATTACATTAAGAATTTACCTTTCCATTTGGGCCTCCCATTTGAAGCCCCCGCCCATAGGGTGGGTGCTGTTGCTAGTTTTACAAATTTGACCGATGTTGACATTTTGGCGGATGTTGACCTTTTGGCCTATGTTAACCTTTTGGCCTATGTTGATCAAAAAAATAGTTGGTGGTTGGTTTCAGTTGGCGGACATGAAAATCCTATTCAGATTTCAAGTCAATCGGATGAAAATTGAGGATTTTAGAAATTTGAAAAAAGTTGTTGACCTTTGGCCTATGTTGACGGTTTAACCTACGTTGATCAAAAATATAGTTGGTGGTTGAATTCTGTTCGCCGATATGTAAATCCCATTCAATTTTCAAGTCAACCGGGTGAAAATTGAGGATTTTAGAAATTTGAAAAAAGTTGTTGACCTTTGGCCTATCTTGACGGTTTGACCTATGTTGATCAAAAAAATAGTTGGTGGTTGAATTCTGTTCGATGATATGTATATCCCATTCAATTTTCAAGTCAATCGGATGAAAATTGAGGATTTTAGAAATTTGAAAAAAGTTGTTGACCTTTGGCCTATGTTGATCAAAAAAATAGTTTGTGGTTGAATTCTGTTAGCTGATATGTAAATCCCATTCAATTTTCAAGTCAATCGGATGAAAATTGAGGATTTTAGAAATTTAAAAAAAGTTGTTGACCTTTGGCCTATGTTGACCTTTTGACCTATGTTGACCTCAAAATAGCTGTTTATTTCATTCAGTTCGCTGATATATAAATCCCATTCAATTTGCTAATCACTCGGATGAAAATTGTGGATTAAAAAAATTTGAAAAAAGTGGTTGACCTTTGGCCTATGTTGACCTTTTGACCTCAAAAATATATAGTATTTTGTGGGACCACAAACTCTACCATTTGGTGAAGTTTCGTGAAAATTGGTTTAAAATTGTGACCTGTAGACAAGTATAAGTGAGCGAACAGACAAACAAACACACAAACCGGAGTGATCAACATCGTTGTCAAAATGTTTTTTTTTTTTCCGAGTCACAAATTGACTGAAATTCAATACCTTCCTTGATAGTGTAGGCTGTTATGTCATTGAAGCAACTTTCGTGTCTATTGTTTGTTTAAAGCAAATTATCACTTGATTCTGTATTAAGGTATTATTGAGGTCTAAAAAAGGGAGGGTGGCATTTTTTCCAAATCCAAGATGGCCACCAAAACCAAGATGGCAACCACTATAAAGTTAAATCCATTGCTCCGGGAACATGGGGAGCCTTTAATTCCTTGTTGTCTTCCACCAACTTCCAGACCAATGTTGCACTAGTACCACCTTTGATAAGATCACGTCCTACAGATTACGGCACTCTGTCGGCCTTCACCGGTCTCATGAGAGAACATGGTGTCACGACTGGTGTAATGGGAAGTGAATCGATCACCGTGATGACCCTTGATCTTCAGTTGCACGATATGGCAATGAAGCTGTGGGTGGAGAGAGATGACATCAGGAAGCAGTTTATATTCTGCCATCTGCTTGGAAATCAGCCAACATCACCGCTTTGCACAAAAAAGGTGCAAAAACAGATCCGAGCAACTACAGACCAATCAGCCTTCTCCCAATTATCAGCAAAGTCATTGAATCCATCATTGCTTCGGATATGAAATCTTTCCTCTTCTCCAATGGCTTGATCTCTGATCATCAATTTGGTTTCAGACCTGGTCACTCTACTCTGGACATGCTGCTTCTGTTTTCTCAACAATGGATGGAGGTCCTCAATGCCAAACAGGAAATTAGAGCCGTCTCCCTTGACATATCACGTGCCTTGGATACGGTCTGGCACCCCGCTCTGCTCACCAAACTCTCCTCCTTTGGTATCCATGGAAATCTCCAAGCATGGCTGGCGGACTTCCTCTCTAGTCGTAATCACCGTGTGGCCATGAATTGGTTTCTCTCATCTCCTCTTCCTGTTCAGGCTGGAGTTCCCCAAGGCAGTGTTCTGGGCCCTGTGCTTTTTCTGGTCTTCATCAATGATCTCTCTGACTCTCTTGAAAATCCTCTCTATCTCTTTGCTGATGACTCTACTCTCTGTCGCTCCATTCCTCATCCCTCAGATCGGCAGTCTGCAGCCTCCTCACTCTCTGCAGACCTGGACAAAATCACAGACTGGGCAAACAAGTGGAACATGTCTTTCAATCCTGACAAATCTCACTCTTACGATGTCTCTCTGAAAAGACCGACTGGACAACCCTCCCATCCACTTTCTGAATAATCCTCTCCAAGAAGTTCTGTCACTCAAGCTTTTGGGTCTCACTATCTGCCATGATCTTTCCTGGGAAAACCACATTTCAAATCTGGCCTCCAAAGCCAGTCGCCGACTGGGCATCCTCCGTCGTGCGAAATCCTTCCTTAGCACACCTGCGCTCGTCACCACATATAAGGCTTTCATCCGCAGCTCAATGGAATACTGCTCTCCCCTCTGGGCTGGTGCTCCTGCCTCACACCTAGTTCGTCTTCACGCTGTTGAAACCAAAGCGTTCAGACTCATTGGAATCTCCCGCAATGAAGCTTACTCCAAGGGCCTTTCACTCACTCACCGCAGGCAGGTTGGTGGTCTTTCCATCTTCTACTGACTTCTCTCTGGCCTTGCCCCCCCCAGCTCTCTCTGGTCTCTGTCCCCCAAATATTCCTACAGGTCGCACAAGATCTGCCTGCAACCCTCTTATGGTTAAACTGCCAAAATCAAGACTCTTTGCTCACCTTCACTCCTCTTTACTCCCGCCTCTGGAACAAACTCCCTCACTCTCTTCAATCCCACTTCACCCTCCAGGTCTATAAAACAGCTGTTCACCACCATCTCTTATCTTCCCCCATCCAAAACCTTGATCTTTTCTACCCCCGCTAATTTCACCCCAAATCCACTTTTTTGAAATACCAAGTTCTGTCCTGGAAGCCCTTGGTGTCCTTGTGTTTTATATTTCTCCAACCCCCCACCCCCCCTTCCCATGCCTCCTCCCCCCAAGCCCTCTCCCTCCCACACATCCCTGCTCTCAAATGTTGTGTTTGTGTGCTTCCCCTTCTCTCCCATCTTGTCTTCCGCTCCCTCTTTTTATATATTTTGTTTGTCTGTTTGATTTGTTTGTGAATCAAGTGAATCCACTTGGATTCCGCCCAGGTTGGCACATGGAAATTATGATGTAGCATAATTATCATCTCGGATCAAGATTTGAAATTATGCCATGGTTTTTGTAAAATTGCTACTAGTATTCACATTATGTACTTTCACCAAAACATACATCATCATAGAAACATACATAGAATTTGGGTCCTCTGGGTCATTTGGGTCCTCTGGGTCATTTGGGTCCTCTGGGTCATTTGGGTCCTCTGGGTCATTTGGGTCCTCTGGGTCATTTGGGTCATTTGGGTCCTCTGGGTCCTCTGGGTCATTTGGGTCCTCTGGGTCATTTGGGTCCTCTGGGTCATTTGGGTCATTTGGGTCATTTGGGTCCTCTGGGTCCTCTGGGTCATTTGGGTCCTCTGGGTCCTCTGGGTCATTTGGGTCCTCTGGGTCATTTGGGTCATTTGGGTCATTTGGGTCATTTGGGTCCTCTGGGTCATTTGGGTCCTCTGGGTCATTTGGGTCATTTGGGTCCTCTGGGTCCTCTGGGTCATTTGGGTCCTCTGGGTCCTCTGGGTCATTTGGGTCCTCTGGGTCATTTGGGTCCTCTGGGTCCTCTGGGTCATTTGGGTCATTTGGGTCCTCTGGGTCATTTGGGTCCTCTGGGTCATTTGGGTCATTTGGGTCCTCTGGGTCATTTGGGTCCTCTGGGTCATTTGGGTCCTCTGGGTCCTCTGGGTCCTCTGGGTCCTCTGGGTCATTTGGGTCCTCTGGGTCATTTGGGTCCTCTGGGTCATTTGGGTCCTCTGGGTCATTTGGGTCCTCTGGGTCATTTGGGTCCTTTGGGTCCTCTGGGTCATTTGGGTCCTATATTCCTATCCTATAACATATATATCTCCTATAACCTATCCTATAAATATAGATTTGATGACGTCATGTTTACACATCTGAGCGACAGAAATGAGCGACAGAAATGGGTGACAGAAACTAGCTTCACTTTTGAGCGCCCGAAATTCCCAGGCAAACGCTATAACGCACCAGGTTTACAACCTGTGCGTTAATAAATGTCAGCTCTTTCACGAGCCTCGATTCTGTATACAAAAAAAAAAAAAAAAAAAAAAAAATTCGTCCCGGTGAACTGCATGTTGTGTTCTGGGCACTGCCTGCATTGGGAAAATATGTGGAGGGGAGTAGAATTGATTAGGCTTGAGCAGAAGCTGGGCTCTAAGCAGATGGTTGTATCTGCTTTTATTTGAACACAATGGAAAGGGAACTAATCTTTACATTTAATAAGAAATAACTGACTAATGCAGGCTACATGTTGTCGTGTAATTCACTTGAGGGATGTCCTTCATTGCAAACCCATAACACTTCCCCCTCCTCTCACCCAGACTCGTCCCAAGTCGTCCACACAGGAGCGGCTGGGGGAGCTGGCACTCATTTAACATTACCATTAGTGTGACACGAAGATGTAATTCCCCTAACATTTTAAACTCTAACCCCAATGTGTGCGACTATTTAAACTAATACGTATGTCCCGCCGAATGCGTTGACAAACTACAGTACAGATTCACACCCACAACCTTATACTGTTCGCGTATTGCCGAAATTTTGAAACAAAACACATATCCAGTGAGCAACATTTTTACTTTTACACACGACACGATTTATTTACAAAAACTAAGACCCAGGACCTGGACTCAAGGAATAAAGAATGGAGGACTTGTTGCTGGAGTCATCTTGTGGCTTCTTGCCTTGGTCGGCTTCCTAACAAAACCAGCTGGCCCTGACCGGTATACAGGCCATGTCAAGATCATAAGGCCATCTAATTTTCGCCTTTCCACACATGGGTCATTTTATTTTGTGAACAGGGCCACTGACACGTGGTCCAAAGGTGTGGCATCAATGCCACCCAACAGGTAGGCCATCCAGCAAGATGATGGGGGCAGCGAGGAGCTGCAACAGCAGGAAGGTGTGGCCACAGGGCGAGTGGTCCATAATGTGATGGATGGCAGCAAGACGCTGCGACAGCAAGGTGAGACCTCATGATGGTCCTGGGGCGGGGAGGAAGACAAAGCGCAAGGAGCACAAGGAAAGGGCACTGTGGCACATGCAAAACAAGGCAAATGGAACGGGTGAGAGGAATGCCGGCAGAGTGAACTCGAGCCTGGCCCTAACCTTACGTACCCCCACCGTCTACTACACTACCCTAGCCCTCCTTGTATTTACAATTCGTCTCGACGTCTTGTCTCCCACGTCCCCTCTTTATTGCCAAATTCGTCCCCAACTCCCCCCAGGTTCTCCCAGGAAGGAAAGACGGAATGAACACAATGTTTTGCACCCACGTCATGATGCATCTCACCCATCAAACTTCGAGCCCCGTGGTGCAAAATGTTTCCCCTTGTGGATGGTTGTAGGTGGTACGAAGGGGTCTTCACAAATTCTAACTACACCAACATCATTTACACATTTAACCTCCCCGGGGTCGTACCCTGCCAATCGGCCTTATTTAAACGATGTGGTTCTAAGAACCCGAATTCCCATTGCCCACACAGTAGTGTCCCCTCCTCCCCCCACCCCCCCCGAATTTGGGTCTCACCCCACGACTTTTCTATCTGTGCCCTTGCACAATTTCAGGGCTGGGTCGTGTGGCTTAACCTGGCAGGTCTACCTGCCTACGACCCCTCGTCCACCGGAGCTGCCTCCCAGGCTTGCCTACTCCTCGCCCTTACCTATTTGGGGAAGGCCCTCATTGGCACTTAGCACCCGATGCCCACCTTGGCATTTGGCACCCGAGTAATCTCCCTGGATTCTCGGGCCCCACTCACACACTAACCTAACTGGCTTCCTGAGCCTACCTACAGCCTTACCTGGCCGACGAGCTCCCAGTGCCCGGGGTGCCTCGGTCAACCATCTCTCCCAACCAAACCACACGCCCAGCCATTCTACTGCCTCCTGCATCTCACAAAACACTACATTCTACAATCAGCACCACAGGTGTCAATATCCATTTCAATTTACCTGCACCCTCGATCTAACTTTAAACAACCCCCCCCCCCCCCCCCCCGCGGGCGTCCGTCTCCACTAGAGCGACCATCCCCCCCCAGTAGGGTGACCATCTTTATGGGAGCGACCATCCCCCCCAATAGGGTGACCATCTCCACTAGAGCGACCATCCACCCCCCCCCCCCCCCCAGAAGGGTGACCATTCCCACTAGAGCGACCATCTCCCATCTCCCCCCCACCCCCCAGTAAGGTGACCATCTCCATGAGAGCGGCCATTCACCCCCCCCCCCCCCCCCAGTAGGGTGTTGTTGATACTGTTTGTGGTGAAATTGTCATCTAATTTACGACCCTGGTGTTATTCTACGCATTGCCACTACGCGACTCCCACGCGGCTCCTCTAAAAGAGACTGCCGTTCAGCGCAGAAGGTAGTTCTGTGCTATGTAACCCGAGAGCACCTCTGGGCTTCCGGAGAATGGTAAGGATTCTGCATTGTGTGCTGCATGCTCACTTGACGAGATATCAACTGTATGCACCTGTATGCACCTGTATGTGCCTGCAGTAACACTAATACTATGATGGCTGGTTCTCTCTTTCGATGCTGTCTGAGATCGATCATGATTAAACTCTACTCTGAGACAATGTTGTATCTCTGATGATTACAACAATTAATCGTGATCCTCTCCTGACATCGTTCTGAATCGAGATGATGCCCACGCTCCTGCGACTACCCCTCCTCAGGGAAGAACGTCAAGCGGAGGACCCGCCGAGTCAGCTCTAGCCACGGAGCGCCAACTACCCTCGCTACCAGTCTGCCACGAAGAGACCGGATGCATTGGAACCCCTCAAGCATTTCGTTCAGAAACTACGTCGTCTGAGCACGTGATGGTCACCGAGGTCCGAACGCCGGAGCAGTTGTGACGAACTCCGGCAAGACGCCTGGAAAACGATGCTACTGGGAAACGTCCTGCAGCTGAAACCCCCTCGGGTCGATGGACGTGCTCGGAGCCAAAGGTTCGAGTCTGGCTGTGACTGCCTTGGTTGCGGGAAACGCGAACGGCTACTTATGCGAGAATCCTCCTGGATTTGTTGTTGTTGTTGTTGTTGTTGTTGTATACAAGATCGAGGCTCGTGAAAGAGCGAACATTAATCACACAGAAAAACAAACCGACACATAAAACATATAACATCGGGAGCGGTAGACAAGATGGGGAGAGAGGGGGAAGGACACAAACACAACATTTGAGAGCAGGGACCGAGAGACATGGAGACATCGAGAGATCTGAGAGAGGGCGAGGGCTTTGGGGGGGGGGGGGGCATGGGAAGGGGGGGTGGGAGAGGTATAAAACATATGGACACTGCCAGGACTTCCAGGAAAGAAGTTGGAATTTCAAACAAGGTGGATCTGGGGTGAATTAGCGGGGGTAGAAAAGATCAAGGTTTTGGATGGGGGAAGATAAGAGATGGTGGTGAAAAGCTGTTTTAAAGACCTGGAGGGAGGAGTGGGATTGAAGGGAGTGAGGGAGTTTGTTCCAGAGGCGGGAGAAAAGAGGAATGAAAGAGTGAAGGTGAGCAGAGAGCCGAGATTTCGGCAGTTTAACCATCAGAGGGTTGCTGGCAGATCTTGTGCGACCTGTAGGAATATTTAGGGGACAGAGCACAGAGAGAGCTGGGGGTGTAAGGCCGGAGAGGAGTCGGTAGAAGCCAGAAAGACCACCTTCCTGCCTGCGGTGAGTGAGTGAAAGGCCCTCAGAGATAGCTTCATCGCGGGAGATTCCAATAATTCTGAAAGCTTTGGTTTCAACAGCGTGAAGCCGAGCTAGGTGTGAGGTAGGAGCACCGGCCCATAGGGGAGAACAGTATTCCATTGAGCTGCGGATGAAAGCCTTGTATGTGGTGAGCAGCTCAGGTGTGCCGAGGAAGGATTTCGCACGACGGAGGATGCGCAGTCAGCGACTGGCTTTGGAGGCCAGCTTGGAAATGTGGTTTTCCCAAGAAAGATCATGGCAGATAGTGAGACCCAAAAGCTTGAGCGACAGAACTTCTTGGAGAGGATTGTTGAGAAAGTAGATGGGAGGGTTGTCCAGTCGATCTTTTCGGAGAGACATAGTAAGAGTGTGAGATTTGTCAGGATTGAAAGACATGTTCCACTTGTTTGACCAGTCTGTGATTTTGTCCAAGCCTTCAGAGAGTGAGGAGGCTGCAGACTGCCGATCTGAAGGAAGAGGAATGGAGCGGCAGAGAGTGGAGTCATCAGCAAAGAGATGGAGGATTTTCAAGAGAGTCAGAGAGATCATTGATGAAGACCAGAAAAAGCACAGGGCCCAGAACACTGCCTTGGGGAACTCCAGCCTGAACAGGAAGAGGAGATGAGAGAAACCCATTCAGGGTCACACGTTGACGACGACTAGAGAGGAAGTCCGCCAGCCATGCGTGGAGATTTCCATGGATACCAAAGGAGGAGAGTTTGGTGAGCAGAGCGGGGTGCCAGACCGTATCGAAGGCACGTGATATGTCGAGGGAGACAGCTCTAATTTCCTGTTTGGCATTGAGGACCTCCATCCATTGTTGAGACAGCAGAAGCAGCATGTCCAGAGTAGAGTGACCTGGTCTGAAACCAAATTGATGATCAGAGATCAAGCCATTGGAGAAGAGGAAAGATTTCATATCTGAAGCAATGATGGATTCCATGACTTTGCTGATAATTGGGAGAAGGATGATTGGTCTGTAGTTGCTAGGATCTGTTTTTGCACCTTTTTTGTGCAAAGCGGTGATGTTGGCTGATTTCCAAGCAGATGGCAGTTGACCTTGAGCAAAAGAGAGGGTGAAGAGAACAGAGAGAGGGTGAGATAGAGCGGCAGAGCAGGATTTTAGGACCCGTGGGCTGATGCCGTCGGGTCCAGTTGCAGAATCAGAGTCGAGGGTTGACAGAAACTTTTCCACCTTGTCAGGAGGAAAGGACACTGAGTCCAGGAGCAGCTGGGTACGACTGGGTATGGTGGGTACAGAGAGGGATGGGTTTGGGACACAAGATTTAGAGGCAAACACAGAGTTGAGGCATTCAGCTTTTTCACGTGCGGAGTCAGCTGTGTAGCCGTTTGAGGTAAGGGAGGGGATGGAGGGGGAACAAACACCAGAAACGGTTTTGACCAGATGCCACCAGGATTTGGAAGAGGGAGACAGATAAGAGAGTTCGGTCTTGAGAACGGAGAGATATTGTTCCCTGGCTCTCCTGAGGGTGGACACACACTTGTTTCGGGCTTTGTGAAAGGAAATGAGATTTCCTTCCGTTGGATTTGCTTTCCAGGAGACGAAGGCAAGTTGTTTCTGGGCAACAGCCTCACTACAAGATTCCGTGTACCATGGACGGGAGGAAGGGTATGACAACTGAAGACGAGATGGGATAAATCTCCGAAAGGTAGGGTAAGATGTGGAAGAGGCGGAAGAGGTAGGGAGAGCTGTTGAAGGTGTGTCAGAGATTACAGAATAGCTTGGAGAAAGGGAAGAATGGGGCGGACAAAAGGTTCAATGGGTTGACCCATCAATTGATGGGTTTCAACCATTGATGGGTTTCAACCCATCAATGGGTTGACCATATAGAGCACAGAAGAGGGCCTGTCCTGCTTCCATAAGTTCTGCATAGGTGGCATCAAGTTCACCCAAAATTGAGTACAGGCCAGGGACGTCACCAGCTCGAAGTGTCTTCAAAGCCGACGCTTTTCCCTTGCCATACATGTATGAGGTGGCATCTGCGCCAGTAAGATAGTGCATCCCCAGAATTTGTAGGCATTTCGAGCTGAGTTGTGCACAGGTCGCGTTAATGTCCCAAACTGCTCCATCCCAACGCTACATCTGCACTGTGGCCTGGATCCTGTTCAGCAACGTCAAGGAGCATATCTTTCATAGTAGGGAGGGGATTGCCTTCTTTGTCAAAACGATCGTTCGTCAAACACTGACGAACACGGTTCCATCTATCAGGGTGTCTTTCATCAATGGGCAAACATTCCTCGGCACAGAAAATACAATCCCGTGTGTACTCAAACGTACCTTTGTCAGCTACCTTACTTTGAGATCTTGTAGTTGTCTTAACACCCTCATCTTCCGTTTTTCTTTTCTTTGACTTCTGAACCCTTGCCATTTTCTCTTTTGATTTTGAGCAACTTTTGTGGCAGACGATACAATATACCTGCACTATTAGTATTACTACCACCATTAACAATGTTCTGCAGCTTCGCCTGCAGATCTCCATCACCACGGATTTTGGCGCGTGAGATCAGCTTCTTGATTCAGACTTAAGTGAATTTATTTTCTTCTCCACCTCCGTGACACAATGGGACGATGCACTTTGAGGTAGCCATATAGTATTATGATTCTGTGAATAAAAATAGAGGAATATGGGTATGGTGTCTATATAAATGAATATTGTTGCGAATATGGAATTTGGCCTCCATATCCGCTTGTAAATATTCCCCTATCTTCTCCGATACTCCCCAACTCTCCCCTTACCCCATTCCCTAGTCCCATTGTCTGTAAACAACACCCATTAGAGCCGATCTTCCCCTTCATTCCCCCATTAAATGTCGTGCCCAGGTCCCCCGCACCACACGTAGACAATTATAGGACATCTTGCTAGTTATTCTTAATCTATGTCAGTTAAGGACTTGTTTCCATTAATTATGACTCTTCGTTGCACCAGAATGTGATGATATGGCACCAGTAGGAGTTTAGGACCTTCCCATACCTCCCCGCATCTCTTCCCATCATCTCAAGCTCCAACAACAACCACAACAACAGCGGCTTTGCGTCCTCACTCCGGCTCGGTTGGCCGCCATTGAACATGTGCTCGACGGGGTTACCCAGAAGGGGGCTCCCTGTCGGCCCCTCGTCAAGGGCGGAGCCGGTAACCCCCGCACCCAATGAGAAGCCATGGGCCGATGCCATATGGGGCGGAGCTAACGAGCGAGGGCGTGACTCCCCGCCGGATATACGCGGCCCCGCGCCGGACGTGACGTCAGATGCGCCCCGAGCTTGGAAGGACAAGACGCCACCCTCCCGAGCGCTGAGCGACCTCCCCGGCATCTCCACCAAAGTCGCGACCCACGAGCGCTGAGCGACCTCCCCGCATCTGCTGGACACCAACGTACGCGATTCTGTCCCTGAGCCAGGTGCACCTGAGCCATCGACTGCCGCTTTCCTGGCCATCAAACCCCGTGTGAGTGAGCCTTGTCCCGTTTATCCGTGGTCTGTCTAGGGTTAATATAAGAGTGTGTTTAAGTGCCCACCTTCCTATGTTTCCCTCTTGTCCTTGTAATCTAACCTTTTTCCGTACGAATATACTTGAGAACTGAACCCCTGGTGTCGTATTGTGTCATTATAACCCAGCCGGGTGTCTTCTCTTTCCTATTGAGCCAGCGTAGCGCGATTAGTTAACATTCGGGCACAATCGGGTAACTTGTACGGATACGGCGGCCATCCCGCTCGGCCCACCATACCATCAAAGTCGTATCTGTAACAATTGGTGTCGGGAGTGAGATTCGAGGCCCGACCAAATTTTGAAGGAAAAAAAAAAACGAATAGAGGAAAAAAAAAAATTTGGTCAAAATTTGGAGCGGCCGAAATTTGTTTTGTTTTACGAAACTCGAGTTTTGCAAGTCGCGCTATGGCGGATCAAGACGGCTGGGGTCCGGTAGGGGAGAGTGAGGCAGGGTCGGTCCAGGACCAAATTGAGGGACGTGAGGAGAGCGAAGCAGCGAGGGTAGCAGACGCGCAAAATGGCGCCTCGCTGGTCACCGCGCCCGTGACCGTGGCAGCGCCCCTGGTGGATCCGAACCTTTTTATGTTGCAAATGAGGGCCCTTATGGAACGAATAGAGGGCCAAATGGGGGTAATGAGGGACGAAGCGAGGGGTACCGGTGAGAAGTTAGACAATAATTTTGAGGAGTTAGACAAGAAAATTGGGAAGTTAGACAATAATTTTGAGGAGTTAGACAAGAAAATTGGGAAGTTAGACAAAAATTTTGAGGGGTTAGACAATGGGATAAAAGAGGTGAGAAATGGGTTAGAGGGGGTAGAAAATAGAATGGCTGCCCAGGAGAATCAGATAGAGGGAGTGAAAACTGGGTTAACGGGGGTAGAAAACAGAATGGCCGCTCAAGAGAATCAAATGGAAGGGATGCAAAAAGGGTTAGAGGGGTTAGAAAACACCATGGAAGGCAAATTGAGGGACATGAGGGACCAAGCGGAAAGGGAAGTTAACCAAATGGGGCAGCAGATAGAGGGGGTCAGAATGGGGGTAGAAACCAAACTGGATGCTCACAGGGAGGAAATGGAGCAGATGAGGGTGGCATCTGGGCAGGAGATGCAAGTGATGGGAGAGGAGATCAGAAGAGGAGTGAGTGAGGAGGTCGGAGGAGTGCGCGAGGAGGTGAGGCACTGTGAGGAGCACATGGAAAAGGAGGTGAGAAAGGCGACTGTAAAGTTACAAGGGGGCATAGAGGACCTGACGCAGGAGGTGGAGCAGCTGACGGTGGGACAGACGGAGTTAGTGGAGCAGGTTCAAAGGAACACTGCGGTATTAGGAGGTTTAAAGGCGACACAGAAAGAACTAAAAGATGACTTGGTAGCGACGAAGAGGGAATGTCAGATGGTACGTGAGGGACTGACAACGAGGTTGGACGAGGTCATAGAGGTAATGGAGACGAAGGACCGGCAGGTGAGGACGCACCTGGAAACGGTCAAGGTAGCCTTGGAGGACGAGCTTGAGGAGACGTACCGGGGAATAAAGGAGATGAAGCAAAAATTAGAAGAAGTGGAAGAAGGGGTGAGCGAAATTAAGAAGCGACGGAGAGGGGATAACAAGGAGATAAAAGAGGAGATAAAAGAATTGGTCCAAAGTCTGTGTTTGGATCGTGATGTGCTCATTAACCGGATGAGGGATTCGCAGGTGATGGAGGAGAAGCGAAGAGGAAGAGGACCCGGTGTAAGTGGTGACCAATATGGTCGTGCGTATGATGCGCCAGGGGATTTAATAAGCTTGGGGGTCGAGATAGACCCGGGTGCTCGTGAGAGGCCGTTGGTGAAGTGTGCGACAGGTCTGGTGTGCGAAAAAGGAGGTGTGCGAGAAAGTCCGACTCTGGGGTGTGTGAGGAAAAAGTGCGTGCCAAGGAGTGAGTGTGCTGGCGAGAGTGAGTCGGTCGTAGCGCGTGTGCGAGGGAGCACGTGGAAGCGCGGTGTGGTGAGTGTTACAGAGGGTGTGACGGGAGAGTGTGCGCGAGAAAGGTGTGTGACGGACAGGTGCATGAGGAAAGAGTGCGCTGTCAAAGGCAAGGAAGAATGCACAGCTGTGGTGAGTGTTACAGAGGGTGTAACGGGAGAGTGTGCGCGAGAAAGGTGTGTGACGGACAGGTGCACGAGGAAAGAGTGCGCTGTCAAGAGTAAGGGTGAGTGCGTTGTCAGGAATGGAGGTGAAAGTAGTGAGAGTGACATGGAGCGTGAGTTAGTTGTGACAGGTGAGCGAGGATGTACACCTGGGATGGAAGGATGCACACCTGGAATGGTAGAGCGTGAGTGGGAATGCACGCTGGAGTTGGTGGTGAGGCACGTGGTTGGGTGTGCGAATGAGAGCACACCTGTGATTGTCACAGAGGAGGTGACTGAGGAGGGGGCGCGAAGAGGTGTTTTGGTGAGGTGTGCGACCAACGAATGTGTGCCAAAGTGTTCGGTGGTCAGGTGTGTGACCAAGGCTGTGAGTGGAATGAGAGTACCTGGGTGTGTAAGGAAAGGTACGAGGAGCATGGGCACGGCTGGATGTGTGAGCAAGGAACGGGCTGCGGGGTGTAAGCATGCAGGTGAAGCATCGACGTTACACGGGTTAGAGGTTAGAGCGACTTTTAGCCGAAGCAGGCCCTCGGTGCGTGCCGGGCCTCGCTTTGAACGGCCGCGTCCAGGCTCCACTAGGCGGAGCTGGCAGCCCGATAGAAAGGGTCGTCATGGCGACCACCTTTTGTTGAGGCAATCCGGCAGGTCGAGATCGGGACATTGGATGGCTCCACGCCGAGGTGATGCGTGGGATCTCGGCCCGGGTAAGCCCCCGTCCCTGCACCGAGTGCCGGACGCATCCAGCCGCTGGCACAAAACAACCAGCATCCATTGCTTGGCTTTACGAAGCCGGGCTTTGGACAGGGATTGGCGCACCGAGAGGTATTAGTGAGTAGACTGGGTGATGAGGTTAGTGTTTTGGACCCAAAATTAGAGAAAAAACAAAATTTGATGATTGGCCAAGGATTGGCAGTAGTGATTGGCAGATGATGGGCAGTGATTGGCCAAATTTTTGATTTGTTGAAATTTGATGTGCAAAATTGGTAGTGAGAGACCCCCGATGTGGTGGGATGGCAAATCCACCATCCTTCCCATGTGGGGGGGCAAAGGAGCAATAGATTATGGGGTGTATGGCAGTGAAAACTAGCCCGGGTGGGTTAGGATATGGTGTGTAGGGATCTAGCGAAGATGACCTTAGGTAACGTTAAGGTTAGTTAGTGACTGATACCTGTAGTGGGGACGCAGGTAGATTAGTATGGATGATAATGACGTGGGAGCGCAATAGTTTAAAGGGACGACTGGGAAGCGCAAGTTTCAGAAGGGAGTAGTTAGCTGAGATGATGCCGTGTTTGTGAGAATTGAACAGGTGTGATTGCACAGGTGTGCAACTGGACAGGTGTGTGGAGCAGTGTATGAGTAGTGAGTGTGTGGATCAGCGCGAATGCGCTTGGGGAGAGAAGGGTGCAGGTGGCACCAGGTGTGAGAGCACAGGTGTGCAGGTACAGGTGTGTGGAGAGAGTTGGAGTGAGTGGTACGGAGTGGTGTGCATGGTGCGAAGGTGTGGATGGGGGAAGAGTGGACCCCTTTCACGAGCACCCGGGGCGGGTAGTGTAAGTGTTAGGTAGAGGGTGCAGGTAAATTGTGGTTGGATATTGGCATTTGTGGTGCGGTTGCAGAATGGTGTTGTGAATGGGTGCATTAGTGTTGTGGAAATGGCTGGGCGTGTAGCCTGTTAGTGTGTGTAGTTGGTTGGGCACTCCACCACTGTGAGGATGTCGGCCAGGTGAGGCCGCAGGTGGGCTCTGGGAGCCGGTAGTTGTGAGTGGGTGCCTGAGGATCCCGGGTGTGGATCGGGCAGCCCAGTGCCAGAGAGGGCACGGAGTGGGGAGAGAGCCAGAGGGCCTTCCCCAGGTAGTTAGGTTAGGGTGAGGAGCAGGTAAGCTCGGAGGCAACTGCAGTGGTGGAGGTGTGCAGGTGGGTAGACCCACTGGGAGAGGTACACGCCGCAGCCCAGAAATTGTGCGAGGGCACCGGGAGATGAATCGGGGGAGTGAGACCCCAAATTGAAGAGCACCACAGTTTGGCCAATGGGAATTGGTTTTTAGAACCCATAGTGTAAGAGGGCCAATGGTTTGGCCGGAGAAAGCCCCCGGGTAGTGTAAAGTTGTTAAAGTCATTTAGGAAATAGTTAGGATTGAAGAACCTGTCGCACCATACGCAGCCACTTACCTGTGGTGATGATGATGACTCCACACCTGTGTTTTCTTTGTTTGTGTTGCAGAAATGAGAATTGCTGTTGGATTTGTGAGACGCATCACGACGTGGATGAGACATTGGGGTGATTCCATCTCTCCCTCCCTAGGAGGGACTGATGATGAATTGGTGATGGCAAATTTTGATGTTGAGTTGAAAATGGCAAATTTTGATGAGAGTTGAAAATGGCAAATTTGATTGGTTAGGAGGGAGAGAAGACGAATTTGGTATATGGGAGGAACGGGGAAGACAGTAGGGATGTTTGTGGATTTGTAAAGTAGATGTTTATGGGTAGTGTTGTGTTTTGTTGATACAGTAAGGGGTAAGGGAGGGGCCATGTAGGTTACCTGGTGGGGGGGGGCGTACGATAGGAACGTACCTGTCTCACCTGGTTCCCATGTGCCCCCAGTGTGCATTACCTTATATTGCGTGCACTTTTGCGCCCTTACCACCTTACTCACTTGTTTCTTCTTTTGTCTCCCACCTCCGAGGATCTGGCTTTGGGGTAGAGAGAGAGGAGAGAGAGGTGCTGGCTGCGCAGTTGTGGGCCTGCACTTTCGCTGTTCGCTGCCTGGATCGATACACCATATGGACCGCAATGTTTGTGGCCACCCACAATGGACCGCAGTTCGTTTGCGGCCAAGCACCACCCGGGGATGGACCTATGGGTCAACGTGGCACCTATGCCATACAGGTGAACCACTTTTAGTTAACCACCAAGTGCACCACAAGAAGAGCAAGAGACACCTGCAGGGTTAGGGGTTGTCGCATTTATTTTTAATCATTGAACAATGGTGACTGCACCGATTGGTGGTGGGGTGGTGCTTTTGATGCTGGGAAAGGGTGCTCTGCACGTTATTAAAGGCCGTCGGCCACAGAGCACTCGTGGGTTGGTGTATCGATGTTGGCAAGCGCGCTCTCTCTATGCATAACATCTGCATGTGTTCCTCCAAAAACAGGTCCTGGATCGTAGTGTAAATAGCAGCGTAGTCTTGTAAATAATGCTCCCTACCGGCTGTATGTTTAGTTTGAGAATTCTTTCCGGATTCGGTTATCCTGTGGGTGTGTTTCTGTGAGGAGAAGGGTGCAACGTCGCAGGGGGACATATTTACTCATTTGTGAATATCTGTAAAACTGTCGCACTCAGGGTAGAGTTAATAGTAGAGGGAACTACATTGCGTGCCACACTAAAGTAGGTAAAAATTTATCGGGTCGGGACGCCCCGAGGGTAGAGAAGGGTGCAATGTTGCGAATATGGAATTTGGCCTCCATATCCGCTTGTAAATATTCCCCTATCTTCTCCGATACTCCCCAACTCTCCCCTTACCCCATTCCCTAGTCCCATTGTCTGTAAACAACACCCATTAGAGCCGATCTTCCCCTTCATTCCCCCATTAAATGTCGTGCCCAGGTCCCCCGCACCACACGTAGACAATTATAGGACATCTTGCTAGTTATTCTTAATCTATGTCAGTTAAGGACTTGTTTCCATTAATTATGACTCTTCGTTGCACCAGAATGTGATGATATGGCACCAGTAGGAGTTTAGGACCTTCCCATACCTCCCCGCATCTCTTCCCATCATCTCAAGCTCCAACAACAACCACAACAACAGCGGCTTTGCGTCCTCACTCCGGCTCGGTTGGCCGCCATTGAACATGTGCTCGACGGGGTTACCCAGAAGGGGGCTCCCTGTCGGCCCCTCGTCAAGGGCGGAGCCGGTAACCCCCGCACCCAATGAGAAGCCATGGGCCGATGCCATATGGGGCGGAGCTAACGAGCGAGGGCGTGACTCCCCGCCGGATATACGCGGCCCCGCGCCGGACGTGACGTCAGATGCGCCCCGAGCTTGGAAGGACAAGACGCCACCCTCCCGAGCGCTGAGCGACCTCCCCGGCATCTCCACCAAAGTCGCGACCCACGAGCGCTGAGCGACCTCCCCGCATCTGCTGGACACCAACGTACGCGATTCTGTCCCTGAGCCAGGTGCACCTGAGCCATCGACTGCCGCTTTCCTGGCCATCAAACCCCGTGTGAGTGAGCCTTGTCCCGTTTATCCGTGGTCTGTCTAGGGTTAATATAAGAGTGTGTTTAAGTGCCCACCTTCCTATGTTTCCCTCTTGTCCTTGTAATCTAACCTTTTTCCGTACGAATATACTTGAGAACTGAACCCCTGGTGTCGTATTGTGTCATTATAACCCAGCCGGGTGTCTTCTCTTTCCTATTGAGCCAGCGTAGCGCGATTAGTTAACATTCGGGCACAATCGGGTAACTTGTACGGATACGGCGGCCATCCCGCTCGGCCCACCATACCATCAAAGTCGTATCTGTAACAATATATATATATTATTCCTAACAGGAATCTATCGTCAAGTCTTTACTAATCCAGTTGTCAGAATGATGGCCTTGTTTATGTGAAATCTATCGTTTCTATTTTTGGCTGCAAATGTTTGAATTTGAACTTTTACCCTGAATTTTATCCCAAATCACAAAACTGCCTCCAGATATCCGATTCCTGAGGTGAAAAATATATGGAAAACACATCATATGCGATTGTAAGTTAGTTGGTTAAAAAGTCATAACTCATAATCCACCGCCATCCGAGGCGGCCATTTTGGATTTATGCAAATTACGGGATTTCCCCAAGGGTGCCGATCTGGCAACCAAACTAAATTTTCTCTTCAGATCCGTATTCCTAAGAAACCATAAAAAATAATGCACTTCTCACAACAACAAGGTCATCAATCTGGCAACGAGACGAGAAGGCAAATGGCGGTCCGAGCGATCTTCGGGCGTGAGGACAAAGCGCGACACACGAAAACTCATCCAGGTTCTTACCGGCGGCGGAAGCAGCCGCGAAGCGACGATATTCGGTCGGGCTGTTCGATCCGGGCCGATCCGCAGCTTCCACCTCCGCGGCGAGCTGAACATGCGGCGCGTTGCAGAGATTCGACCTCATCGCAGGGAGCACAGCCGAGAACATCGCGATCCTTCTTTCCTGTCAAGAGATGAAGAAAGGCTCCTCAGTGAGAATACCAAACAAACCAACGTAACGGAAAGATCCAAGTAAAAGTAAATGGTCCCAACCCGGTGACTTCCCATTGACCGGAATGTCCAATCGCCAAGATGGCGGATGTTATGTTAGCCACGTTCGAGCCCGGGTAAGCGATTTATAATTTATAGAACACCTGAAACATTACTTCCTGATTTTACCACAACATTTATCTTTTTATTCAAAGAACTTTAAATCTGTAAAACCAAAGTGTAGACAAAAAAAAAAAAAAAAATAAAAAAAAAAATATCCCATTCATATTGAGGCAGCACGAACTCCACAATATGGAGAAACTACCCGGTCCGAAGAGTGCATCTGCTGATGAAGCCACGCGGCCGCCATATTTGGACTCCCAACAGGCCCAGGAGAGTGTGTTTGCTGACTTCGGCTCGTGGCCGCCATATTTGAACTCCGTACCGGCCCAGGAGAGTGCGTTTGCTGATGAAGCCACTCGGCTGCCATATTTGGACTCTCAACCGGCCCAGGAGAGTGTGTTTGCTGATGATGCGACGCGGCCGTCCCAAGAGCAGGTTTTAAAATAAACGGAGTTGTTGTTTTTTTAAAAATAGGACTTTTCCATGTTGTGGTGAGGACCAAGATGCTTCTTCTTCTTCCGTTGCAATGTCATCGACGCAATGTTACTGTTGCTAGGTTACATTTGATCAGTCGGCGAAGTGATCGTTATTTCTTCACAAATCCAACGGATTTCAGAGGAGCCGGTTGTGTTTTTAACGACTTCGCGATATTTGTGAAGTTTGTTCACTTTTTCCTTCGAGATGGGAAACAACGAAACGAGGCAGCGGGAGCCGGCGCGTTCCGTGTGGAGGAATCTCAGCACCAGGTTCCGAACAAACCGGGTGCAGTAACATCCATTTCTCTTCACCTTTTGCTAATATTTGTGATGAAGTAACCGTGAGGAGAATGAATATAAAAATAGGCGATGAAGCTCGGTTATTGTTGTGAAGACTCCCACAATGCAATGAATGATTATATAATAACACATGTATTTATTATCTGACTATAATCCACCAAATGTCCGTCCGTTTGTCCGTTCGAATTTACCGCAAAAACGGCTCAACCGATCGCCGCGATATTTTTGGGCGGGAATTCCTGGGACCCCCCACCCCCGACCCCCCCGGAGTAAAATAGCCTAGATGTATATTGTTTTTCAAATTTTTCCAAGTTTTCCAATTTTCCAAACACGTAGGAATAATATTTACCGATATCAACAGTGACGTGGGTTTTATTGAAATTTTACAAATACCGTTTAGATTTTGATGAGAACTCCGAACCTGCAGCGGATCCGGAAGTGGGCAGATGGCGGCAATGCGCCGGTTTGATAATATCCAAACACAACCGTCATCATTCGGAATGTTAAATCGTTAAACGTTAATCGTGTTAATCGTTTTGTGAAAGTACCAATTGATGATTGGAATGGAGTGAATACAATTGCGATTTTGAATTCGTAACGGCGCTCACACAACCGGAAGGAACTTCACATCTATGATGGTCTCACGCCAGTTGTGTGGACCCGGAAGTGCTCGCTCGCGTTTTGGAGAATGAAGAGGACTTCCGGCCAGGGGGCAGGCGGTGTGTGCACGGGGTCGTCGCCATGAACCTCATTCCGGGTGCTGCAACAAATGATTGTTCTCTTTGTCGTCGCCTCGTGATCGATTCCACATCAGAACTTTACATGGTGGCGGCGGTTTTACGAGGCATATTCGAGGTACAAAGCCGGTGTTTCCCGTCCCTCTTGTAATCGGTTCATTCCTCGTCGACCTCGCACCCCCGTTCACAATGGCGGACCTGGCGGGAACTCCGTGCATGGATTGGACCGCGCCGAACACAGCGGCGGCTTTTTTAAGATGTTTAGGCAGCGATTGGAGCTCTACTTTGAAACCGAGCTCCTCCCTCATTTTTGGTCCTATCGAGGGGAAGCTTCACAGGTGTGTTCAGCATATCAGTCTCTACTAAAATGACCTTTTGGAATTTGCGATAGGTGACGTGGTTTGGCAGATATAAATAATTAAACGAAAATATTAGAAAATTTTTATAACTCTTGAACCGCTTCATTGATCGACGTGAAACTTCATATTATATTCGAGGTGATGAAGTGCCTCGACTATAATATAGCGACATAAATTAAAATAAATGTATGTCACGTGGTCTGGCAGCCATATTGGATCAAAAAAACAGAAACTTTCAAAAATCGAAGAGTTGGCTCACACCAAGTTGACTGCGCAGGGTAAGTATTCTATGAATACCATCGAGTTGATGAATAAAGGAATGACGATTCTTGGTTTATTTGAACCTGAAGTTTTATATTTCCTAATATTTCACATTTATGACGACACATGAGCTGTATTATTTTATTATGTTGAACTAGATTTGTTAATTAACGACAGATAAATTGTACATTCGTGTTTAATAATACACGGAGTGCGGGGTTTGCTTGGGACAGAATACTACAGCAGTCGAGTCGTCGTAGTAGAGTACCTTGCAGATGAATAACTTTGTTTACTGAGCTGGGACAGACTCACTCCTCTCTCCTCTTCTTAAAATGTCATCACTGAAAGCGCCGAGCAGCCATCTCTCTTCAGGACTGGTCTCCCACATCTATTGTTGCTGACGTCAACTCAACTTGGGAATTCTTCCACAGAAACCTGCTATCTCTCGTGGACAGATTTATCCCATGTCATCGTCGGCTATCCTCCCCTTCTTCCTCCTCATAGTACACTGAATCCTGTGGTGCCCCCAGGAAATGATGCAGCCCAGCAGCCACTGGCTGCATGCAAATAAATAATAATAATATCTCTCTGACTCTCTGGAAAATCCTCTTTATCTATCCTGATGACTCCACCCTCTGCCGTGACATCCCTCATCCTTCAGACAGGCAGGCTACATCCTCTTCCCTCTCTTCAGATATTGAATAATATCACAAAATGGTGAAGCACTTGGACTACAACTTTCAAACCTGACAATTCTCACACTCTCACCATCTCTCTACGAAAGGACCGTCTGGCAACCTCTCCATCTGCTTTCTCAACATTATTTTCAATACCATAATCAAACTCTTGGATTTCACAATGTGCCATGATCTTTGTTAAGCAGATCATGTTTATAAGCCTTCATCCTTCAAGGTTATTGGAATCTCCCACGATGAAGCTGAGTCCACAGGCCTATCACTTTCCCATCGCAGACAGATTGGTGGTTTCTGTCCTCTACCGCCTCCTTTCTGGTCTTGCACCCTCTGTTCTTTTCATACTCTTAACACTTCCCCACCCAGCTTTTTGCATGGAGCACACGGTCCGCCATCAACCCCCTTCTGGTGAAACTCCTAACATCCAGAATCACTCCTCACCTCCACTCATTCATTCCTCTTTTTCCCCACTTGTGGAACCAACTTCTACATTCTCTTCAATCTCATTCTTCCTTCCAGATCTTTAAGACAGCTGTTCACCACCATCTCAGATCATCCCCCATCCAAAGCCATAATCTTTTCTATCCCATTAATCCCCCACATTCCCCCCAACTCCCCAAAGCCCACCTCTGTCCTTCCTCAGATTTTGCTTCTGTATCCATGTTTTCCACCCCATGCATGTGGAGGACGTGACTTCATATTTTGAACACCACATGGGATTTTTCGACACCCGGTAACATCGCATTGTATGGTATTCATACGGTTTACATGTAACATGTTTATATGTTTTATACCCAGTTATTATCATGATATTTTTCCCACCAATCCATAAATTGTTGTAATTATTGAAATTGTGTGTTTGTTGCAGAATATTCCATCAACCATCTCTCTACGAAAGATCTCGCGAGATCTTGGAGACGGCGGCAGGGATTTTCGAAGCTCCACACGGTCTCCACGTTTTTCGAAGTTAAGTCTGTTCCCAATTGTATTTTGTCGAAACTGTATTTATCTTTCGGTGTGTGAAGTTATTGTGTGCAACTTTGGTTGTTTCTCGGTGTTTATCTTTCATAAATTGATCGTCTGTTTGCCGTGTCGCGAGCAAGGCCTTGTACAGTGTGCACTGTACAACCTTGAGGCTTTGTTTTTCTCTCAGTGGTCCGTCGTTTGTGATCCAATAACTTTCGTTCTCTGTATTCCCAGGCTTTTCACCCATAGCCTACTTCCTTGTGTAAATCTCAACTCAAAAAAAAAAAAAAAAAAAACATTTCCTTCTCTTTTCTCATTCGTTTATTCATTCTTATTCGTTCGTTCGTTCTTCGACCACGTGTTTCTCCCCCATTTCCCCAGATAGTTTTCACTCATTAACCTTCAATGTTTACACTTTCCCCTCAAGTTATGTATTCCGTCATATTTTATAACACCTTTTTCTTCTTCTTCTTTAAAAGGCTGCTTTCGACTTGCTCACCAAATCAATTCATCCCAAAAAAAATATCCATCTCCTATAGTGCCTTTGTTCTACATTCCCTAAACTCTCCTGCACTCCATCCTCCATCCAGCGTCCTTAAACGTATTTTTAACTCGAAGGTCACAAGAAACTCATTTTGCAATAAATGTTCGTTTCCCATAAATCGTACACTTTCAAAAATCCAATCTCACCCCTCCCCTCCAAATCTTCCCCATAACCCCTCCCCTCCAAATCTTCCCCATCACCCCTCCCCTCCAAATCTTCCCCATCACCCATCCCTTTCAAATCTCCCCCCTTGCCCCCTCCCTCCTAAACTACCCCCTCACCCCTCCCCGCCAAGACGCCCCCTCGCCCCTCCCCTCCTAGACTCCTGCCTCACCCCTCCCCTCCAAATCTCCCCCATATCCCATCCCTTTCAAATCCCTCCCCTTGTCCCTTCCCTCCCAAACTCCCCCCTCACCCCTCCCCTTCAAATCTCCCCACCCTCATTGCTTCTCAATTTCCCCCCGCTCACTCCCCCTCCTCAAAGCGTCCTCCCCGCTTCTTCCCCCTTCAAACTCTCACCTCCATCTCCCCCAACCTTCTGCCTCGCTCTTCCCCCTCCTCAAATAACACCTCATTGTGGCTCACCCAATCACCATCAAACCTTTTGTCCGCCCCATCCTTCCCTTTCTCCGAGCTATTCTGAAATCTCTGACACACCTTCAACAGCTCTCCCTACCTCTTCCACCTCTTCCACATCTTACCCTACCCCTCCTCCCCCCTGTTCTGTATCTGATGCTCCCCCTTCCTCTTCATTAACGGTATGGACCTCAAACATCCGGGGCCTTCGTTCAAACTTAACCGATCTCTCCATACAGGTTGCTTCTGTCAAACCAGACGTGATCTGCTTAACAGAAACTTTCCTCCTTTATGATGTCTCTGATTCCATAGTATCTCTCCCGGGCTACTCCCTCCTCCGGTATGATAGACCTGAGCCTCGTCCTGGAGGCGGGGTTGCTATCTTTATCAAAAACTCTCTTCCTCACTCGCCCTGCACTGCACTCTCTCCACCTCACCCCCAGGAATACCTCTGGCTACGGCTTCCCCTTCGCTCCCACCTCTTGTTCATATGTGTGTTGTACCGTCCACCAAACAGTGATGACTCCATCTACATCTCGCTGTCTGATGATATGGACCAACTTCTATCTACTCATCCCAACTCTCTCTTCCTCATATGTGGTGATTTCAACTGTCATCATGCCAGTTGGCTGGGTGTGGGTACCTCTCTCACCAGCCATGGCTCCTCAGCAAAGGACTTCTGCGACTCACTGGGACTGACACAATCTGTCAATTTCCCGACCCGGATCTCAGTCAACGGAACATCTTCTCTTCTGGACTTGGTTATGACTAACTTCCCTGAAAATGTCTGCTGCTCTTCTTCTGCTCCGATCGGAACATCTGATCATGTCCTTGTTAAAGTGGACATCTCTCTGACCATCCTCAGGGAGCCTGCTCAGCGTCGACGAGTCTGGCATTTCACTCAGGCCAACTGGCACGGTCTTCAAGCAGCCATCAATCATCTGGACTGGTCTCCCATCTCTACCACCTCTGACATCAACTCATCCTGGGAATTCTTCCAAAGTAAATTGCTCTCTCTCATGCACAGATTTATCCCATCTCGTCTTCAGTTGTCATACCCCTCCTCCCGTCCATGGTACACGGAATCTTGTGGTGAGGCTGTTGCCCAGAAACAACTTGCCTTCGTCTCCTGGAAAGCAAATCCAACGGAAGGAAATCTCATTTCCTTTCACAAAGCCCGAAACAAGTGTGTGTCCACCCTCAGGAGAGCCAGGAAACAATATCTCTCCGTTCTCAAGACCGAACTCTCTTATCTGTCTCCCTCTTCCAAATCCTGGTGGCGTCTGGTCAAATCCGTTTCTGGTGTTTGTTCCCCCTCCATCCCCTCCCTTACCTCAAACGGCTACACAGCTGACTCCGCACGTGAAAAAGCTGAATGCCTCAACTCTGTGTTTGCCTCTAAATCTTGTGTCCCAAACCCATCCCTCTCTGTACCCACCATACCCAGTCGTACCCTGCTGCTCCTGGACTCCGTGTCCTTTCCTCCTGACAAGGTGGAAAAGTTTCTGTCAACCCTCGACTCTGATTCTGCAACTGGACCCGACGGCATCAGCCCACGGGTCCTAAAATCCTGCTCTGCTGCTCTATCTCACCCTCTCTCTGTTCTCTTCACCCTCTCTTTTGCTCAAGGTCAACTGCCATCTGCTTGGAAATCAGCCAACATCACCGCTTTGCACAAAAAAGGTGCAAAAACAGATCCTAGCAACTACAGACCAATCAGCCTTCTCCCAATTATCAGCAAAGTCATGGAATCCATCATTGCTTCTGATATGAAATCTTTCCTCTTCTCCAATGGCTTGATCTCTGATCATCAATTTGGTTTCAGACCAGGTCACTCTACTCTGGACATGCTGCTTCTGCTGTCTCAACAATGGATGGAGGTCCTCAATGCCAAACAGGAAATTAGAGCTGTCTCCCTCGACATATCACGTGCCTTCGACACGGTCTGGCACCCCGCTCTGCTCACCAAACTCTCCTCCTTTGGTATCCATGGAAATCTCCACGCATGGCTGGCGGACTTCCTCTCTAGTCGTCGTCAACGTGTGGCCCTGAATGGGTTTCTCTCATCTCCTCTTCCTGTTCAGGCTGGAGTTCCCCAAGGCAGTGTTCTGGGCCCCGTGCTTTTTCTGGTCTTCATCAATGATCTCTCTGACTCTCTCGAAAATCCTCTCTATCTCTTTGCTGATGACTCCACTCTCTGCCGCTCCTTTCCTCTTCCCTCAGATCGGCAGTCTGCTGCCTCCTCACTCTCTGAAGACCTGGACAAAATCACAGACTGGTCAAACAAGTGGAACATGTCTTTCAATCCTGACAAATCTCACACTCTTACTATGTCTCTCCGAAAAGATCGACTGGACAACCCTCCCATCTACTTTCTCAACAATCCTCTCCAAGAAGTTCTGTCGCTCAAGATTTTGGGTCTCACTATCTGCCATGATCTTTCTTGGGAAAACCACATTTCCAAGCTGGCCTCCAAAGCCAGTCGCCGACTGGGCATCCTCCGTCGTGCGAAGTCCTTCCTCGGCACACCTGAGCTCCTCACCACATACAAGGCTTTCATCCGCAGCTCAATGGAATACTGTTCTCCCCTATGGGCCGGTGCTCCTGCCTCACACCTAGCTCGGCTTCACGCTGTTGAAACCAAAGCTTTCAGAATTATTGGAATCTCCCGCGATGAAGCTATCTCTGAGGGCCTTTCACTCACTCACCGCAGGCAGGTAGGTGGTCTTTCTGTCTTCTACCGATTCCTCTCCGGCCTTGCACCCCCAGCTCTCTCTGTGCTCTGTCCCCCAAATATTCCTACAGGTCGCACAAGATCTGCCAGCAACCCTCTGATGGTTAAACTGCCGAAATCTCGGCTCTCCGCTCACCTTCACTCTTTCATTCCTCTTTTCTCCCGCCTCTGGAACAAACTCCCTCACTCCCTTCAATCCCACTCCTCCCTCCAGGTCTTTAAAACAGCTGTTCACCACCATCTCTTATCTTCCCCCATCCAAAACCTTGATCTTTTCTACCCCCGCTAATTCACCCCAGATCCACCTTGTTTGAAATTCCAACTTCTTTCCTGGAAGTCCTGGCAGTGTCCATATGTTTTATACCTCTCCCACTGCCCCCTTCCCACGCCCCCCCCCCCCAAAGCCCTCGCCCTCTCTCAGATCCCTCGATGTCTCCATGTCTCTCGGTCCCTGCTCTCAAATGTTGTGTTTGTGTCCTTCCCCCTCTCTCCCCATCTTGTCTACCGCTCCCTATGTTATATGTTTTATGTGTCGGTTTGTCTTTCTGTGTGATTAATGTTCGCTCTTTCACGAGCCTCGATATTGTATACAAAAAAAAAAAAAAACAAAAAAAAAAAAAAAAAAAAAAAAAAAAAAAAAAAAAAAAAAAAAAAAAAAAAAAAAAAAAAAAAAAAAAAAAAAAAAAACAGAAGCTGTGACTGAAGTTGAGCATGTGACGTCTGATAATGAGGTTTGTGTGCAAACATAACACCCATGACAGTAACACACTGAACACTCGTTCACAAACAAGAGGACAATGTTTCATGTGGACGGATCAATGTGGCCGATAAAGAGCCATGCTTCCCAACACCGAGTGAGGAGAGAGGGTGGAGGGATGTTGGGATTTGGGGTCGTGATTATATTGGATACTTGCAGGGATACCCGGCGTTACTCGGTGCTGTTCTCATCCTGTTGGTATTTTGACGAAATTAAAAAAAAAAAATCTATATTTTGTGGGGGCCTAAAACATCTCGCTGCACCCTCTAAGGAATGGGGTCAGGGTAAACAAACGTTTTGACACTATCGAGTGATTAAAAAGAAAATCTTGTATTTTATTTATTGTTGTTATTTATTTATGTTGTTATTAATCTGTTGTTTTATTTTTCAACACAAAACAGTGCATTCATTGGTTCGTGTACAAATTCATTACAAAGACTAATCCACTCTCTGAACAAATACAGCTGAGCTCCACAGTCTGTACCTTTAGCCAATGACTAAAATACATGTATCCATTCGGCAAATGCACAGACATATTGTGGTGAACCAGAACACATCTGATTGATTTTTCTCTATGACAAAGCACATGCATTGTACACGTGCCATGTTGAGGGACACATGCTCTTTGTTCCACATTGCTCCAAAACATATATATATATATATATATATATTGTTACGGATCCGGGGGACGGCACTCCCGTTAACAAGGGGGGGGGGGGGGTTAATCCCCGTGTCCTGTTAAGCTGGCCGTCCGACCGGTCCTGTGGGTATGACGTCACTTTCCGAAGAAACTTTCCTTGTCAAATATAGGACAAGACGTCAAAGTGCGTCATCAGCACCTTCAATTCCGTTAGCAACGAAATACTCGTCCAGTCTCTCGCAAAAATCAACCGTCATCTGAACTCGGATTGAATTCACTCAAAATCCCGATCCTAGCGACTGCCATCGTGAAAATAAAACACCACACGTGAGCTCAAACACACCACACGTGACCTCGAACACACCACACGTGAGCCGGAACACACAGTCCAGCTCCTCGTCGCCACTGTAAAGTCCTTACGAGACTGATGGCATCACAAATCGAAGGATTCAGAGAGACAGAGCAAACGTCCAAACAGCGTTTTATTCCCGGAAGTGACGACACAGGAAAAAGCCCTCGGGGCGCTCAACCACTGATCTCTATAATAACTGGATGGGTGGAGACGCCTCATTGGATGATGCAAAACCGCCGCCATCTTGGAACCCCCAAAAAGAGCGATGCCTTGTACTAACTATACGATGACCGTCACCAAACACTGCACGCAAATGACAATAACTATTATTATAATAAACATAAAAGATATATAATATGATGTTTTATATAGCGCTTTAATCATACTTGAATATCAAAACGCTTTGGAAGGATAAATTTTAGGCTTTTAGTGAGAACTGTCCAACTCACTTTGCGGATGTTCATTAGCAACGCATTTAAATACGTGTTTCATAACAGAACCAGTGCTATATTAAAACATAAATTGCACCTACTTCATATGGTGTATATAGTGTATAATAGTTATGGTTACTATAGGTTGTTTGTTCTTGCCAACTCCAGGTTATCCTCATTAATAATTGTCTAAGTTTCAGTTAAATGAGGAGGTGCATTTTGGTTTCTATTCAGCGTCAGATATCTGAAAATTTATCATAATGATGTATACATGGATTGAGAAGATGTTGTTATTCTGTGTATCCGAAGTGAATTACAAGGTTAAGTTCAGCTTAAAACGCCATTCAAACAAGCATTCTAACATACTTTTGAACAATCTTGGAAAATGCAGCAACAAAACTTAATTATTATTTATAACAAATTTATTGTATGATTTATTGTGCAAAAGAATTTGTCTTGTAGATATAGTACCAATACATCAAGAGCGAGATTCCAACAATTACAAAATGAAACAAAGTAATTACAAAACACATGTATAGGAATTATTAATAAATTTGGCAAGATGCAACTTTCACTGAAACAATAATAACAAACCCAAATATTTGTGCAAATAAAAATTACATGTGCAAAAATGATGTCACGATATTAACTAGGTAAGTAATAACAAACATATACAACATCCATGTCACATTTGACAGTATATAAACAGGACTTGTGGACATTAATGTTCCACAAAATACTGAAGTTCACAATGATGAACACTACATGGACGCAAACCACTGATCTCTATAGTTATTATAGAGATCAGTGCACAAAACACACAACTAGATTCAATTCACTGATGCTTGAACAGCACTAATCTTGACATTTGCTTTCGCACTTTTATCACCAGTAATAATTTCTGTGTGTTCTTTTCCCATGTGGAAAAGCTTTATTTTGCTGTAGCAGGATGAAGCCATGGTCACCAGCTTGTGGATGTGGTTGTCTTCCACTGCTGTATCGAACTGGTGCGAATGGAGATCAGGAAAAAGATTCATTGCAGATGAGTTTTTTAGTACACTCCTTGCCACTGCGGAACAGATTCCTTGACCTTGTGGAAGTTTTCCATCCGATATTTTCATCATACGTTGAAAGCATTTCTCAGTTTCCATGCATACGGAGACGATGCTTGAGGATGCCTTCTGCAGGCCTCCACGGTCCTTAATGGCCACAAACTGGTGGCTCTCTACATTGATAGCACCCAATGCTTTCGTGCACTGCATGCAACTTGTTCTTTTCCACATCATGCGCACCACAAAACCAGCAATGTAGTTGACAGCAGCTTCTTTGTACTCTGACACCTCCTCAAAATTCGGTGTATCTGCATAATCATGTTCATCTGCAGTGGGATCTCTGATGAGCAGGTCATATTTTCTTGCCACGTTAACTGTGGATTGCGATACGTTGTCAATGTGGAGAACATCAGTTCTGTCCAAGATTGCACAATTTCCTGTTCCGTTCTTGACTGCATGTCGGACCAGAAGGCGCTTATACGCCGCCTTGAACTGTCTCGCTGTGGGATTGTTGTTGAAGCCACCTCGTGCCCGTACAGCTGCAAAGAATAGTTCGATGTGATCCTGACTGAATTTGTATGTCAGGAGATATGTCAGAGGGGCATTTGGTGAATCAACAAGTTCAGAGAACAAGTTGATTGTGCTCTCCATGCTAACAATAAAACCAATGAACCCTGTCTTCCGAGGACCGAGATGCATCGGAGAGCCTGATCTATCTTTCAGACTGAGGAGGAATTTTTTGGCTCCTTCCATTATTTTCCACCATCTGTCTTTGTTGGTTTTCCTCATTACTAGAGTAGCTCATGGTGGTTGAGTATGCACTTTATTGTACAGACCTAAACTCTTCAGGAATCCACTAATTGAAGGTCCAGGAACAATATTTGGTTGGTAACACATTTGCCACTGACGGCGAAATAGCTGAAATGGCCACACCCCTTTTTGGGCCACGCCCCCTTTTTTGCCGTGACTGTATCTACAGAACCGTTGGACCTAGGAGGTTGCCCGACCACTCAAAATTTGCGCAATGGCCACATTATGGGGGGTCAGTAATACATTTTCATATCCAAAAGTCAATGGTTTTTAAGATAATTGCCAAAAACCGATTTCAACATGTTACGAACTACAATATTATTCGTAATTGTTCCTGTTCCTGTTCCTATTGTTCAATTACTTGATTCCTGAAGAGTCTAGACTAGACTAGAGTCTAGACTAGAGTCTAGACTAGAGTCAAGACTAGAGTCTAGACTAGAGTCTAGACTAGAATTTAGTCTAGAGTCTAGACTAGAGTCTAGACATGGCTAGAAATTCCGGTCATGGGTGTTTTGTCGTTGAGCCTGCATGCAGGCAGCGGTATCCCATAAAACAACATGGCGTCGCACCGAGAAGCAAGTAGAGGCCGAAGAGGCCTAGATTACAGGCAATTTAACTCTTTCTCCTCTGTTCTTAGGTGAAGGGAAGTTTTTAGGCTGTATCGGTATTGATCTGGCTTTGATTGAGACTGAAGCCTTTGGCAAGGTCGTTGTAGAGAATAGTGTCATGACTGGAGGTCACTATTGCAAAGGCAAGGAGGGAATGAGTCTTGTATCAGAGGTGATGACAGTTCTTATGTTTGAGAAGTTTCAACCTGACCAGGACAGTACTAGTTGTGAATTAGACCAGAAAATAGAGACCATGGAAACTAAGATGCAGCAGGCTTTAGATAGTGACCATACAGAGTTCAGAGAGATTTGGGAAGAAAGCAAGATCTTACATGCAGACTTGAAGAAGTATTTCACCGAATGGAAAGAAACGGCCTGTAATGAGAATGTGAGGTACTGGAGCTTGTTTCTGGATGAGCTGTATCCTATCCTGAGAGATCTTACACACTCTATTCGGCAAGGCGATTGGCATCTTTTCGTTTCAGCTGTGCGGAGGTGCATGCCTTTGTTCTTCGGGTTTGGCCGGACAAACTATAGCAGATGGGGTACGCTGTTCCTTGAAGATTGCCTGGACCTACAAAGGAAGTTCCCGGGTATCTACAGATGCTTTACAGATGGTGGATGGGTGATGTACCACACTACCCGACAAGGCAGTGCAGTAGGATTTGACATGGCACTCGAGAAGTGTTACAATAAACCCGCCAAGGTTGCTGGAGGTATCATTGGGATGACCAGACAGAAAGAAGCAGTAGCCTTATGGAATCTCCTAAAGCATGAGAAAGATCTTCATGTGGCACAGCTGCTGGAATGGTGCAACTTGGGAGACAAAGATGACAGTGAGCTGAGCCTACACCATGAGTTCAATCCAAGTTCTACGAAGATTGGCCATGTTCGTGCAAAGGCCCTTCTGGATTACATAAAATCCATCAACAATCCGTTCGACGCTGGAATCAGACTTCAGAACATCTCTACTGGAGCTGACATTCCCCAGGAGGTTGTCGACGGATTACTTGAATGCCTGGAAATTGGTGAGAAGAGTTATGAAGAGTTTGTTGAGACCAGATTTCAGGATAAGGAGAAGCACCTACATGATACAATCCCTACCAACCGCAAGACTGTTTTCGTGAAACGTACTTCTACTCCGTTCACAGCGAAGAAATCGATGGCGAAAAAGGATGCAGCGGAAACGGTTAGGTACATTGACTATGCTAGAGAAAGAGGGTACAGCATGCTAGAACTCCTGAAGTATGAATTGACCAGCACATCCCAGTTCCTCACCACTGAATGTAAAGATGGCATCAAATTGAAGAAGCCCGATAAAGCCTCCTTAGCCAGGGAACTTGTCAGTCGCCTTCCACAGGAGACGAGGAATGTAAAGAGTGACGCTCAGATGACAATAGTGGACTTCATGGCACTTGTGCGTAAACTACCGATGAAAAAGATGGGCCTTCACACATTCGGGGAATTGGCTGAGAGTCTTTCCAACAGGATTCTTGCTACAGGCTCCGTGTCCACAAGAATAGACATTATTTTTGATGTTTATCAAAAATCATCAATCAAGCAAATGGAACGGGCACAGCGAAGTTCCTCAGAACAAATCACAATCACCATTGGGTCTGACAATCAGAAACTCCCTGTCGATCTTGATATGTTCTGGAGCTCAATGTTGAACAAAGTTCGGTTGCAGGAGTATGTCTTCAAGTGGATGCTGCAGAATGTCGAGTCGGACAAGGAAATATTCTTTGGAGGAGTATATGGGGGTGAATGCAGGAAACTGTTAGCTGGCACTGAAACACAGATCGCAGAGCTCTCAAGCAACCAAGAAGAAGCCGACGACAGAATCATGTTCCATATTAATGATGGTGTTGTGAAACACGGGGTTCAATCAGTCTTGGTCGACTCGCCTGACACAGATGTCTTTGTCAACCTCATCTTCCACTTCAACACAACCTGGCAACTACAAAAGCTGTACGTGAAGCTTGGTAACCGGAAAACAAAGAAAACTGTACCAGTCCACATGTTGGTTGATCAACTGGACAACGGTTTGGTGTCGTGTCTCCCAGCCATTCATGCTCTCAGCGGTTGCGACAGTACCAGCAAGGTGGGTCCAAAGCTGTCTGGCCTGAAAGCATCCATCGATCTCTCCCTACTGGAAGGGTTTGGTGTAGAAGAACTGTCACCACAGATAACAAGCAATGCTGAAAAGTTCCTTGTGTCTGGATTAAAGAAGACCGACTGTTCCACTTTCGATGAATATCGATGGGAGCAGTACCACAACTCCAAGAAAGAACTGGACTTCAACCAGCTTGTGTGCTGTTCATCAACGCTACGAGAACACATAAAGCGAGCATTTCTTCAGTGTAAGATGTGGTTGCAAGCCCCAACTCCTGCCGTCACCAAACCAGATCCACTCTAGTATGGGTATGAAGCAACGGACGTTGGCATAACACCAGTGATACTGCCAGTATCGTGCAGGCCCGATGACCTGCCTCCTCCATGCAAATGCCCAAGAGCATGTATGAGTACCAAAACGTGCACTTGCAGAGACAGGAACATTAAATGTGTCACGTTTTGTGGCTGTAGTAAAGGCGAAAAGTGTAGAAATCCAAATAAGTAAATTCCAAAATAGGATGATGCAAAAGGTATAAGTGTCATATAATGTTGTGGCCTTGGTGGTATCATACAATTGTAGTTCGTAACATGTTGAAATCGGTTTTTGGCAATTATCTTAAAAACCATTGACTTTTGGATATGAAAATGTATTACTGACCCCCCATAATGTGGCCATTGCGCAAATTTTGAGTGGTCGGGCAACCTCCTAGGTCCAACGGTTCTGTAGATACAGTCACGGCAAAAAAGGGGGCGTGGCCCAAAAAGGGGTATGGCCATTTCAGCTATTTCGCCGTCAGTGGCAAATGTGTTACCAACCAAATATTGTTCCTGGACCTTCAATTAGTGGATTCCTGAAGAGTTTAGGTCTGTACAATAAAGTGCATACTCAACCACCATGAGCTACTAGAGTACATAGGTGCTTTGAAGCCTTTCCCAAGGGGATTTCTGCTGTTCAACACATCAAAGGCACTGTCGATGTGCCTGATAAATTCCACTGTCGCTTCACATCCCTTGAACTGTGGCAGTTGGAGACCCTCATTGCAGTATTGCAATGCATCAGCAACACTGGCACTGAAAACTTGCGCAGCGAGATTTACCTTCATCTTCTGCTTCTTCCACTGTATGTGAGCACTCCTCAGTTTATTTCCAAGACGAAGTCCTTCGGATTTTTGGAGAGCGTTCAACTCTTCAATGTACTGCCACCTTACAGTCCTGCAATCACTGGTCTGGAAAAGTCCACCGTCTGCCAATGCATTCCGCAACAGCTTCAACATGTGGCAGGCATCCAGAATCACATGCACTCTTTGGGTTGGATCAGCTGGATGGGCGAAAGATGGATCCAATGCAGTGACATCGATTTTTGCACCCAAACAACGCATCATGGCCAGGTGACAAGAAGGTCCATCACATGTAAGCGAGACGGCTCGAACACCTGCCTCATGTTGACGGTGAAAGCATTCCGTGACAACATTAGCGCGGTGCTCGCCATTCATGGCAACTATGAGGAAATATCCCAAGGGTATTTTCCAAGATTCATTCACCGATACGGCCATGAACACCAGAGCATCTCTTGCCACCGGTGTAGAATCATCAAATTTCCCACTACCGATGTCGACATATCCATGGTATCTTCCATTGGCGAATTCAACATGCTTGCGAATTGCAATCTCATCAAACATGATGGCACACACAACCTCCTTCCCTTGGCTTGCGTAGTCTTTGGTGCGCATTTGTAGGGCATTAAATGCAGCCTTGGTGAAACCTGGATCTCCTTCGATGCCCTTGTACCATGACCTAATTTGACGTGGATGTGGCAAGGCCAAATCAAAAGACTCACATAGTCATATGCTTTACTGGAGTAAAACTGAAGAGTCATAGCAAATGATCTTAGTTCCTCTGGATAGGATGCAGATTTATTCGTATTGCTCAGAATTCTCTTCATGACTTCTTTTGGAATACCACTGAATGTTGTCTCCAACATTTCCGCACAATTTGTGGTGATCAAGTTCTTATCACGCAAAGATGTCACAACCACACTCATATCATTCACTTTTTGCAACAAACGCCTTGTTTTCTGCTTTTCAAGTTTTAGTTTCTTATTGCAACTTTGCAGCTGAGCACTGGCGTCATCCAATTTGTGTTTCAATTTTCTTGGAGATGCCATCGTGGCATAGGAGTGGTCTTGGTGGCACATGGACTCAGATGTTGGATCAGGTTGAGTGGACTCTGTGCTGGAGCCTGGTTCAGTGGTGCAGTCGTTCTTGACTTTGGTTTGTCTGCGAGTTGTAGCTTTCTGGAAATTAAATATTAAAAATAATTATATTCCAGTATATATCTATCCAGAACAACTTTACAAATGCTCTGGTGCTTTATAATACGAGCTGTACGAGATCAGGATCTCAAAAAACCTTAGAATCACATTTTGCGTAATATCTCAGGAACTAATTGACATAGAAACACAAGGCTGATTGCGTTGGAATCGTCTCAAGAAGGCATCCTGAGACTGCTGAAATCACATCGTCTTGTGTAATGCAGTGAAATCGATAGCAATTACATCAGCTAACATCAAATGACAAAAGACATGAAACTTAATTTGTTGTTGAAAATGTACTCATGAGATTATGACATTTGCATTTACCTTCTGAAGGTGGTCAGGAAATCCAAAAATGGTGGGAACTGCATTTGGCCTCAGACGAACTGTTTGATCAGTCCTGTCAAAACTGTCGTCTGTGAAATGGTCGGAACAGAGACGTGATCTTGAATTAGGTAGCCACTTGTCCCTCTTTGTGTTCAACACCCACCTCCGTAGCCTTTCTGGATCACAGTGTGGGAACCTGCATGCCAAATACATTCTGTTAACGTCATCCTTGCATTGGTTGACAGATGTTGTCATGAAATATAACAATAGTCGGTCATGATAAAATGAAAATGGGAATTCCCACACAGGGAGAACAAAATTTACTATAAACAATACTTGTCGGTTGACATAAAAATAAAAGTAAAATTTGAAATTATAGTCTGTATTTTTGTTTGCTGCTAGGCCAAAATTATTTTGTTCTTTGCCTGATTATCAACAGCAGTTCTGCGAGTTGAAGATCTGTTATAACAAGTTAGAACAGACCAGGGATAAACCCATGCAATTAAATATTTCCTGCTCTAATATGTGCCTCTGTGCGCTGATACATTGAGATCACTGTCAACGAGTCATTCCACAAATGAATAAACAGTCAACAATTACATTTTAGTGCATAAATTATACAATTGCTGGTCAACTTAGTCCTAGCGAACTAGCAGACCCGGGCATTGTCACTGTAAAAAAAAAAACCACCTTTAGAGGCCATTTTTCCCCGCAAGCGGGGGTTGGCCTTTTTCGGGAACCGTGGTTGTTGTTGTTTTTTGGTCCCCTTTTTGAAGCAATGTTTTACGGCCGGATGCCCTTCCTGACGCCAACCCTTTTTGCCGCCTTTAGCGACAAACAGGGAATTACCAGTGAACTGGTACTCAATTAGCCGACCTCGGAAGGATGACAGGCTGAGTCAACCCCCCTGGCGTTAATTCAGCGATCGACCGGGATTCGAACCCAGGATCCTGGGATCCTAAGCCGGCACCCTAGCCGCTAGCCCAACACCAGGGATTGTCACTGTCAATTTTGTCACATTGTCACTGTGCAGGTTAATATTTCATCAATGACAATTCACAATATGCGGTCCGCTAGGGCTACGTGAGCCTGACGACAAGGCCCGACAGACATTGAAAATCAAAGTCATGAAGAAAAAATTTAAAACTTACTGATGGAAAGTCACTCCTTTCTCTCTTTTGTTGCGCTCATCGCGGTTTGTACAACCAAACGAAACCCACGCAGGCATCCTGTCGCTTGTCACAATAAAATTCTTAAAAGAGTTGATTTGCAATCCAAAATTACTATAAATATCTAGCTTTTATGGCAGCATTCACCAGGTCCGCAATCACGCGACAAGTCGAATGAACGATTGTTTTGGGGGTGTCAAGATGGCGCCAGGTCACTTCCTGTTGCCTCAACGAGAATAGGCCAATCACCATTAGTCCACCCATCCAGTTATTATAGAGATCAGTGCGCTCAACAGACCGTGGGAACCCGGAAAAGGATATGACATCACAGTATATTACAAGATCTGAATGTGGGATTCGGATGTGAGAATTATTTAATTATTACGTGTTTCTTCACCATTGAGTGACGGGGCTAAAAACGACACATAGCAGATATCTCAAAAGGTTATGTACGGATTTGAACGAAACTTGTTGGACAGGTTGGGTGTCTGACAAGGACGATTCGATTCGATTTTGGTGAAGATCTGAATATGGATTCGGATACGAGTATTATTTAATTTTGCTAATGATTCGTCACCATTGAGAGATTGGGCCAAAAGTGATATGTAACATAATATTTTAAAAAGCTGTGGATGAGTTATGCCTAAACTTGGGGGACGAGTTGGTTTGGCGACAACAACAGGGTGATTAGATTTTGGTTCAGGTCCGAATCCAGATCCGGCCTATCAGTGGGATACAAAAGTGAACCATTCAGCCTGGTGGAGGGATACGCTCTACCAAGTGCCGTTCTGGTTTGAATTGTGTTTGACCTGACACTGCAAATTGTCTTGTAAAAAAAAAAGTTTTCATGGTCGATGGTAGGTCATTAAAAATGTGGGGGAGGAATATATCCACTATGAAGATGCAATGATAAGAATTTTCATGTTATTGAGTTGAATGGTTGTTACTTTGTGTATTTCTTCTAGTTTGGAATTCCCAATTTGAAAATTCTCCATCGTCTTGGAAGTGGGGCATGTGGGACCGTCTGGTTTGCGCAGAATATGCTGACTGGAGAAGAGGTACGTACACGCGTGTAGTTCTACTTTTCACGGGAATGAAGAATGAAAGGTTTGTTGACATTTTCAGCAAATTTTGCTATTCGGGGTAAAAAATGAAAAAGATATAACAGCAAGATGAGAACAATCGGTCATGTTGAATTGTAAGTTTGAGTTTTAATACAGTGCTGTTAGTGTAAATTCAAGGAGATGAGCAAACCACATATGATGCTGTGAAAAACTGGGAATTTTTAACCCTCTCCTTTTCCCCTCGTGTGCTTTACCTCCCATTGGATGTTGATGTATAAGCACGTCCTCGAACTCACAAACTGCCTTCTCGAGCGCGATGGGATTCTTCTTCAGGTTTTTGCTGCAAACAATCTCAAATCTCATACGATGGTGCTGAAGAAGCTCATTGTGAACCAGACGTATGGTGGGGGTGGGGTTTGTGTGGCTGACAACAGGTCCATCCAATGGTCGAAGCTCTATGCATAAGCGGATCAGAGCATCACACAGTGCGTCATCACATTCGTTATCCACGGTGTGGTGTATGAGGTGCTGCATTCCCCTATGAGGAGTATCAACTGGCGGTTCATTTTTATGACATTAGTTGCAAAAGGCACACCAACAGCATCATGGGAGTCTCCAGCTGATTGTTTGATGATGGTGTGTGCTGCGCATTGCAGCACAGTGGTGACGACCAGACGTCACTTGTTTGGAACGACATAAATAGTTAAAAGAATAGATATAAATTACGTTTCCTTTAGAACTGTTAGACCTTTTTCAGAGCTTCACACCTTTCAAACCTTTTAATACCCCTTTGACACTTTTGACTCGTTTGACCTCTCGACCTCTTAATACAATTCAGACCCTTTAGTCCTTAAATTACACCATCGGAGACCCCTTAGATATTGTCGCATCCGTAGCAAGTGAACACCAGCCTTGGATGGATGAGCCGAACCAGCCTTAACTCCTGAGGCGACCTCCCGATTATGGCATTTATTGCGTGCGTGAAAGGGAAGAGACATGAAGCGTTTGACGACAGAAACACGGGTTTAATCCGAAACCCAAACCAATAAGACAAATAACATGCAACAATAAGGATTTATATTTTAAAAAAGGCGCGCAAGGCAAAAGAAGGCTGAGGTAAAAATGGTAACTTGAGGTACCTCCACGCAGTTACACAAACAAACGCAGTTACAAACACACACACACACACACACACAGAGAGGTAAGAAAATAAAAGTTGACGATCCGGCACACACAACTGGCCCCAAAATGGATCCTGTAGTATTGGAAGTTGGCGAAGCCTCAGGGCCACCAAGCGGGCAGCGGCAAAGAATGGTGGCAACGCCGTGCGTGCGAAGGCATGCCCGGGATAAGGCGAGTCATGAAGACGGCCCTCTTTGTGTCTCCTCCACTTCGGAAAAGACAGGGCAGCCTCCAGCCATTGGACGTAGTTTGACTTCTCTATTTTTGGGTGGGGCGGGGGGGGGGGGGGGGGGGAGGGCAAGGGCTTAAAATTAATAATAATACCGAGGTCTGACTTCTAGGTAGCTGGGTCTGACTTCCAAAATTACCGTTTGTTGGTGTAGTTACAATGTACGTGAAATCATAAATGCAGTTTACATTCATTATTGTTACCCACGTTTAAATACGGGATGTTTTTATCTTAATTGTAAACTACTGAAAAAATAAAGGTGGGGGCATTGCTCCCCCCTGCCCCTCCCCAAACTCCGCCGGTGCCTCCAGCCCACCAAAGAGCCCACCAGTCGAAGCTCCCTCACGATCCCGTCGCACCAACCACTCTTTTCAACCAGAAACGATCCCGTCGCACCAACCAAAAATTAACCGTGAACCCTACTCTAATTAACATGGCATCATCCCCCGTATGATGACATTTAAACACAACCTTAAGCTAAGCTACATTTTTCCTACTTAGTACATCAAAATGCTCCTACACGTCACACGGCCCATACTATTTCTATATAATTCCACCTTTCCTGCTGTATTTTCTTACTTAACCCAATAATCTTAACAGTATTTTAAGACCCTTTCGACCCTTTAGATCCCTTCATACCTTTTCAACCTTTACCCTTCACACCCTTTCAAACGTTTGCCCTTTAGACCATTTTATGCTTCATTTGCAATCAATTAGCTTTCATCCTTCCATTTATATGCCACACAAAATACACCAATACATCCCCAGTGAGGGTCTGCAATATCTGATTGCGTTTTCTACTTATTTAACTGAAATAACCCTGGAAACACTTTTCTCACAGGTGGCTTTGAAAATAATCCATAAAGACGATGCATCGGATGCACAAAAGGAAAGTGTAAGTCAATACTGTAATGATGTGTTATTTCATATGTGCACTACAAGTCAAAAGTTTTAGAACACCTCAATTTTTCCAGTTTTTATTGAAATTTATGCAGTTTAATGTCTCAATGTTCTCTGAAATTAAGCATGGAACAAACAAACAATTGGAGACAAAAAAAAGAAATCAAAGAATCATTTTGTTTAACAAAATTTAATTTAAAATTTTGACTCGGCAAAGTAGCCACCTTTTGCAGATATAACCACCGAACACACTGGCATTCTTTCTCCAATGGAAATAAAATATTGTTCGGGAAGTTCTTCAAGAAAGGGAAGGATGGGGAGGACGAAAGGTTTTTTTTTTGTTGTTTTTTTGTATACTGAATCGAGGCTCGTGAAAGAGCTAACATTTATTTCACAAACAAATCAACCAGACAAACAAAATATTTAAAAAGAGGGAGCGGCAGACAAGATGGGGAGAGGAGAAGCACACAAACATAACATTTGAGAGCAGGGAGATGTGTGGGAGGGAGAGGGCATGGGGGGAGGAGGTGTGGGAAGGGGTGGGGGGTTTCTGAACGCTTTGGTTTCAACAGCGTGAAGACGAGCTAGGTGTGAGGCAGGAGCACCAGCCCAGAGGGGAGAGCAGTATTCCATTGAGCTGCGGATGAAAGCCTTGTATGTGGTGAGGAGCTCAGGTGTGCCAAGGAAGGACTTCGCACGACGGAGAATGCCCAGTCGGCGACTGGTTTTGTAGGCCAGATTTGAAATGTGGTTTTCCCAGGAAAGATCATGGCAGATAGTGAGACCGAAAAGCTTGAGTGACAGAACTTCTTGGAGAGGATTATTCAGAAAGTGGATGGGAGGGTTGTCCTGTCGGTCTTTTCGGAGAGACATCGTAAGAGTGTGAGATTTGTCAGGATTGAAAGACATGTTCGACTTGTTTGCCCAGTCTGTGATTTTGTCCAGGTCTGCAGAGAGTGATGAGGCTGCAGACTGCCGATCTGAGGGATGAAGAATGGAACGACAGAGAGTAGAGTCATCAGCAAAGAGATAGAGAGGATTTTCAAGAGAGTCAGAGAGATCATTGATGAAGACCAGAAAAAGCACAGGGCCGAGAACACTGCCTTGGGGAACTCCAGCCTGAACAGGAAGAGGAGATGAGAGAAACCCATTCAGGGCCACACGTTGACCGACTGGAGAGGAAATCCGCCAGCCATGCGTGGAGATTTCCATGGATACCAAAGGAGGAGAGTTTGTTGAGCAGAGCGGGGTGCCAGACCGTATCGAAGGCACGTGATATGTCAAGGGAGACAGCTCTAATTTCCTGTTTGGCATTGGAGAGGATGGGCAAGGAGGGAGATTTGGAGGGGAGGTGCAAGGGGGGAGTTTAGGAGGGGAGGGGCAAGGGGGGAGTTTAGAAAGTGGATGATTAATGAAAGATGAACATTAATAACAAATTGGGTTTATTGTGATTTTCAAGTTAGCGATCCGTTTAAGAACGATGGAGGAGGGGTGGAATGAATGAGAATTTAGAGCATGTAGTGAGAAAGAATTATAAGAGATTGAATATTTTTTTGAAATGGAATGAGTTGAAGAGGAAATTGAAAGGAGCCTTTTAAATCGGAAGAAAAACAGCGTGTTGTAATAAACCACAGAAATACAACACTGCAGGGGAAAGTTTAAACATATTTAAACAGAACCGTGAAGAACAGTCTTATATTCACAAAAATACCAACAGGGAGAAGGAGCCTTGAGGGACAACCATGAGTCACTTGAACAGGGCAAAAGGTGGAAGGCAAGGCGATAATGGGGGCGGGCGGGACAGCGCATGTGGACAGAGGCGCACGATGGGACAAAAGCACACGGGGAGAAAGGGAAATGTTTTTTTGGGGGGAGGGGATGGGGGTTACAACGTTAGACAAAGAGTAGATGTTCGGGAAGTTTGGGGGAGAAGGGAAAATCAAAAATCCTCGCAAAAACAGCGAAGGAAGGAACAAACTTTGATGGGGGAAGCCTGAGGCAAGGCCGCACACGCGCGGCAAACATGAACGATTAATTTATGAAAGATAAACACCGAGAAACTTCCAAGGGGCACACTATAGGTTCACACACCGAAAGATAAATACAGTTTCGACAAAACGTAATTGTGAACAGTGACTTAACTTTGAAAACGTGGAGACCGGGTAGAGCTTCGAAAATCCGTGACGTCGTCTCCAAGATCTCCCTTGACAATCAGTCATTCCAAAGTCATGTGGGCTTTATTTCAGTAACTCGCAAAGGTGCCTGGCGTTACTGGGCAATGCAGTCGCTTCGCTGATGGGAATATTAAGAGATGGGCAAGAGACAGGAGGGAGATGGGGGCGGGGAGAGAGGAGGGGAGGAAAGGGGAAAGGGGGGAGGGGATAGGCAGTGAGAGGAGGGGCATGGGAGAGGGAGTGAGAATAGGGGTCGGGGGTGGGAGTGAGAATAGGGGGAGGGGAGAGGGGGTAAGAATAGGGGGAGGGGATGGGCAGTGAGAATAGGGCGAGAGGATGGGCAGTGGGGGGAGGGGAGAGGGAATGAGAATAGTGGGAGGGGTTGGGCAGTGAGGGGAGGGGAGAGGGAGTGAGAATAGGGGGAGCAATGGGCAGTGAGGGGAGGGGAGAGGGAATGAGAACAGGGGGAGGGGAGAGGGAGTGAGAATAAGGGTAGGGGAGAGGGAGTGAGAATAGGGGTAGGGGATGGGCAGTGAGAATAGGGGGAGAGGATGGGCAGTGGGGGGAGGGGAGAGGAATGAGAATAGGGGGAGGGGTTTGGCAGTGAGGGGAGGGGAGAGTGAGTGAGAATAGGGGGAATGAGGGGAGGGGAGAGGGAATGAGAATATGGGGAGGGGAAGGGCAGTGAGATGAGGGGGAGGGGAGAGGGAGTGAGACATGTAAATTAATTGTCACCATCTGGTGTAGTGATGATGTTGAGCTGTGTTTAGTTTTCATCTTGTCTAAAATACATGCCCACATCTTTATTCACAGTTTCACAAAGAGGTCCGAATTCTCCAGAATCTCTCTCATCAGAACATCGGTGAGTTCATGGCACTCATTATATAACAGCTGAGAAAGGACATTCACGTCGTTTTTATTACATTCGTCATGAGCTGCTAATTGTTTGCACCAAATCACAACACCTCTGCAGCTGGTGTTATTACCTAGAAAATGATATCATCATCTTTGTCCGAAATATAACCTCCACCAATAAAACTAATCCACACTTGTGAAAGAGCTCCATTGGAAGTTTAAATGCTGATCTCATGACTTGTTTCTACAATTTTACCTTCTGTCCACAGTGCGACTTATCGACTATGGAGAAAATGACATGGTCTTTTACATTGTCCTTGAGTTCGCAGCGAAAGGTTCGTTTTCATCTCGTGATTGACGACATATTGAAGTCCACAAAAATGGAGAAAAAAACATTATGTTGCAGTCTTTCCAACATTTTCCTGTCTCATTTACAGTGATTCTTTAACTTCTCAATGTTTATTTTGTTGTATTTTTACCTCCGGCACCGAAGCTGGATGGAGGTTATGTTTGGATGGATGGATGCAAAAAGCGATATATAACATAGTTAAACAAGAACGGCACTCTTCGACGTCACGACATCGACTGATATGCCTCCGCCCACATTATTACATCATCATAATACTTTTATCAAATTTGATTTAAATCCATTCAGCTGTGCTCCAGTTAGCACATTTTTACCTGACATGACAACTGACCTTTGACCTATTGACCCCAAAATTTAATCATTTAATGTTTACATCATTATACATACCTGTACCAAGTTTTAATTTAAAGCCCTTCAGCTGTTCACAAGTTCTCACATTTTTACCTGACAAGACCTGTGACCTTTGGCCTTTGACCTCGGCACCCCCAAAATCTAATCGGTTAATCTTTACATCATTATACATACCTGTACCAGGTTTGAATTAGATCAGTTCAGCCATTCTCGAGTTATAGACCTATCACAGACTTTGACCTTTGACCTCTTGACCCCAAATTCTAATCAGTTAATCTTTACAACATTATACACTACCGGTCAAAAGTTTTAGAACATCTCAATTTTTCCAGTTTCTATTGAAATTTATGCAGTTTAATGTCTCAATGTTCTCTGAAATTACGCATAGAACAAATAAACAATTGGAGATAAAAAAGAAATCATAGAATCATTTTGTTTCACAAAATTTAATTTAAATTTTTGACTCAGCAAAGTAGCCACCTTTTGCAGGTAAAACCACCGAACACACTCGTGGCATTCTTTCTGCAATGGAAATCAAATATTGTTCGGGAAGTTCTTCCCATCACTGTTGCAGAAGTTCCCACAAATGTGTTGCACTTGTAAGTTGCTTTGCTTTCACCTTCTGTCCAGTTCATCCCAAACCAGGTCGATGGGGTTTAAGTTTGGAGACTGTGCTGGCCATTCCATGATTTGAAGCCTACTGTCTTGTTCTTTTCCTCGAAGTTAGTTTTGACATAGCCTGGAGGTGTGTTTAGGGTCATTATCTTGCCGTAGCATGAACCCATGACCAACTCGGCGTATACAACAACAACAACATGCATTTTAAAGGCCATTTTCCCTGCAAAAGCGGGGGTTAGCCTTGCTGTCCCCATGACAATCTTCTCCATTTTGCCCTATTTTCTGCATCTCTCCTTGTTAACTCCCTTGCGCGCATTTCTTCTTCCACCATCTTTAGCCAAGTCTTTCTCGGTCTTCCCCGTCCTCTGCTTACTTCTACATTCATTTCCATCACTCTTCTCAACCAGTCACTTTCATCCTTCCTCAACACATGACCAAACCATCTCAACCTGTTCCTCTTCACAGCATCAATCACAGGCTCTATTCCCATCATCTTTCGCAATTCATCATTTGTCTTCCTCTCTCTCAACGATACTCCACACATCCACCGAACCATTCGCATTTCCACCCTTTCCAACCTTCGTTGCTGCTCTACGTTCATTACCCATGTCTCGCTCCCATAAATCAAAAACCACTTTTCGCACTTGTGTTAGTGTTGAAAAACCACTTTTCGCACTTGTGTTAGTGTTGAAAAACCACTTTTCGCACTTGTGTTGGTGCAGGAAACCACTTTTGCACTTGTATTAGTGTGGAAAAAACACTTTTTGCACTTGTGTTAGTGTTGAAAAACCACTTTTCGCACTTGTGTTAGTGTTGAAAAACCACTTTTCGCACTTGTGTTGGTGCAGGAAACCACTTTTGCACTTGTATTAGTGTGGAAAAAACACTTTTTGCACTTGTGTTGGTGCAGGAAACCACTTTTGCACTTGTATTAGTGTGGAAAAACCACTTTTCGCACTTGTGTTAGTGTTGAAAAACCACTTTTCGCACTTGTGTTAGTGTTCAAAAACCACTTTTTGCACTTGTGTTAGTGTTGAAAAACCACTTTTCGCACTTGTGTTAGTGTTGAAAAACCACTTTTCGCACTTGTGTTGGTGCAGGAAACCACTTTTGCACTTGTATTAGTGTGGAAAATACACTTTTCGCACTTGTGTTAGTGTTGAAAAACCACTTTTCGCACTTGTGTTAGTGTTGAAAAACCACCTTTCGCACTTGTGTTGGTGCAGGAAACCACTTTTGCACTTGTATTAGTGTGGAAAAACCACTTTTCGCACTTGTGTTAGTGTTGAAAAACCACTTTTCGCACTTGTGTTAGTGTTGAAAAACCACCTTTCGCACTTGTGTTGGTGCAGGAAACCACTTTTGCACTTGTATTAGTGTGGAAAATACACTTTTCGCACTTGTGTTAGTGTTGAAAAACCACTTTTCGCACTTGTGTTAGTGTTGAAAAACCACCGTTCGCACTTGTGTTGGTGCAGGAAACCACTTTTGCACTTGTATTAGTGTGGAAAAACCACTTTTCGCACTTGTGTTAGTGTTGAAAAACCACTTTTCGCACATGTGTTAGTGTTCAAAAACCACTTTTTGCACTTGTGTTAGTGTTGAAAAACCACTTTTCGCACTTGTGTTAGTGTTGAAAAACCACTTTTCGCACTTGTGTTGGTGCAGGAAACCACTTTTGCACTTGTATTAGTGTGGAAAATACACTTTTCGCACTTGTGTTAGTGTTGAAAAACCACTTTTCGCACTTGTGTTAGTGTTGAAAAACCACCTTTCGCACTTGTGTTGGTGCAGGAAACCACTTTTGCACTTGTATTAGTGTGGAAAAACCACTTTTCGCACTTGTGTTAGTGTTGAAAAACCACTTTTCGCACTTGTGTTAGTGTTGAAAAACCACCTTTCGCACTTGTGTTGGTGCAGGAAACCACTTTTGCACTTGTATTAGTGTGGAAAATACACTTTTCGCACTTGTGTTAGTGTTGAAAAACCACTTTTCGCACTTGTGTTAGTGTTGAAAAACCACTTTTCGCACTTGTGTTAGTGTTGAAAAACCACTTTTCGCACTTGTATTAGTGTTGAAAAAACACTTTTCGCACTTGTGTTAGTGTTGAAAAACCACTTTTCACACTTGTGTTGGTGCAGGAAACCACTTTTGCACTTGTATTAGTGTGGAAAAAACATTTTTGCACTTGTGTTAGTGTTGAAAAACCACTTTTCGCACTTGTGTTAGTCTTGAAAAACCACTTTTCGCACTTGTGTTAGTCTTGAAAAACCACTTTTCGCACTTGTGTTAGTGTTGAAAAACCACTTTTTGCACTTGTATTAGTGTTGAAAAACCACTTTTCGCACTTGTGTTGGTGCAGGAAACCACTTTTGCACTTGTGTTGGTGCAGGAAACCACTTTTGCACTTGTATTAGTGTGGAAAATACACTTTTCGCACTTGTGTTAGTGTTGAAAAACCACTTTTCGCACTTGTGTTAGTGTTGAAAAACCACTTTTCGCACTTGTGTTGGTGCAGGAAACCACTTTTGCACTTGTATTAGTGTGGAAAAACCACTTTTCGCACTTGTGTTAGTGTTGAAAAACCACTTTTCGCACTTGTGTTAGTGTTGAAAAACCACTTTTCGCACTTGTGTTAGTGTTGAAAAACCACTTTTCGCACTTGTGTTGGTGCAGGAAACCACTTTTGCACTTGTATTAGTGTGGAAAAAACACTTTTTGCACTTATGTTAGTGTTGAAAAACCACTTTTCGCACTTGTGTTAGTGTTGAAAAACCACTTTTCGCACTTGTGTTAGTGTTGAAAAACCACTTTTCGCACTTGTGTTGGTGCAGGAAACCACTTTTGCACTTGTATTAGTGTGGAAAAAACACTTTTTGCACTTGTGTTGGTGCAGGAAACCACTTTTGCACTTGTATTAGTGTGGAAAAACCACTTTTCGCACTTGTGTTAGTGTTGAAAAACCACTTTTCGCACTTGTGTTAGTGTTCAAAAACCACTTTTCGCACTTGTGTTAGTGTTGAAAAACCACTTTTCGCACTTGTGTTAGTGTTGAAAAACCACTTTTCGCACTTGTGTTGGTGCAGGAAGTCACTTTTGCACTTGTATTAGTGTGGAAAATACACTTTTCGCACTTGTGTTAGTGTTGAAAAACCACTTTTCGCACTTGTGTTAGTGTTGAAAAACCACCTTTCGCACTTGTGTTGGTGCAGGAAACCACTTTTGCACTTGTATTAGTGTGGAAAAACCACTTTTCGCACTTGTGTTAGTGTTGAAAAACCACTTTTCGCACTTGTGTTAGTGTTGAAAAACCACCTTTCGCACTTGTGTTGGTGCAGGAAACCACTTTTGCACTTGTATTAGTGTGGAAAATACACTTTTCGCACTTGTGTTAGTGTTGAAAAACCACTTTTCGCACTTGTGTTAGTGTTGAAAAACCACTTTTCGCACTTGTGTTAGTGTTGAAAAACCACTTTTCGCACTTGTATTAGTGTTGAAAAACCACTTTTCGCACTTGTGTTAGTGTTGAAAAACCACTTTTCGCACTTGTGTTGGTGTTGAAAAACCACTTTTCGCACTTGTGTTAGTGTTGAAAAACCACTTTTCGCACTTGTGTTGGTGCAGGAAACCACTTTGGCACTTGTATTAGTGTGGAAAATACACTTTTCGCACTTGTGTTAGTGTTGAAAAACCACTTTTCACACTTGTGTTAGTGTTGAAAAACCACTTTTCGCACTTGGGTTAGTGTTGAAAAACCACTTTTCGCACTTGTGTTAGTGTTGAAAAACCACTTTTCGCACTTGTATTAGTGTTGAAAAACCACTTTTCGCACTTGTGTTAGTGTTGAAAAACCACTTTTCGCACTTGTGTTGGTGTTGAAAAACCACTTTTCGCACTTGTGTTAGTGTTGAAAAACCACTTTTCGCACTTGTGTTGGTGCAGGAAACCACTTTTGCACTTGTATTAGTGTGGAAAATACACTTTTCGCACTTGTGTTAGTGTTGAAAAACCACTTTTCACACTTGTGTTAGTGTTGAAAAACCACTTTTCGCACTTGGGTTAGTGTTGAAAAACCACTTTTCGCACTTGTGTTAGTGTTGAAAAACCACTTTTCGCACTTGTATTAGTGTTGAAAAACCACTTTTCGCACTTGTGTTAGTGTTGAAAAACCACTTTTTGCACTTGTGTTGGTGCAGGAAACCACTTTTGCACTTGTATTCGTGTGGAAAAAACACTTTTCGCACTTGTGTTAGTGTTGAAAAACCACTTTTCGCACTTGTGTTAGTGTTGAAAAACCACTTTTCGCACTTGTGTTAGTGTTGAAAAACCACTTTTCGCACTTGTGTTAGTGTTGAAAAACCACTTTTCGCACTTGTGTTGGTGCAGGAAACCACTTTTGCACTTGTATTAGTGTGGAAAATACACTTTTCGCACTTGTGTTAGTGTTGAAAAACCACTTTTCGCACTTGTGTTAGTGTTGAAAAACCACTTTTCGCACTTGTGTTAGTGTTGAAAAACCACTTTTCGCACTTGTGTTAGTGTTGAAAAACCAATTTTTACACTTGTATTAGTGTTGAAAAACCACTTTTCGCACTTGTGTTAGTGTTGAAAAACCACTTTTCGCACTTGTGTTGGTGCAGGAAAACACTTTTGCACTTGTATTAGTGTGGAAAATACACTTTTCGCACTTGTGTTAGTGTTGAAAAACCACTTTTCGCATTTGTGTTAGTGTTGAAAAACCACTTTTCGCACTTGTGTTAGTGTTGAAAAACCACTTTTCACACTTGTGTTGGTGCAGGAAAACACTTTTGCACTTGTATTAGTGTGGAAAATACACTTTTCGCACTTGTGTTAGTGTTGAAAAACCACTTTTCGCACTTGTGTTAGTGTTGAAAAACCACTTTTCGCACTTGTGTTGGTGCAGGAAACCACTTTTGCACTTGTATTAGTGTGGAAAAACCACTTTTCGCACTTGTGTTAGTGTTGAAAAACCACTTTTCGCACTTGTGTTAGTGTTGAAAAACCACTTTTCGCACTTGTGTTGGTGCAGGAAACCACTTTTGCACTTGTATTAGTGTGGAAAAAACACTTTTTGCACTTGTGTTAGTGTTGAAAAACCACTTTTCGCACTTGTGTTAGTGTTGAAAAACCACTTTTCGCACTTGTGTTAGTGTTGAAAAACCACTTTTCGCACTTGTGTTGGTGCAGGAAACCACTTTTGCACTTGTATTAGTGTGGAAAAAACACTTTTTGCACTTGTGTTGGTGCAGGAAACCACTTTTGCACTTGTATTTGTGTGGAAAAACCACTTTTCGCACTTGTGTTAGTGTTGAAAAACCACTTTTCGCACTTGTGTTAGTGTTCAAAAACCACTTTTCGCACTTGTGTTAGTGTTGAAAAACCACTTTTCGCACTTGTGTTAGTGTTGAAAAACCACTTTTCGCACTTGTGTTGGTGCAGGAAACCACTTTTGCACTTGTATTAGTGTGGAAAATACACTTTTCGCACTTGTGTTAGTGTTGAAAAACCACTTTTCGCACTTGTGTTAGTGTTGAAAAACCACCTTTCGCACTTGTGTTGGCGCAGGAAACCACTTTTGCACTTGTATTAGTGTGGAAAAACAACTTTTCGCACTTGTGTTAGTGTTGAAAAACCACTTTTCGCACATGTGTTAGTGTTGAAAAACCACTTTTCGCACTTGTGTTAGTGTTGAAAAACCACTTTTCGCACTTGTGTTGGTGCAGGAAACCACTTTTGCACTTGTATTAGTGTGGAAAAAACACTTTTTGCACTTGTGTTAGTGTTGAAAAACCACTTTTCGCACTTGTGTTAGTGTTGAAAAACCACTTTTCGCACTTGTGTTAGTGTTGAAAAACCACTTTTCGCACTTGTGTTGGTGCAGGAAACCACTTTTGCACTTGTATTAGTGTGGAAAAACCACTTTTCGCACTTGTGTTAGTGTTGAAAAACCACTTTTCGCGCTTGTGTTGGTGCAGGAAACCACTTTTGCACTTGTATTAGTGTGGAAAAACCACTTTTCGCACTTGTGTTAGTGTTGAAAAACCACTTTTCGCACTTGTGTTAGTGTTGAAAAACCACTTTTCGCACTTGTGTTAGTGTTGAAAAACCACTTTTCGCACTTGTGTTGGTGCAGGAAACCACTTTTGCACTTGTATTAGTGTGGAAAAACCACTTTTCGCACTTGTGTTAGTGTTGAAAAACCACTTTTCGCACTTGTGTTAGTGTTGAAAAACCACTTTTCGCACTTGTGTTAGTGTTGAAAAACCACTTTTCCCACTTGTGTTAGTGTTGAAAAACCACTTTTCGCACTTGTGTTAGTGTTGAAAAACCACTTTTCGCACTTGTGTTGGTGCAGGAAGTCACTTTTGCACTTGTATTAGTGTGGAAAATACACTTTTCGCACTTGTGTTAGTGTTGAAAAACCACTTTTCGCACTTGTGTTAGTGTTGAAAAACCACCTTTCGCACTTGTGTTGGTGCAGGAAACCACTTTTGCACTTGTATTAGTGTGGAAAAACCACTTTTCGCACTTGTGTTAGTGTTGAAAAACCACTTTTCGCACTTGTGTTAGTGTTGAAAAACCACCTTTCGCACTTGTGTTGGTGCAGGAAACCACTTTTGCACTTGTATTAGTGTGGAAAATACACTTTTCGCACTTGTGTTAGTGTTGAAAAACCACTTTTCGCACTTGTGTTAGTGTTGAAAAACCACTTTTCGCACTTGTGTTAGTGTTGAAAAACCACTTTTCGCACTTGTATTAGTGTTGAAAAACCACTTTTCGCACTTGTGTTAGTGTTGAAAAACCACTTTTCGCACTTGTGTTGGTGTTGAAAAACCACTTTTCGCACTTGTGTTAGTGTTGAAAAACCACTTTTCGCACTTGTGTTGGTGCAGGAAACCACTTTGGCACTTGTATTAGTGTGGAAAATACACTTTTCGCACTTGTGTTAGTGTTGAAAAACCACTTTTCACACTTGTGTTAGTGTTGAAAAACCACTTTTCGCACTTGGGTTAGTGTTGAAAAACCACTTTTCGCACTTGTGTTAGTGTTGAAAAACCACTTTTCGCACTTGTATTAGTGTTGAAAAACCACTTTTCGCACTTGTGTTAGTGTTGAAAAACCACTTTTCGCACTTGTGTTGGTGTTGAAAAACCACTTTTCGCACTTGTGTTAGTGTTGAAAAACCACTTTTCGCACTTGTGTTGGTGCAGGAAACCACTTTTGCACTTGTATTAGTGTGGAAAATACACTTTTCGCACTTGTGTTAGTGTTGAAAAACCACTTTTCACACTTGTGTTAGTGTTGAAAAACCACTTTTCGCACTTGGGTTAGTGTTGAAAAACCACTTTTCGCACTTGTGTTAGTGTTGAAAAACCACTTTTCGCCCTTGTATTAGTGTTGAAAAACCACTTTTCGCACTTGTGTTAGTGTTGAAAAACCACTTTTTGCACTTGTGTTGGTGTTGAAAAACCACTTTTCGCACTTGTGTTGGTGCAGGAAACCACTTTTGCACTTGTATTAGTGTGGAAAAAACACTTTTTGCACTTGTGATAGTGTTGAAAAAACCACTTTTCGCACTTGTGTTAGTGTTGAAAAACCACTTTTCGCACTTGTGTTAGTGTTGAAAAACCACTTTTCGCACTTCTGTTGGTGCAGGAAACCACTTTTGCACTTGTATTAGTGTGGAAAAACCACTTTTCGCACTTGTGTTAGTGTTGAAAAACCACTTTTCGCACTTGTGTTCGTGTTGAAAAACCACTTTTCGCACTTGTGTTGGTGCAGGAAACCACTTTTGCGCTTGTATTAGTGTGGAAAAAACACTATTTGCACTTGTGATAGTGTTGAAAAACCACTTTTCGCACTTGTGTTAGTGTTGAAAAACCACTTTTCGCACTTGTGTTGGTGCAGGAAACCACTTTTGCACTTGTATTGGTGTGGAAAAAACCACTTTTCGCACTTGTGTTAGTGTTGAAAAACCACTTTTCGCACTTGTGTTAGTGTTGAAAAACCACTTTTCGCACTTGTATTGGTGCAGGAAACCACTTTTGCACTTGTATTAGTGTGGTAAAAACACTTTTTGCACTTGTGCTAGTGTTGAAAAACCACTTTTCGCACTTGTGTTAGTGTTGAAAAACCACTTTTCGCACTTGTGTTAGTGTTGAAATGCCACTTTTCGCACATGTGTTAGTGAAGGAAACCACTTTTCGCACTTGTGTTAGTGTTGAAAAAACACTTTTCGCACTTGTGTTAGTGTTGAAAAACCACTTTTCGCACTTGTGTTGGTGCAGGAAACCACTTTTGCACTTGTATCAGTGTGGAAAAAACACTTTTTGCACTTGTGATAGTGTTGAAAAACCACTTTTCGCACTTGTGTTAGTGTTGAAAAACCACTTTTCGCACTTGTGTTAGTGTTGAAAAACCACTTTTCGCACTTGTGTTAGTGTTGAAAAACCACTTTTCGCACTTGTGTTGGTGCAGGAAACCACTTTTGCACTTGTATTAGTGTGGAAAAAACACTTTTTGCACTTGTGATAGTGTTGAAAAACCACTTTTCGCACTTGTGTTAGTGTTGCAAAACCACTTTTCGCACTTGTGTTTGTGTTGAAAAACCACTTTTCGCACTTGTGTTGGTGCAGGAAACCACTTTTGCACTTGTATTAGTGTGGAAAAAACACTTTTCGCACTTGTGTTAGTGTTGAAAAACCACTTTTCGCACTTGTGTTAGTGTTGAAAAACCACTTTTCGCACTGGTGTTGGTGCAGGAAACCACTTTTGCACTTGTATTAGTGTGGAAAAACCACTTTTCGCACTTGTGTTAGTGTTGAAAAACCACTTTTCGCACCTGTGTTATTGTTGAAAACCCACTTTTCGCACTTGTGTTGGTGCAGGAAACCACTTTTGCACTTGTATTAGTGTGGAAAAACTACTTTTCGCACTTGTGTTAGTGTTGAAAAACCACTTTTCGCACCTGTGTTAGTGTTGAAAACCCACTTTTCGCACTTGTGTTGGTGCAGGAAAACCACTTTTGCACTTTTATTAGTGTGGAAAAAACACTTTTCGCACTTGTGTTAGTGTTGAAAAACCACTTTTCGCACTTGTGTTAGTGTTGAAAAACCACTTTTCGCACTTGTTTTGGTGCAGGAAACCACTTTTGCACTTGTATTAGTGTGGAAAAAACACTTTTTGCACTTGTGATAGTGTTGAAAAACCACTTTTCGCACTTGTGTTAGTGTTGAAAAACCACTTTTCGCCCTTGTGTTGGTGCAGGAAACCACTTTTGCACTTGTATTAGTGTGGAAAAACCACTTTTCGCACTTGTGTTGGTGTTGAAAAACCACCTTTCGCACTTGTGTTAGTGTTGAAAAACCATTTTTCGCACTTGTGTTGGTGCAGGAAACCACTTTTGCACTTGTATTGGTGTGGAAAAAACCACTTTTCGCACTTGTGTTAGTGTTGAAAAACCAATTTTCGCACTTGTGTTAGTGTTGAAAAACCACTTTTCGCACTTGTATTGGTGCAGGAAACCACTTTTGCACTTGTATTAGTGTGGTAAAAACACTTTTTGCACTTGTGATAGTGTTGAAAAACCACTTTTTGCACTTGTGAGTGTTGAAAAACCACTTTTCGCACTTGTGTTGGTGCAGGAAACCACTTTTGCACTTGTATTAGTGTGGAAAAAACACTTTTTGCACTTGTGATAGTGTTGAAATACCACTTTTCGCACTTGTGTTAGTGTTGAAAAACCACTTTTCGCACTTGTATTAGTGTTGAAAAAACACTTTTCGCACTTGTGTTAGTGTTGAAAAACCACTTTTCGCACTTGTGTTGGTGCAGGAAACCACTTTTGCACTTGTATCAGTGTGGAAAAAACACTTTTTACCTTCGCAAAAGCGGAAGGTTATGTTTTGATCGCTGTGTATTTATTTGTATGTCTGTGTGTGTGTATGTTAATCGCATAACTCAAAAAGTATTCAACCGAATTGCATGAAATTTGGTGGGATGATTGGTTATTATACGGGACACATTTGATTAGATTTTGGGAAACAGATTTGCTCAAATTCTGACTATTTTTAACTCGATCGTATTTCACTCAAAGTTATGAGCGACTGAAGAAGAAGATGTCCATCCAGGACGTCATCACTATAACGCGATCTCCCGCGATCATTTCAACCTCAAAAAAAATTATAATTGCAGATTTGTCAAGAGATGAGGCATATTAACAAACGAATGAAACAGATTTGCTCAAATTCTGACTATTTTTAACTCGATCGTATTTCACTCAAAGTTATGAGCGACTGAAGAAGAGGATGTCCATCCAAGACGTCATCACTATAACGCGATCTCCCGCAATCATTTCAACCTCAAATGAAATTCAAATTGCAGATTTGTCAATCGGGGAGGCATATTAACAGACGAATGAAACAGATTTGCTCAAATTCTGATTTTTAAAAATCGATCGCATTTCACATAAAGTTTCACATCGCATACACTCCCATGCCAAGTACAGAACAGTAGCTGCGGCGAAGGTATGCGCTCTACCGAGTGCCCGGATTCTAGTTGCACTTGTGATAGTGTTGAAAAACCACTTTTTGCACTTGTGTTAGTGTTGAAAAACCACTTTTCGCACCTGTGTTAGTGTTGAAAACCCACTTTTCGCACTTGGGTTGGTGCAGGAAACCACTTTTGCACTTGTATTAGTGTGGAAAAACCACTTTTCGCACTTGTGTTAGTGTTGAAAAACCACTTTTCGCACCTGTGTTAGTGTTGAAAACCCACTTTTCGCACTTGTGTTGGTGCAGGAAACCACTTTTGCACTTGTATTAGTGTGGAAAAAACACTTTTCGCACTTGTGTTAGTGTTGAAAAACCACTTTTCGCACTTGTGTTAGTGTTGAAAAACCACTTTTCGCACTTGTTTTGGTGCAGGAAACCACTTTTGCACTTGTATTAGTGTGGAAAAAACACTTTTTGCACTTGTGATAGTGTTGAAAAACCACTTTTCGCACTTGTGTTAGTGTTGAAAAACCACTTTTCACACTTGTGTTGGTGCAGGAAACCACTTTTGCACTTGTATTAGTGTGGGAAAACCACTTTTCGCACTTGTTTTGGTGCAGGAAACCACTTTTGCGCTTGTATTAGTGTGGAAAAAACACTTTTTGCACTTGTGATAGTGTTGAAAAACCACTTTTCGCACTTGTGTTAGTGTTGAAAAACCACTTTTCGCACTTGTGTTGGTGCAGGAAACCACTTTTGCACTTGTATTAGTGTGGAAAAACCACTTTTCGCACTTGTGTTAGTGTTGAAAAACCACTTTTCGCACTTGTGTTCGTGTTGAAAAACCACTTTTCGCACTTGTGTTGGTGCAGGAAACCACTTTTGCGCTTGTATTAGTGTGGAAAAAACACTATTTGCACTTGTGATAGTGTTGAAAAACCACTTTTCGCACTTGTGTTAGTGTTGAAAAACCACTTTTCGCACTTGTGTTGGTGCAGGAAACCACTTTTGCACTTGTATTGGTGTGGAAAAAACCACTTTTCGCACTTGTGTTAGTGTTGAAAAACCACTTTTCGCACTTGTGTTAGTGTTGAAAAACCACTTTTCGCACTTGTATTGGTGCAGGAAACCACTTTTGCACTTGTATTAGTGTGGTAAAAACACTTTTTGCACTTGTGCTAGTGTTGAAAAACCACTTTTCGCACTTGTGTTAGTGTTGAAAAACCACTTTTCGCACCTGTGTTAGTGTTGAAAACCCACTTTTCGCACTTGTGTTGGTGCAGGAAACCACTTTTGCACTTGTATTAGTGTGGAAAAAACACTTTTCGCACTTGTGTTAGTGTTGAAAAACCACTTTTCGCACTTGTGTTAGTGTTGAAAAACCACTTTTCGCACTTGTTTTGGTGCAGGAAACCACTTTTGCACTTGTATTAGTGTGGAAAAAACACTTTTTGCACTTGTGATAGTGTTGAAAAACCACTTTTCGCACTTGTGTTAGTGTTGAAAAACCACTTTTCACACTTGTGTTGGTGCAGGAAACCACTTTTGCACTTGTATTAGTGTGGGAAAACCACTTTTCGCACTTGTTTTGGTGCAGGAAACCACTTTTGCGCTTGTATTAGTGTGGAAAAAACACTTTTCGCACTTGTGTTAGTGTTGAAAAACCACTTTTCACACTTGTGTTCGTGTTGAAAAACCACTTTTCGCACTTGTGTTGGTGCAGGAAACCACTTTTGCGCTTGTATTAGTGTGGAAAAAACACTATTTGCACTTGTGATAGTGTTGAAAAACCACTTTTCGCACTTGTGTTAGTGTTGAAAAACCACTTTTCGCACTTGTGTTGGTGCAGGAAACCACTTTTGCGCTTGTATTGGTGTGGAAAAAACCACTTTTCGCACTTGTGTTAGTGTTGAAAAACCACTTTTCGCACTTGCGTTAGAGTTGAAAAACCACTTTTCGCACTTGTATTGGTGCAGGAAACCACTTTTGCACTTGTATTAGTGTGGTAAAAACACTTTTTGCACTTGTGCTAGTGTTGAAAAACCACTTTTCGCACTTGTGTTAGTGTTGAAAAACCACTTTTCGCACTTGTGTTAGTGTTGAAATGCCACTTTTCGCACATGTGTTAGTGAAGGAAACCACTTTTCGCACTTGTGTTAGTGTTGAAAAAACACTTTTCGCACTTGTGTTAGTGTTGAAAAACCACTTTTCGCACTTGTGTTGGTGCAGGAAACCACTTTTGCACTTGTATCAGTGTGGAAAAAACACTTTTTGCACTTGTGATAGTGTTGAAAAACCACTTTTCGCACTTGTGTTAGTGTTGAAAAACCACTTTTCGCACTTGTGTTGGTGCAGGAAACCACTTTTGCACTTGTATTAGTGTGGAAAAACCACTTTTCGCACTTGTTTTGGTGCAGGAAACCACTTTTGCACTTGTATTAGTGTGGAAAAAACACTTTTTGCACTTGTGATAGTGTTGAAAAACCACTTTTCGCACTTGTGTTAGTGTTGAAAAACCACTTTTCACACTTGTGTTGGTGCAGGAAACCACTTTTGCACTTGTATTAGTGTGGGAAAACCACTTTTCGCACTTGTTTTGGTGCAGGAAACCACTTTTGCGCTTGTATTAGTGTGGAAAAAACACTTTTTGCACTTGTGATAGTGTTGAAAAACCACTTTTCGCACTTGTGTTAGTGTTGAAAAACCACTTTTCGCACTTGTGTTGGTGCAGGAAACCACTTTTGCACTTGTATAAGTGTGGAAAAACCACTTTTCGCACTTGTGTTAGTGTTGAAAAACCACTTTTCGCACTTGTGTTCGTGTTGAAAAACCACTTTTCGCACTTGTGTTGGTGCAGGAAACCACTTTTGCGCTTGTATTAGTGTGGAAAAAACACTATTTGCACTTGTGATAGTGTTGAAAAACCACTTTTCGCACTTGTGTTAGTGTTGAAAAACCACTTTTCGCACTTGTATTGGTGCAGGAAACCACTTTTGCACTTGTATTAGTGTGGAAAAACCACTTTTCGCACTTGTGTTAGTGTTGAAAAACCACTTTTCGCACTTGTGTTCGTGTTGAAAAACCACTTTTCGCACTTGTGTTGGTGCAGGAAACCACTTTTGCGCTTGTATTAGTGTGGAAAAAACACTATTTGCACTTGTGATAGTGTTGAAAAACCACTTTTCGCACTTGTGTTAGTGTTGAAAAACCACTTTTCGCACTTGTGTTGGTGCAGGAAACCACTTTTGCACTTGTATTGGTGTGGAAAAAACCACTTTTCGCACTTGTGTTAGTGTTGAAAAACCACTTTTCGCACTTGTGTTAGTGTTGAAAAACCACTTTTCGCACTTGTATTGGTGCAGGAAACCACTTTTGCACTTGTATTAGTGTGGTAAAAACACTTTTTGCACTTGTGCTAGTGTTGAAAAACCACTTTTCGCACTTGTGTTAGTGTTGAAAAACCACTTTTCGCACCTGTGTTAGTGTTGAAAACCCACTTTTCGCACTTGTGTTGGTGCAGGAAACCACTTTTGCACTTGTATTAGTGTGGAAAAAACACTTTTCGCACTTGTGTTAGTGTTGAAAAACCACTTTTCGCACTTGTGTTAGTGTTGAAAAACCACTTTTCGCACTTGTTTTGGTGCAGGAAACCACTTTTGCACTTGTATTAGTGTGGAAAAAACACTTTTTGCACTTGTGATAGTGTTGAAAAACCACTTTTCGCACTTGTGTTAGTGTTGAAAAACCACTTTTCACACTTGTGTTGGTGCAGGAAACCACTTTTGCACTTGTATTAGTGTGGGAAAACCACTTTTCGCACTTGTTTTGGTGCAGGAAACCACTTTTGCGCTTGTATTAGTGTGGAAAAAACACTTTTTGCACTTGTGATAGTGTTGAAAAACCACTTTTCGCACTTGTGTTAGTGTTGAAAAACCACTTTTCGCACTTGTGTTGGTGCAGGAAACCACTTTTGCACTTGTATTAGTGTGGAAAAACCACTTTTCGCACTTGTGTTAGTGTTGAAAAACCACTTTTCACACTTGTGTTCGTGTTGAAAAACCACTTTTCGCACTTGTGTTGGTGCAGGAAACCACTTTTGCGCTTGTATTAGTGTGGAAAAAACACTATTTGCACTTGTGATAGTGTTGAAAAACCACTTTTCGCACTTGTGTTAGTGTTGAAAAACCACTTTTCGCACTTGTGTTGGTGCAGGAAACCACTTTTGCACTTGTATTGGTGTGGAAAAAACCACTTTTCGCACTTGTGTTAGTGTTGAAAAACCACTTTTCGCACTTGCGTTAGTGTTGAAAAACCACTTTTCGCACTTGTATTGGTGCAGGAAACCACTTTTGCACTTGTATTAGTGTGGTAAAAACACTTTTTGCACTTGTGCTAGTGTTGAAAAACCACTTTTCGCACTTGTGTTAGTGTTGAAAAACCACTTTTCGCACTTGTGTTAGTGTTGAAATGCCACTTTTCGCACATGTGTTAGTGAAGGAAACCACTTTTCGCACTTGTGTTAGTGTTGAAAAAACACTTTTCGCACTTGTGTTAGTGTTGAAAAACCACTTTTCGCACTTGTGTTGGTGCAGGAAACCACTTTTGCACTTGTATCAGTGTGGAAAAAACACTTTTTGCACTTGTGATAGTGTTGAAAAACCACTTTTCGCACTTGTGTTAGTGTTGAAAAACCACTTTTCGCACTTGTGTTGGTGCAGGAAACCACTTTGCACTTGTATTAGTGTGGAAAAACCACTTCTCGCACTTGTGTTAGTGTTGAAAAAACCACTTTTCGCACTTGTGTTAGTGTTGAAAAACCACTTTTCGCACTTGTGTTGGTGCAGGAAACCACTTTTGCACTTGTATTAGTGTGGAAAAAACACTTTTTGCACTTGTGATAGTGTTGAAAAAACCACTTTTCGCACTTGTGTTAGTGTTGAAAAACCACTTTTCGCACTTGTGTTAGTGTTGAAAAACCACTTTTCGCACTTGTGTTAGTGTTGAAAAACCACTTTTCGCACTTCTGTTGGTGCAGGAAACCACTTTTGCACTTGTATTAGTGTGGAAAAAACACTTTTCGCACTTGTGTTAGTGTTGAAAAAACACTTTTCGCACTTGTGTTAGTGTTGAAAAACCACTTTTCGCACTTGTGTTAGTGTTGAAAAACCACTTTTCGCACTTGTGTTAGTGTTGAAAAACCACTTTTCGCACTTGTGTTGGTGCAGGAAACCACTTTTGCACTTGTATTAGTGTGGAAAAAACACTTTTTGCACTTGTGATAGTGTTGAAAAACCACTTTTAGCACTTGTGTTAGTGTTGCAAAACCACTTTTCGCACTTGTGTTTGTGTTGAAAAACCACTTTTCGCACTTGTGTTGGTGCAGGAAACCACTTTTGCACTTGTATTAGTGTGGAAAAAACACTTTCGCACTTGTGTTAGTGTTGAAAAACCACTTTTCGCACTTGTGTTAGTGTTGAAAAACCACTTTTCGCACTGGTGTTGGTGCAGGAAACCACTTTTGCACTTGTATTAGTGTGGAAAACCACTTTTCGCACTTGTGTTAGTGTTGAAAAACCACTTTTCGCACCTGTGTTAGTGTTGAAAACCCACTTTTTGCACTTGTGTTGGTGCAGGAAACCACTTTTGCACTTGTATTAGTGTGGAAAAACTACTTTTCGCACTTGTGTTAGTGTTGAAAAACCACTTTTCGCACCTGTGTTAGTGTTGAAAACCCACTTTTCGCACTTGTGTTGGTGCAGGAAAACCACTTTTGCACTTGTATTAGTGTGGAAAAAACACTTTTCGCACTTGTGTTAGTGTTGAAAAACCACTTTTCGCACTTGTGTTAGTGTTGAAAAACCACTTTTCGCACTTGTTTTGGTGCAGGAAACCACTTTTGCACTTGTATTAGTGTGGAAAAAACACTTTTTGCACTTGTGATAGTGTTGAAAAACCACTTTTCGCACTTGTGTTAGTGTTGAAAAACCACTTTTCGCCCTTGTGTTGGTGCAGGAAACCACTTTTGCACTTGTATTAGTGTGGTAAAAACACTTTTTGCACTTGTGCTAGTGTTGAAAAACCACTTTTCGCACTTGTGTTAGTGTTGAAAAACCACTTTTCGCACCTGTGTTAGTGTTGAAAACCCACTTTTCGCACTTGTGTTGGTGCAGGAAACCACTTTTGCACTTGTATTAGTGTGGAAAAAACACTTTTTGCACTTGTGTTAGTGTTGAAAAACCACTTTTCGCACTTGTGTTAGTGTTGAAAAACCACTTTTCGCACTTGTTTTGGTGCAGGAAACCACTTTTGCACTTGTATTAGTGTGGAAAAAACACTTTTTGCACTTGTGATAGTGTTGAAAAACCACTTTTCGCACTTGTGTTAGTGTTGAAAAACCACTTTTCACACTTGTGTTGGTGCAGGAAACCACTTTTGCACTTGTATTAGTGTGGGAAAACCACTTTTCGCACTTGTTTTGGTGCAGGAAACCACTTTTGCGCTTGTATTAGTGTGGAAAAAACACTTTTTGCACTTGTGATAGTGTTGAAAAACCACTTTTCGCACTTGTGTTAGTGTTGAAAAACCACTTTTCGCACTTGTGTTGGTGCAGGAAACCACTTTTGCACTTGTATTAGTGTGGAAAAACCACTTTTCGCACTTGTGTTAGTGTTGAAAAACCACTTTTCGCACTTGTGTTGGTGCAGGAAACCACTTTTGCACTTGTATTAGTGTGGAAAAACCACTTTTCGCACTTGTGTTTGTGTTGAAAAACCACTTTTCGCACTTGTGTTGGTGCAGGAAACCACTTTTGCACTTGTATTAGTGTGGAAAAAACACTTTTCGCACTTGTGTTAGTGTTGAAAAACCACTTTTCGCACTTGTGTTAGTGTTGAAAAACCACTTTTCGCACTGGTGTTGGTGCAGGAAACCACTTTTGCACTTGTATTAGTGTGGAAAAACCACTTTTCGCACTTGTGTTAGTGTTGAAAAACCACTTTTCGCACCTGTGTTAGTGTTGAAAACCCACTTTTCGCACTTGTGTTGGTGCAGGAAACCACTTTTGCACTTGTATTAGTGTGGAAAAACTACTTTTCGCACTTGTGTTAGTGTTGAAAAACCACTTTTCGCACCTGTGTTAGTGTTGAAAACCCACTTTTCGCACTTGTGTTGGTGCAGGAAAACCACTTTTGCACTTGTATTAGTGTGGAAAAAACACTTTTCGCACTTGTGTTAGTGTTGAAAAACCACTTTTCGCACTTGTGTTAGTGTTGAAAAACCACTTTTCGCACTTGTTTTGGTGCAGGAAACCACTTTTGCACTTGTATTAGTGTGGAAAAAACACTTTTTGCACTTGTGATAGTGTTGAAAAACCACTTTTCGCACTTGTGTTAGTGTTGAAAAACCACTTTTCGCCCTTGTGTTGGTGCAGGAAACCACTTTTGCACTTGTATTAGTGTGGTAAAAACACTTTTTGCACTTGTGCTAGTGTTGAAAAACCACTTTTCGCACTTGTGTTAGTGTTGAAAAACCACTTTTCGCACCTGTGTTAGTGTTGAAAACCCACTTTTCGCACTTGTGTTGGTGCAGGAAACCACTTTTGCACTTGTATTAGTGTGGAAAAAACACTTTTTGCACTTGTGTTAGTGTTGAAAAACCACTTTTCGCACTTGTGTTAGTGTTGAAAAACCACTTTTCGCACTTGTTTTGGTGCAGGAAACCACTTTTGCACTTGTATTAGTGTGGAAAAAACACTTTTTGCACTTGTGATAGTGTTGAAAAACCACTTTTCGCACTTGTGTTAGTGTTGAAAAACCACTTTTCACACTTGTGTTGGTGCAGGAAACCACTTTTGCACTTGTATTAGTGTGGGAAAACCACTTTTCGCACTTGTTTTGGTGCAGGAAACCACTTTTGCGCTTGTATTAGTGTGGAAAAAACACTTTTTGCACTTGTGATAGTGTTGAAAAACCACTTTTCGCACTTGTGTTAGTGTTGAAAAACCACTTTTCGCACTTGTGTTGGTGCAGGAAACCACTTTTGCACTTGTATTAGTGTGGAAAAACCACTTTTCGCACTTGTGTTAGTGTTGAAAAACCACTTTTCACACTTGTGTTCGTGTTGAAAAACCACTTTTCGCACTTGTGTTGGTGCAGGAAACCACTTTTGCGCTTGTATTAGTGTGGAAAAAACACTATTTGCACTTGTGATAGTGTTGAAAAACCACTTTTCGCACTTGTGTTAGTGTTGAAAAACCACTTTTCGCACTTGTGTTGGTGCAGGAAACCACTTTTGCACTTGTATTGGTGTGGAAAAAACCACTTTTCGCACTTGTGTTAGTGTTGAAAAACCACTTTTCGCACTTGCGTTAGTGTTGAAAAACCACTTTTCGCACTTGTATTGGTGCAGGAAACCACTTTTGCACTTGTATTAGTGTGGTAAAAACACTTTTTGCACTTGTGCTAGTGTTGAAAAACCACTTTTCGCACTTGTGTTAGTGTGGAAAAACCACTTTTCGCACTTGTGTTAGTGTTGAAATGCCACTTTTCGCACATGTGTTAGTGAAGGAAACCACTTTTCGCACTTGTGTTAGTGTTGAAAAAACACTTTTCGCACTTGTGTTAGTGTTGAAAAACCACTTTTCGCACTTGTGTTGGTGCAGGAAACCACTTTTGCACTTGTATCAGTGTGGAAAAAACACTTTTTGCACTTGTGATAGTGTTGAAAAACCACTTTTCGCACTTGTGTTAGTGTTGAAAAACCACTTTTCGCACTTGTGTTGGTGCAGGAAACCACTTTGCACTTGTATTAGTGTGGAAAAACCACTTCTCGCACTTGTGTTAGTGTTGAAAAAACCACTTTTCGCACTTGTGTTAGTGTTGAAAAACCACTTTTCGCACTTGTGTTGGTGCAGGAAACCACTTTTGCACTTGTATTAGTGTGGAAAAAACACTTTTTGCACTTGTGATAGTGTTGAAAAAACCACTTTTCGCACTTGTGTTAGTGTTGAAAAACCACTTTTCGCACTTGTGTTAGTGTTGAAAAACCACTTTTCGCACTTCTGTTGGTGCAGGAAACCACTTTTGCACTTGTATTAGTGTGGAAAAAACACTTTTCGCACTTGTGTTAGTGTTGAAAAAACACTTTTCGCACTTGTGTTAGTGTTGAAAAACCACTTTTCGCACTTGTGTTAGTGTTGAAAAACCACTTTTCGCACTTGTGTTAGTGTTGAAAAACCACTTTTCGCACTTGTGTTGGTGCAGGAAACCACTTTTGCACTTGTATTAGTGTGGAAAAAACACTTTTTGCACTTGTGATAGTGTTGAAAAACCACTTTTAGCACTTGTGTTAGTGTTGCAAAACCACTTTTCGCACTTGTGTTTGTGTTGAAAAACCACTTTTCGCACTTGTGTTGGTGCAGGAAACCACTTTTGCACTTGTATTAGTGTGGAAAAAACACTTTTCGCACTTGTGTTAGTGTTGAAAAACCACTTTTCGCACTTGTGTTAGTGTTGAAAAACCACTTTTCGCACTGGTGTTGGTGCAGGAAACCACTTTTGCACTTGTATTAGTGTGGAAAAACCACTTTTCGCACTTGTGTTAGTGTTGAAAAACCACTTTTCGCACCTGTGTTAGTGTTGAAAACCCACTTTTCGCACTTGTGTTGGTGCAGGAAACCACTTTTGCACTTGTATTAGTGTGGAAAAACTACTTTTCGCACTTGTGTTAGTGTTGAAAAACCACTTTTCGCACCTGTGTTAGTGTTGAAAACCCACTTTTCGCACTTGTGTTGGTGCAGGAAAACCACTTTTGCACTTGTATTAGTGTGGAAAAAACACTTTTCGCACTTGTGTTAGTGTTGAAAAACCACTTTTCGCACTTGTGTTAGTGTTGAAAAACCACTTTTCGCACTTGTTTTGGTGCAGGAAACCACTTTTGCACTTGTATTAGTGTGGAAAAAACACTTTTTGCACTTGTGATAGTGTTGAAAAACCACTTTTCGCACTTGTGTTAGTGTTGAAAAACCACTTTTCGCCCTTGTGTTGGTGCAGGAAACCACTTTTGCACTTGTATTAGTGTGGAAAAACCACTTTTCGCACTTGTGTTGGTGTTGAAAAACCACCTTTCGCACTTGTGTTAGTGTTGAAAAACCATTTTTCACACTTGTGTTGGTGCAGGAAACCACTTTTGCACTTGTATTGGTGTGGAAAAAACCACTTTTCGCACTTGTGTTAGTGTTGAAAAACCAATTTTCGCACTTGTGTTAGTGTTGAAAAACCACTTTTCGCACTTGTATTGGTGCAGGAAACCACTTTTGCACTTGTATTAGTGTGGTAAAAACACTTTTTGCACTTGTGATAGTGTTGAAAAACCACTTTTCGCACTTGTGTTAGTGTTGAAAAACCACTTTTCGCACTTGTGTTAGTGTTGAAATGCCACTTTTCGCACATGTGTTAGTGAAGGAAACCACTTTTCGCACTTGTGTTGGTGCAGGAACCACTTTTGCACTTGGATTAGTGTGGAAAAAACACTTTTTGCACTTGTGATAGTGTTGAAAAACGACTTTTCGCACTTGTGTTAGTGTTGAAAAACCACTTTTCACACTTGTGTTGGCGCAGGAAACCACTTTCGCACTTGTATTAGTGTGGAAAAACCACTTTTCGCACTTGTGTTAGTGTTGAAAAACCACTTTTCGCACTTGTATTAGTGTGGAAAAAAACACTTTTTGCACTTGTGAGTGTTGAAAAACCACTTTTCGCACTTGTGTTGGTGCAGGAAACCACTTTTGCACTTGTATTAGTGTGGAAAAAACACTTTTTGCACTTGTGATAGTGTTGAAATACCACTTTTCGCACTTGTGTTAGTGTTGAAAAACCACTTTTCGCACTTGTATTAGTGTTGAAAAAACACTTTTCGCACTTGTGTTAGTGTTGAAAAACCACTTTTCGCACTTGTGTTGGTGCAGGAAACCACTTTTGCACTTGTATCAGTGTGGAAAAAACACTTTTTGCACTTGTGATAGTGTTGAAAAACCACTTTTTGCACTTGTGTTAGTGTTGAAAAACCACTTTTCGCACTTGTGTTAGTGTTGAAAAACCACTTTTCGCACTTGTGTTGGTGCAGGAAACCACTTTTGCACTTGTATTAGTGTGGAAAAAACACTTTTTGCACTTGTGATAGTGTTGAAAAACCACTTTTCGCACTTGTGTTAGTGTTGAAAAACCACTTTTCGCACTTGTGTTGGTGCAGGACACCACTTTTGCACTTGTATTAGTATGGAAAAACCACTTTTCGCACTTGTGTTAGTGTTGAAAAACCACTTTTCGCACTTGTGTTAGTGTTGAAAAACCACTTTTCGCACTTGTGTTAGTGTTGTAAAACCACTTTTCGCACTTGTGTTAGTGTTGAAAAACCACTTTTCGCACTTGTGTTGGTGCAGGAAACCACTTCTGCACTTGTAGTAGTGTGAAAAATACACTTTTTGCACTTGTGATAGTGTTGAAAAACCACTTTTCGCACTTGTGTTAGTGTTGAAAAACCACTTTTCGCCCTTGTGTTGGTGCAGGAAACCACTTTTGCACTTGTATCAGTGTGGAAAAAACACTTTTTGCACTTGTGATAGTGTTGAAAAACCACTTTTTGCACTTGTGTTAGTGTTGAAAAACCACTTTTCGCACTTGTGTTAGTGTTGAAAAACCACTTTTCGCACTTGTGTTGGTGCAGGAAACCACTTTTGCACTTGTATTAGTGTGGAAAAAACACTTTTTGCACTTGTGATAGTGTTGAAAAACCACTTTTCGCACTTGTGTTAGTGTTGAAAAACCACTTTTCGCACTTGTGTTGGTGCAGGACACCACTTTTGCACTTGTATTAGTATGGAAAAACCACTTTTCGCACTTGTGTTAGTGTTGAAAAACCACTTTTCGCACTTATGTTAGTGTTGAAAAACCACTTTTCGCACTTGTGTTAGTGTTGTAAAACCACTTTTCGCACTTGTGTTAGTGTTGAAAAACCACTTTTCGCACTTGTGTTGGTGCAGGAAACCACTTCTGCACTTGTAGTAGTGTGAAAAATACACTTTTTGCACTTGTGATAGTGTTGAAAAACCACTTTTCGCACTTGTGTTAGTGTTGAAAAACCACTTTTCGCCCTTGTGTTGGTGCAGGAAACCACTTTTGCACTTGTATTAGAGTGGGAAAAACACTTTTTGCACTTGTGATAGTGTTGAAAAAACCACTTTTCGCACTTGTGTTAGTGTTGAAAAACCACTTTTCGCACTTGTGTTAGTGTTGAAAAACCACTTTTCGCACTTGTGTTGGTGCAGGAAACCACTTCTGCACTTGTAGTAGTGTGAAAAATACACTTTTTGCACTTGTGATAGTGTTGAAAAACCACTTTTCGCACTTGTGTTAGTGTTGAAAAACCACTTTTCGCCCTTGTGTTGGTGCAGGAAACCACTTTTGCACTTGTATTAGTGTGGAAAAACCACTTTTCGCACTTGTGTTGGTGTTGAAAAACCACCTTTCGCACTTGTGTTAGTGTTGAAAAACCATTTTTCGCACTTGTGTTGGTGCAGGAAACCACTTCTGCACTTGTAGTAGTGTGAAAAATACACTTTTTGCACTTGTGATAGTGTTGAAAAACCACTTTTCGCACTTGTGTTAGTGTTGAAAAACCACTTTTCGCACTTGTGTTGGTGCAGGAAACCACTTTTGCACTTGTATTAGTGTGGAAAAACACTTTTCGAACTTGTGTTCGTGTTGAAAAACCACTTTTCGCACTTGTGTTAGTGTTGAAAAACCACTTTTCGCACTTGTGTTAGTGTTGAAAAACCACTTTTCGCACTTGTGTTAGTGTTGAAAAACCACTTTTTGCACTTGTATTAGTGTGGTAAAAACACTTTTTGCACTTGTATTAGTGTAGAAAAAACACTTTTTGCACTTGTGATAGTGTTGAAAAACCACTTTTCGCACTTGTGTTGGTGCAGGAAACCACTTTTGCACTTGTATTAGTGTGGAAAAACCACTTTTCGCACTTGTGTTAGTGTTGAAAAAACACTTTTGCACTTGTATTAGTGTGGAAAACCCCACTTTTCGCACTTGTGTTAGTGTTGAAAAACCACTTTTCGCACTTGTGTTAGTGTTGAAAAACCACTTTTCGCAGTTGTGTTGGTGCAGGAAACCATTTTTGCACTTGTATAAGTGTGGAAAAAACACTTTTTGCACTTGTGATAGTGTTGAAAAACCACTTTTAGCACTTGTGTTAGTGTTGAAAAACCACTTTTCGCACTTGTGTTGGTGCAGGAAACCACTTTTGCACTTGTATTAGTGTGGAAAAACCACTTTTCGCACTTGTATTCGTGTTGAAAAACCACTTTTTGCACTTGTGTTGGTGCAGGAAACTACTTTTGCACTTGTATTAGTGTGGAAAAAACACTTTTCGCACTTGTGTTATTGTTGAAAAACCACTTTTCGCACTTGTGTTAGTGTTGAAAAACCACTTTTTGCACTTGTGTTGGTGCAGGAAACTACTTTTGCACTTGTATTAGTGTGGAAAAAACACTTTTTGCACTTGTGATAGTGTTGAAAAACCACTTTTCGCACTTGTGTTAGTGTTGAAAAACCACTTTTCGCACTTGTGTTGGTGCAGGAAACCACTTTTGCACTTGTATTAGTGTGGAAAAACCACTTTTCGCACTTGTGTTAGTGTTGAAAAACCACTTTTCGCACTTGTGTTTGTGTTGAAAAACCACTTTTCGCACTTGTGTTGGTGCAGTATCCACTTTTGCACTTGTATTAGTGTGGAAAAACCACTTTTCGCACTTGTGTTAGTGTTGAAAAACCACTTTTCGCACTTGTGTTAGTGTTGAAAAACCACTTTTCGCACTTGTGTTAGTGTTGAAAAACCACTTTTCGCACTTGTGTTGGTGCAGGAAACCACTTTTGCACTTGTATTAGTGTGGAAAAACCACTTTTCGCACTTGTGTTAGTGTTGAAAAACCACTTTTCGCACTTGTGTCAGTGTTGAAAAACCACTTTTCGCACTTGTGTTAGTGTTGAAAAACCACTTTTCGCACTTGTGTTGGTGCAGGAAACCACTTTTGCACTTGTATTAGTGTGGAAAAAACACTTTTTGCACTTGTGATAGTGTTGAAAAACCACTTTTCTCACTTGTGTTAGTGTTGAAAAACCACTTTTCGCACTTGTGTTGGTGCAGGACACCACTTTTGCACTTGTATTAGTGTGGAAAAACCACTTTTCGCACTTTCGTTAGTGTTGAAAAACCACTTTTCGCACTTGTGTTAGTGTTGAAAAACCACTTTTCACACTTGTGTTGGTGCAGGAAACCACTTTTGCACTTGTATTAGTGTGGAAAAAACACTTTTTGCACTTGTGATGGTGTTGAAAAACCACTTTTCGCACTTGTGTTAGTGTTGAAAAACCACTTTTCGCACTTGTGTTGGTGCAGGAAACCACTTTTGCACTTGTATTAGTGTGGAAAAAACACTTTTTGCACTTGTGATAGTGTTGAAAAACCACTTTTCGCACTTGTGTTGGTGCAGGAAACCACTTTTGCACTTGTATTAGTGTGGAAAAAACACTTTTTGCACTTGTGATAGTGTTGAAAAACCACTTTTCGCACTTGTGTTAGTGTTGAAAAACCACTTTTCGCACTTGTGTTGGTGCAGGACACCACTTTTGCACTTGTATTAGTATGGAAAAACCACTTTTCGCACTTGTGTTAGTGTTGAAAAACCACTTTTCGCACTTGTGTTAGTGTTGAAAAACCACTTTTCGCACTTGTGTTAGTGTTGTAAAACCACTTTTCGCACTTGTGTTAGTGTTGAAAAACAACTTTTCGCACTTGTGTTGGTGCAGGAAACCTCTTTTGCACTTGTATTAGAGTGGGAAAAACACTTTTTGCACTTGTGATAGTGTTGAAAAAACCACTTTTCGCACTTGTGTTAGTGTTGAAAAACCACTTTTCGCACTTGTGTTAGTGTTGAAAAACCACTTTTCGCACTTGTGTTGGTGCAGGAAACCACTTCTGCACTTGTAGTAGTGTGAAAAATACACTTTTTGCACTTGTGATAGTGTTGAAAAACCACTTTTCGCACTTGTGTTAGTGTTGAAAAACCACTTTTCGCACTTGTGTTGGTGCAGGAAACCACTTTTGCACTTGTATTAGTGTGGAAAAACACTTTTCGAACTTGTGTTCGTGTTGAAAAACCACTTTTCGCACTTGTGTTAGTGTTGAAAAACCACTTTTCGCACTTGTGTTAGTGTTGAAAAACCACTTTTCGCACTTGTGTTAGTGTTGAAAAACCACTTTTCGCACTTGTGTTAGTGTTGAAAAACCACTTTTTGCACTTGTATTAGTGTGGTAAAAACACTTTTTGCACTTGTATTAGTGTAGAAAAAACACTTTTTGCACTTGTGATAGTGTTGAAAAACCACTTTTCGCACTTGTGTTGGTGCAGGAAACCACTTTTGCACTTGTATTAGTGTGGAAAAACCACTTTTCGCACTTGTGTTAGTGTTGAAAAAACACTTTTGCACTTGTATTAGTGTGGAAAACCCCACTTTTCGCACTTGTGTTAGTGTTGAAAAACCACTTTTCGCACTTGTGTTAGTGTTGAAAAACCACTTTTCGCAGTTGTGTTGGTGCAGGAAACCATTTTTGCACTTGTATAAGTGTGGAAAAAACACTTTTTGCACTTGTGATAGTGTTGAAAAACCACTTTTAGCACTTGTGTTAGTGTTGAAAAACCACTTTTCGCACTTGTGTTGGTGCAGGAAACCACTTTTGCACTTGTATTAGTGTGGAAAAACCACTTTTCGCACTTGTATTCGTGTTGAAAAACCACTTTTTGCACTTGTGTTGGTGCAGGAAACTACTTTTGCACTTGTATTAGTGTGGAAAAAACACTTTTCGCACTTGTGTTATTGTTGAAAAACCACTTTTCGCACTTGTGTTAGTGTTGAAAAACCACTTTTTGCACTTGTGTTGGTGCAGGAAACTACTTTTGCACTTGTATTAGTGTGGAAAAAACACTTTTTGCACTTGTGATAGTGTTGAAAAACCACTTTTCGCACTTGTGTTAGTGTTGAAAAACCACTTTTCGCACTTGTGTTGGTGCAGGAAACCACTTTTGCACTTGTATTAGTGTGGAAAAACCACTTTTCGCACTTGTGTTAGTGTTGAAAAACCACTTTTCGCACTTGTGTTTGTGTTGAAAAACCACTTTTCGCACTTGTGTTGGTGCAGTATCCACTTTTGCACTTGTATTAGTGTGGAAAAACCACTTTTCGCACTTGTGTTAGTGTTGAAAAACCACTTTTCGCACTTGTGTTAGTGTTGAAAAACCACTTTTCGCACTTGTGTTAGTGTTGAAAAACCACTTTTCGCACTTGTGTTGGTGCAGGAAACCACTTTTGCACTTGTATTAGTGTGGAAAAACCACTTTTCGCACTTGTGTTAGTGTTGAAAAACCACTTTTCGCACTTGTGTTAGTGTTGAAAAACCACTTTTCGCACTTGTGTTAGTGTTGAAAAACCACTTTTCGCACTTGTGTTGGTGCAGGAAACCACTTTTGCACTTGTATTAGTGTGGAAAAAACACTTTTTGCACTTGTGATAGTGTTGAAAAACCACTTTTCTCACTTGTGTTAGTGTTGAAAAACCACTTTTCGCACTTGTGTTGGTGCAGGACACCACTTTTGCACTTGTATTAGTGTGGAAAAACCACTTTTCGCACTTTCGTTAGTGTTGAAAAACCACTTTTCGCACTTGTGTTAGTGTTGAAAAACCACTTTTCGCACTTGTGTTGGTGCAGGAAATCACTTTTGCACTTGTATTAGTGTGGAAAAAACGCTTTTTGCACTTGTGATAGTGTTGAAAAACCACTTTTCGCACTTGTGTTCGTGTTGAAAAACCACTTTTCGCACTTGTGTTGGTGCAGGAAACCACTTTTGCACTTGTATTAGTGTGGAAAAACCACTTTTCGCACTTGTGTTAGTGTTGAAAAACCACTTTTCGCACTTGTGTTCGTGTTGAAAAACCACTTTTCGCACTTGTGTTGGTGCAGGAAACCACTTTTGCGCTTGTATTAGTGTGGAAAAAACACTATTTGCACTTGTAATAGTGTTGAAAAACCACTTTTCGCACTTGTGTTAGTGTTGAAAAACCACTTTTCGCACTTGTGTTGGTGCAGGAAACCACTTTTGCACTTGTATTGGTGTGGAAAAAACCACTTTTCGCACTTGTGTTAGTGTTGAAAAAACACTTTTCGCACTTGTGTTAGTGTTGAAAAACCACTTTTCGCACTTGTGTTGGTGCAGGAAACCACTTTTGCACTTGGATTAGTGTGGAAAAAACACTTTTTGCACTTGTGATAGTGTTGAAAAATCACTTTTCGCACTTGTGTTAGGGTTGAAAAACCACTTTTCGCACTTGTGTTGGCGCAGGAAACCACTTTCGCACTTGTATTAGTGTGGAAAAACCACTTTTCGCACTTGTGTTAGTGTTGAAAAACCACTTTTCGCACTTGTATTAGTGTGGAAAAAACACTTTTTGCACTTGTGAGTGTTGAAAAACCACTTTTCGCACTTGTGTTGGTGCAGGAAACCACTTTTGGACTTGTATTAGTGTGGAAAAACCACTTTTCGCACTTGTGATAGTGTTGAAATACCACTTTTCGCACTTGTGTTAGTGTTGAAAAACCACTTTTCGCACTTGTATTAGTGTTGAAAAAATACTTTTCGCACTTGTGTTAGTGTTGAAAAACCACTTTTCGCACTTGTGTTGGTGCAGGAAACCACTTTTGCACTTGTATCAGTGTGGAAAAAACACTTTTTGCACTTGTGATAGTGTTGAAAAACCACTTTTCGCACTTGTGTTAGTGTTGAAAAACCACTTTTCGCACTTGTGTTAGTGTTGAAAAACCACTTTTCGCACTTGTGTTGGTGCAGGAAACCACTTTTGCACTTGTATTAGTGTGGAAAAAACACTTTTTGCACTTGTGATAGTGTTGAAAAACCACTTTTCGCACTTGTGTTAGTGTTGAAAAACCACTTTTCGCACTTGTGTTGGTGCAGGACACCACTTTTGCACTTGTATTAGTATGGAAAAACCACTTTTCGCACTTGTGTTAGTGTTGAAAAACCACTTTTCGCACTTGTGTTAGTGTTGAAAAACCACTTTTCGCACTTGTGTTAGTGTTGTAAAACCACTTTTCGCACTTGTGTTAGTGTTGAAAAACCACTTTTCGCACTTGTGTTGGTGCAGGAAACCACTTTTGCACTTGTATTAGAGTGGAAAAAACACTTTTTGCACTTGTGATAGTGTTGAAAAAACCACTTTTCGCACTTGTGTTAGTGTTGAAAAACCACTTTTCGCACTTGTGTTAGTGTTGAAAAACCACTTTTCGCACTTGTGTTGGTGCAGGAAACCACTTCTGCACTTGTAGTAGTGTGAAAAATACACTTTTTGCACTTCTGATAGTGTTGAAAAACCACTTTTCGCACTTGTGTTAGTGTTGAAAAACCACTTTTCGCACTTGTGTTGGTGCAGGAAACCACTTTTGCACTTGTATTAGTGTGGAAAAACACTTTTCGCACTTGTGTTCGAGTTGAAAAACCACTTTTCGCACTTGTGTTAGTGTGGAAAAACACTTTTCGCACTTGTGTTCGTGTTGAAAAACCACTTTTCGCACTTGTGTTAGTGTTGAAAAACCACTTTTCGCACTTGTGTTAGTGTTGAAAAACCACTTTTTGCACTTGTATTAGTGTGGTAAAAACACTTTTTGCACTTGTATTAGTGTAGAAAAAACACTTTTTGCACTTGTGATAGTGTTGAAAAACCACTTTTCGCACTTGTGTTGGTGCAGGAAACCACTTTTGCACTTGTATTAGTGTGGAAAAACCACTTTTCGCACTTGTGTTCGTGTTGAAAAACCACTTTTGCACTTGTATTAGTGTGGAAAACCCCACTTTTCGCACTTGTGTTAGTGTTGAAAAACCACTTTTCGCACTTGTGTTAGTGTTGAAAAACCACTTTTCGCACTTGTGTTGGTGCAGCAAACCATTTTTGCACTTGTATTAGTGTGGAAAAAACACTTTTTGCACTTGTGATAGTGTTGAAAAACCACTTTTAGCACTTGTGTTAGTGTGAAAAACCACTTTTCGCACTTGTGTTGGTGCAGGAAACCACTTTTGCACTTGCATTAGTGTGGAAAAACCACTTTTCGCACTTGTATTAGTGTTGAAAAACCACTTTTTGCACTTGTGTTGGTGCAGGAAACTACTTTTGCACTTGTATTAGTGTGGAAAAAACACTTTTCGCACTTGTGTTATTGTTGAAAAACCACTTTTCGCACTTGTGTTAGTGTTGAAAAACCACTTTTTGCACTTGTGTTGGTGCAGGAAACTACTTTTGCACTTGTATTAGTGTGGAAAAAACACTTTTTGCACTTGTGATAGTGTTGAAAAACCACTTTTCGCACTTGTGTTAGTGTTGAAAAACCACTTTTCGCACTTGTGTTGGTGCAGGAAACCACTTTTGCACTTGTATTAGTGTGGAAAAACCACTTTTCACACTTGTGTTAGTGTTGAAAAACCACTTTTGGCACTTGTGTTTGTGTTGAAACACCACTTTTCGCACTTGTGTTGGTGCAGGAAATTCCACTTTTGCACTTGTATTAGTGTGGAAAAACCACTTTTCGCACTTGTGTTAGTGTTGAAAAACCACTTTTCGCACTTGTGTTAGTGTTGAAAAACCACTTTTCGCACTTGTGTTAGTGTTGAAAAACCACTTTTCGCACTTGTGTTGGTGCAGGAAACCACTTTTGCACTTGTATTAGTGTGGAAAAACCACTTTTCGCACTTGTGTTAGTGTTGAAAAAACACTTTTCGCACTTGTGTTAGTGTTGAAAAACCACTTTTCGCACTTGTGTTGGTGCAGGAAACCACTTTTGCACTTGTATCAGTGTGGAAAAAACACTTTTTGCACTTGTGATAGTGTTGAAAAACCACTTTTCGCACTTGTGTTGGTGCAGGAAACCACTTTTGCACTTGTATTAGTGTGGAAAAACCACTTTTCGCACTTGTTTTGGTGCAGGAAACCACTTTTGCACTTGTATTAGTGTGGAAAAAACACTTTTTGCACTTGTGATAGTGTTGAAAAACCACTTTTCGCACTTGTGTTAGTGTTGAAAAACCACTTTTCACACTTGTGTTGGTGCAGGAAACCACTTTTGCACTTGTATTAGTGTGGGAAAACCACTTTTCGCACTTGTTTTGGTGCAGGAAACCACTTTTGCGCTTGTATTAGTGTGGAAAAAACACTTTTTGCACTTGTGATAGTGTTGAAAAACCACTTTTCGCACTTGTGTTAGTGTTGAAAAACCACTTTTCGCACTTGTGTTGGTGCAGGAAACCACTTTTGCACTTGTATAAGTGTGGAAAAACCACTTTTCGCACTTGTGTTAGTGTTGAAAAACCACTTTTCGCACTTGTGTTCGTGTTGAAAAACCACTTTTCGCACTTGTGTTGGTGCAGGAAACCACTTTTGCGCTTGTATTAGTGTGGAAAAAACACTATTTGCACTTGTGATAGTGTTGAAAAACCACTTTTCGCACTTGTGTTAGTGTTGAAAAACCACTTTTCGCACTTGTGTTGGTGCAGGAAACCACTTTTGCACTTGTATTGGTGTGGAAAAAACCACTTTTCGCACTTGTGTTAGTGTTGAAAAACCAATTTTCGCACTTGTGTTAGTGTTGAAAAACCACTTTTCGCACTTGTATTGGTGCAGGAAACCACTTTTGCACTTGTATTAGTGTGGAAAAACCACTTTTCGCACTTGTGTTAGTGTTGAAAAACCACTTTTCGCACTTGTGTTCGTGTTGAAAAACCACTTTTCGCACTTGTGTTGGTGCAGGAAACCACTTTTGCGCTTGTATTAGTGTGGAAAAAACACTATTTGCACTTGTCATAGTGTTGAAAAACCACTTTTCGCACTTGTGTTAGTGTTGAAAAACCACTTTTCGCACTTGTGTTGGTGCAGGAAACCACTTTTGCACTTGTATTGGTGTGGAAAAAACCACTTTTCGCACTTGTGTTAGTGTTGAAAAACCACTTTTCGCACTTGTGTTAGTGTTGAAAAACCACTTTTCGCACTTGTATTGGTGCAGGAAACCACTTTTGCACTTGTATTAGTGTGGTAAAAACACTTTTTGCACTTGTGCTAGTGTTGAAAAACCACTTTTCGCACTTGTGTTAGTGTTGAAAAACCACTTTTCGCACCTGTGTTAGTGTTGAAAACCCACTTTTCGCACTTGTGTTGGTGCAGGAAACCACTTTTGCACTTGTATTAGTGTGGAAAAAACACTTTTCGCACTTGTGTTAGTGTTGAAAAACCACTTTTCGCACTTGTGTTAGTGTTGAAAAACCACTTTTCGCACTTGTTTTGGTGCAGGAAACCACTTTTGCACTTGTATTAGTGTGGAAAAAACACTTTTTGCACTTGTGATAGTGTTGAAAAACCACTTTTCGCACTTGTGTTAGTGTTGAAAAACCACTTTTCACACTTGTGTTGGTGCAGGAAACCACTTTTGCACTTGTATTAGTGTGGGAAAACCACTTTTCGCACTTGTTTTGGTGCAGGAAACCACTTTTGCGCTTGTATTAGTGTGGAAAAAACACTTTTTGCACTTGTGATAGTGTTGAAAAACCACTTTTCGCACTTGTGTTAGTGTTGAAAAACCACTTTTCGCACTTGTGTTGGTGCAGGAAACCACTTTTGCACTTGTATTAGTGTGGAAAAACCACTTTTCGCACTTGTGTTAGTGTTGAAAAACCACTTTTCACACTTGTGTTCGTGTTGAAAAACCACTTTTCGCACTTGTGTTGGTGCAGGAAACCACTTTTGCGCTTGTATTAGTGTGGAAAAAACACTATTTGCACTTGTGATAGTGTTGAAAAACCACTTTTCGCACTTGTGTTAGTGTTGAAAAACCACTTTTCGCACTTGTGTTGGTGCAGGAAACCACTTTTGCACTTGTATTGGTGTGGAAAAAACCACTTTTCGCACTTGTGTTAGTGTTGAAAAACCACTTTTCGCACTTGCGTTAGTGTTGAAAAACCACTTTTCGCACTTGTATTGGTGCAGGAAACCACTTTTGCACTTGTATTAGTGTGGTAAAAACACTTTTTGCACTTGTGCTAGTGTTGAAAAACCACTTTTCGCACTTGTGTTAGTGTTGAAAAACCACTTTTCGCACTTGTGTTAGTGTTGAAATGCCACTTTTCGCACATGTGTTAGTGAAGGAAACCACTTTTCGCACTTGTGTTAGTGTTGAAAAAACACTTTTCGCACTTGTGTTAGTGTTGAAAAACCACTTTTCGCACTTGTGTTGGTGCAGGAAACCACTTTTGCACTTGTATCAGTGTGGAAAAAACACTTTTTGCACTTGTGATAGTGTTGAAAAACCACTTTTCGCACTTGTGTTAGTGTTGAAAAACCACTTTTCGCACTTGTGTTGGTGCAGGAAACCACTTTTGCACTTGTATTAGTGTGGAAAAACCACTTTTCGCACTTGTTTTGGTGCAGGAAACCACTTTTGCACTTGTATTAGTGTGGAAAAAACACTTTTTGCACTTGTGATAGTGTTGAAAAACCACTTTTCGCACTTGTGTTAGTGTTGAAAAACCACTTTTCACACTTGTGTTGGTGCAGGAAACCACTTTTGCACTTGTATTAGTGTGGGAAAACCACTTTTCGCACTTGTTTTGGTGCAGGAAACCACTTTTGCGCTTGTATTAGTGTGGAAAAAACACTTTTTGCACTTGTGATAGTGTTGAAAAACCACTTTTCGCACTTGTGTTAGTGTTGAAAAACCACTTTTCGCACTTGTGTTGGTGCAGGAAACCACTTTTGCACTTGTATAAGTGTGGAAAAACCACTTTTCGCACTTGTGTTAGTGTTGAAAAACCACTTTTCGCACTTGTGTTCGTGTTGAAAAACCACTTTTCGCACTTGTGTTGGTGCAGGAAACCACTTTTGCGCTTGTATTAGTGTGGAAAAAACACTATTTGCACTTGTGATAGTGTTGAAAAACCACTTTTCGCACTTGTGTTAGTGTTGAAAAACCACTTTTCGCACTTGTGTTGGTGCAGGAAACCACTTTTGCACTTGTATTGGTGTGGAAAAAACCACTTTTCGCACTTGTGTTAGTGTTGAAAAACCACTTTTCGCACTTGTGTTAGTGTTGAAAAACCACTTTTCGCACTTGTATTGGTGCAGGAAACCACTTTTGCACTTGTATTAGTGTGGTAAAAACACTTTTTGCACTTGTGCTAGTGTTGAAAAACCACTTTTCGCACTTGTGTTAGTGTTGAAAAACCACTTTTCGCACCTGTGTTAGTGTTGAAAACCCACTTTTCGCACTTGTGTTGGTGCAGGAAACCACTTTTGCACTTGTATTAGTGTGGAAAAAACACTTTTTGCACTTGTGTTAGTGTTGAAAAACCACTTTTCGCACTTGTGTTAGTGTTGAAAAACCACTTTTCGCACTTGTTTTGGTGCAGGAAACCACTTTTGCACTTGTATTAGTGTGGAAAAAACACTTTTTGCACTTGTGATAGTGTTGAAAAACCACTTTTCGCACTTGTGTTAGTGTTGAAAAACCACTTTTCACACTTGTGTTGGTGCAGGAAACCACTTTTGCACTTGTATTAGTGTGGGAAAACCACTTTTCGCACTTGTTTTGGTGCAGGAAACCACTTTTGCGCTTGTATTAGTGTGGAAAAAACACTTTTTGCACTTGTGATAGTGTTGAAAAACCACTTTTCGCACTTGTGTTAGTGTTGAAAAACCACTTTTCGCACTTGTGTTGGTGCAGGAAACCACTTTTGCACTTGTATTAGTGTGGAAAAACCACTTTTCGCACTTGTGTTAGTGTTGAAAAACCACTTTTCACACTTGTGTTCGTGTTGAAAAACCACTTTTCGCACTTGTGTTGGTGCAGGAAACCACTTTTGCGCTTGTATTAGTGTGGAAAAAACACTATTTGCACTTGTGATAGTGTTGAAAAACCACTTTTCGCACTTGTGTTAGTGTTGAAAAACCACTTTTCGCACTTGTGTTGGTGCAGGAAACCACTTTTGCACTTGTATTGGTGTGGAAAAAACCACTTTTCGCACTTGTGTTAGTGTTGAAAAACCACTTTTCGCACTTGCGTTAGTGTTGAAAAACCACTTTTCGCACTTGTATTGGTGCAGGAAACCACTTTTGCACTTGTATTAGTGTGGTAAAAACACTTTTTGCACTTGTGCTAGTGTTGAAAAACCACTTTTCGCACTTGTGTTAGTGTTGAAAAACCACTTTTCGCACTTGTGTTAGTGTTGAAATGCCACTTTTCGCACATGTGTTAGTGAAGGAAACCACTTTTCGCACTTGTGTTAGTGTTGAAAAAACACTTTTCGCACTTGTGTTAGTGTTGAAAAACCACTTTTCGCACTTGTGTTGGTGCAGGAAACCACTTTTGCACTTGTATCAGTGTGGAAAAAACACTTTTTGCACTTATGATAGTGTTGAAAAACCACTTTTCGCACTTGTGTTAGTGTTGAAAAACCACTTTTCGCACTTGTGTTGGTGCAGGAAACCACTTTGCACTTGTATTAGTGTGGAAAAACCACTTCTCGCACTTGTGTTAGTGTTGAAAAAACCACTTTTCGCACTTGTGTTAGTGTTGAAAAACCACTTTTCGCACTTGTGTTGGTGCAGGAAACCACTTTTGCACTTGTATTAGTGTGGAAAAAACACTTTTTGCACTTGTGATAGTGTTGAAAAAACCACTTTTCGCACTTGTGTTAGTGTTGAAAAACCACTTTTCGCACTTGTGTTAGTGTTGAAAAACCACTTTTCGCACTTCTGTTGGTGCAGGAAACCACTTTTGCACTTGTATTAGTGTGGAAAAAACACTTTTCGCACTTGTGTTAGTGTTGAAAAAACACTTTTCGCACTTGTGTTAGTGTTGAAAAACCACTTTTCGCACTTGTGTTAGTGTTGAAAAACCACTTTTCGCACTTGTGTTAGTGTTGAAAAACCACTTTTCGCACTTGTGTTGGTGCAGGAAACCACTTTTGCACTTGTATTAGTGTGGAAAAAACACTTTTTGCACTTGTGATAGTGTTGAAAAAACCACTTTTCGCACTTGTGTTAGTGTTGAAAAACCACTTTTCGCACTTGTGTTAGTGTTGAAAAACCACTTTTCGCACTTCTGTTGGTGCAGGAAACCACTTTTGCACTTGTATTAGTGTGGAAAAAACACTTTTCGCACTTGTGTTAGTGTTGAAAAAACACTTTTCGCACTTGTGTTAGTGTTGAAAAACCACTTTTCGCACTTGTGTTAGTGTTGAAAAACCACTTTTCGCACTTGTGTTGGTGCAGGAAACCACTTTTGCACTTGTATTAGTGTGGAAAAAACACTTTTTGCACTTGTGATAGTGTTGAAAAACCACTTTTAGCACTTGTGTTAGTGTTGCAAAACCACTTTTCGCACTTGTGTTTGTGTTGAAAAACCACTTTTCGCACTTGTGTTGGTGCAGGAAACCACTTTTGCACTTGTATTAGTGTGGAAAAAACACTTTTCGCACTTGTGTTAGTGTTGAAAAACCACTTTTCGCACTTGTGTTAGTGTTGAAAAACCACTTTTCGCACTGGTGTTGGTGCAGGAAACCACTTTTGCACTTGTATTAGTGTGGAAAAACCACTTTTCGCACTTGTGTTAGTGTTGAAAAACCACTTTTCGCACCTGTGTTAGTGTTGAAAAACCACTTTTCGCACCTGTGTTAGTGTTGAAAACCCACTTTTCGCACTTGTGTTGGTGCAGGAAACCACTTTTGCACTTGTATTAGTGTGGAAAAACTACTTTTCGCACTTGTGTTAGTGTTGAAAAACCACTTTTCGCACCTGTGTTAGTGTTGAAAACCCACTTTTCGCACTTGTGTTGGTGCAGGAAAACCACTTTTGCACTTGTATTAGTGTGGAAAAAACACTTTTCGCACTTGTGTTAGTGTTGAAAAACCACTTTTCGCACTTGTGTTAGTGTTGAAAAACCACTTTTCGCACTTGTTTTGGTGCAGGAAACCACTTTTGCACTTGTATTAGTGTGGAAAAAACACTTTTTGCACTTGTGATAGTGTTGAAAAACCACTTTTCGCACTTGTGTTAGTGTTGAAAAACCACTTTTCGCCCTTGTGTTGGTGCAGGAAACCACTTTTGCACTTGTATTAGTGTGGTAAAAACACTTTTTGCACTTGTGCTAGTGTTGAAAAACCACTTTTCGCACTTGTGTTAGTGTTGAAAAACCACTTTTCGCACCTGTGTTAGTGTTGAAAACCCACTTTTCGCACTTGTGTTGGTGCAGGAAACCACTTTTGCACTTGTATTAGTGTGGAAAAAACACTTTTTGCACTTGTGTTAGTGTTGAAAAACCACTTTTCGCACTTGTGTTAGTGTTGAAAAACCACTTTTCGCACTTGTTTTGGTGCAGGAAACCACTTTTGCACTTGTATTAGTGTGGAAAAAACACTTTTTGCACTTGTGATAGTGTTGAAAAACCACTTTTCGCACTTGTGTTAGTGTTGAAAAACCACTTTTCACACTTGTGTTGGTGCAGGAAACCACTTTTGCACTTGTATTAGTGTGGGAAAACCACTTTTCGCACTTGTTTTGGTGCAGGAAACCACTTTTGCGCTTGTATTAGTGTGGAAAAAACACTTTTTGCACTTGTGATAGTGTTGAAAAACCACTTTTCGCACTTGTGTTAGTGTTGAAAAACCACTTTTCGCACTTGTGTTGGTGCAGGAAACCACTTTTGCACTTGTATTAGTGTGGAAAAACCACTTTTCGCACTTGTGTTAGTGTTGAAAAACCACTTTTCACACTTGTGTTCGTGTTGAAAAACCACTTTTCGCACTTGTGTTGGTGCAGGAAACCACTTTTGCGCTTGTATTAGTGTGGAAAAAACACTATTTGCACTTGTGATAGTGTTGAAAAACCACTTTTCGCACTTGTGTTAGTGTTGAAAAACCACTTTTCGCACTTGTGTTGGTGCAGGAAACCACTTTTGCACTTGTATTGGTGTGGAAAAAACCACTTTTCGCACTTGTGTTAGTGTTGAAAAACCACTTTTCGCACTTGCGTTAGTGTTGAAAAACCACTTTTCGCACTTGTATTGGTGCAGGAAACCACTTTTGCACTTGTATTAGTGTGGTAAAAACACTTTTTGCACTTGTGCTAGTGTTGAAAAACCACTTTTCGCACTTGTGTTAGTGTTGAAAAACCACTTTTCGCACTTGTGTTAGTGTTGAAATGCCACTTTTCGCACATGTGTTAGTGAAGGAAACCACTTTTCGCACTTGTGTTAGTGTTGAAAAAACACTTTTCGCACTTGTGTTAGTGTTGAAAAACCACTTTTCGCACTTGTGTTGGTGCAGGAAACCACTTTTGCACTTGTATCAGTGTGGAAAAAACACTTTTTGCACTTGTGATAGTGTTGAAAAACCACTTTTCGCACTTGTGTTAGTGTTGAAAAACCACTTTTCGCACTTGTGTTGGTGCAGGAAACCACTTTGCACTTGTATTAGTGTGGAAAAACCACTTCTCGCACTTGTGTTAGTGTTGAAAAAACCACTTTTCGCACTTGTGTTAGTGTTGAAAAACCACTTTTCGCACTTGTGTTGGTGCAGGAAACCAGTTTTGCACTTGTATTAGTGTGGAAAAAACACTTTTTGCACTTGTGATAGTGTTGAAAAAACCACTTTTCGCACTTGTGTTAGTGTTGAAAAACCACTTTTCGCACTTGTGTTAGTGTTGAAAAACCACTTTTCGCACTTCTGTTGGTGCAGGAAACCACTTTTGCACTTGTATTAGTGTGGAAAAAACACTTTTCGCACTTGTGTTAGTGTTGAAAAAACACTTTTCGCACTTGTGTTAGTGTTGAAAAACCACTTTTCGCACTTGTGTTAGTGTTGAAAAACCACTTTTCGCACTTGTGTTAGTGTTGAAAAACCACTTTTCGCACTTGTGTTGGTGCAGGAAACCACTTTTGCACTTGTATTAGTGTGGAAAAAACACTTTTTGCACTTGTGATAGTGTTGAAAAACCACTTTTAGCACTTGTGTTAGTGTTGCAAAACCACTTTTCGCACTTGTGTTTGTGTTGAAAAACCACTTTTCGCACTTGTGTTGGTGCAGGAAACCACTTTTGCACTTGTATTAGTGTGGAAAAAACACTTTACGCACTTGTGTTAGTGTTGAAAAACCACTTTTCGCACTTGTGTTAGTGTTGAAAAACCACTTTTCGCACTGGTGTTGGTGCAGGAAACCACTTTTGCACTTGTATTAGTGTGGAAAAACCACTTTTCGCACTTGTGTTAGTGTTGAAAAACCACTTTTCGCACCTGTGTTAGTGTTGAAAACCCACTTTTCGCACTTGTGTTGGTGCAGGAAACCACTTTTGCACTTGTATTAGTGTGGAAAAACTACTTTTCGCACTTGTGTTAGTGTTGAAAAACCACTTTTCGCACCTGTGTTAGTGTTGAAAACCCACTTTTCGCACTTGTGTTGGTGCAGGAAAACCACTTTTGCACTTGTATTAGTGTGGAAAAAACACTTTTCGCACTTGTGTTAGTGTTGAAAAACCACTTTTCGCACTTGTGTTAGTGTTGAAAAACCACTTTTCGCACTTGTTTTGGTGCAGGAAACCACTTTTGCACTTGTATTAGTGTGGAAAAAACACTTTTTGCACTTGTGATAGTGTTGAAAAACCACTTTTCGCACTTGTGTTAGTGTTGAAAAACCACTTTTCGCCCTTGTGTTGGTGCAGGAAACCACTTTTGCACTTGTATTAGTGTGGAAAAACCACTTTTCGCACTTGTGTTGGTGTTGAAAAACCACCTTTCGCACTTGTGTTAGTGTTGAAAAACCATTTTTCACACTTGTGTTGGTGCAGGAAACCACTTTTGCACTTGTATTGGTGTGGAAAAAACCACTTTTCGCACTTGTGTTAGTGTTGAAAAACCAATTTTCGCACTTGTGTTAGTGTTGAAAAACCACTTTTCGCACTTGTATTGGTGCAGGAAACCACTTTTGCACTTGTATTAGTGTGGTAAAAACACTTTTTGCACTTGTGATCGTGTTGAAAAACCACTTTTCGCACTTGTGTTAGTGTTGAAAAACCACTTTTCGCACTTGTGTTAGTGTTGAAATGCCACTTTTCGCACATGTGTTAGTGAAGGAAACCACTTTTCGCACTTGTGTTGGTGCAGGAACCACTTTTGCACTTGGATTAGTGTGGAAAAAACACTTTTTGCACTTGTGATAGTGTTGAAAAACGACTTTTCGCACTTGTGTTAGTGTTGAAAAACCACTTTTCACACTTGTGTTGGCGCAGGAAACCACTTTCGCACTTGTATTAGTGTGGAAAAACCACTTTTCGCACTTGTGTTAGTGTTGAAAAACCACTTTTCGCACTTGTATTAGTGTGGAAAAAAACACTTTTTGCACTTGTGAGTGTTGAAAAACCACTTTTCGCACTTGTGTTGGTGCAGGAAACCACTTTTGCACTTGTATTAGTGTGGAAAAAACACTTTTTGCACTTGTGATAGTGTTGAAATACCACTTTTCGCACTTGTGTTAGTGTTGAAAAACCACTTTTCGCACTTGTATTAGTGTTGAAAAAACACTTTTCGCACTTGTGTTAGTGTTGAAAAACCACTTTTCGCACTTGTGTTGGTGCAGTAAACCACTTTTGCACTTGTATCAGTGTGGAAAAAACACTTTTTGCACTTGTGATAGTGTTGAAAAACCACTTTTTGCACTTGTGTTAGTGTTGAAAAACCACTTTTCGCACCTGTGTTAGTGTTGAAAAACCACTTTTCGCACCTGTGTTAGTGTTGAAAACCCACTTTTCGCACTTGTGTTGGTGCAGGAAACCACTTTTGCACTTGTATTAGTGTGGAAAAACTACTTTTCGCACTTGTGTTAGTGTTGAAAAACCACTTTTCGCACCTGTGTTAGTGTTGAAAACCCACTTTTCGCACTTGTGTTGGTGCAGGAAAACCACTTTTGCACTTGTATTAGTGTGGAAAAAACACTTTTCGCACTTGTGTTAGTGTTGAAAAACCACTTTTCGCACTTGTGTTAGTGTTGAAAAACCACTTTTCGCACTTGTTTTGGTGCAGGAAACCACTTTTGCACTTGTATTAGTGTGGAAAAAACACTTTTTGCACTTGTGATAGTGTTGAAAAACCACTTTTCGCACTTGTGTTAGTGTTGAAAAACCACTTTTCGCCCTTGTGTTGGTGCAGGAAACCACTTTTGCACTTGTATTAGTGTGGTAAAAACACTTTTTGCACTTGTGCTAGTGTTGAAAAACCACTTTTCGCACTTGTGTTAGTGTTGAAAAACCACTTTTCGCACCTGTGTTAGTGTTGAAAACCCACTTTTCGCACTTGTGTTGGTGCAGGAAACCACTTTTGCACTTGTATTAGTGTGGAAAAAACACTTTTTGCACTTGTGTTAGTGTTGAAAAACCACTTTTCGCACTTGTGTTAGTGTTGAAAAACCACTTTTCGCACTTGTTTTGGTGCAGGAAACCACTTTTGCACTTGTATTAGTGTGGAAAAAACACTTTTTGCACTTGTGATAGTGTTGAAAAACCACTTTTCGCACTTGTGTTAGTGTTGAAAAACCACTTTTCACACTTGTGTTGGTGCAGGAAACCACTTTTGCACTTGTATTAGTGTGGGAAAACCACTTTTCGCACTTGTTTTGGTGCAGGAAACCACTTTTGCGCTTGTATTAGTGTGGAAAAAACACTTTTTGCACTTGTGATAGTGTTGAAAAACCACTTTTCGCACTTGTGTTAGTGTTGAAAAACCACTTTTCGCACTTGTGTTGGTGCAGGAAACCACTTTTGCACTTGTATTAGTGTGGAAAAACCACTTTTCGCACTTGTGTTAGTGTTGAAAAACCACTTTTCACACTTGTGTTCGTGTTGAAAAACCACTTTTCGCACTTGTGTTGGTGCAGGAAACCACTTTTGCGCTTGTATTAGTGTGGAAAAAACACTATTTGCACTTGTGATAGTGTTGAAAAACCACTTTTCGCACTTGTGTTAGTGTTGAAAAACCACTTTTCGCACTTGTGTTGGTGCAGGAAACCACTTTTGCACTTGTATTGGTGTGGAAAAAACCACTTTTCGCACTTGTGTTAGTGTTGAAAAACCACTTTTCGCACTTGCGTTAGTGTTGAAAAACCACTTTTCGCACTTGTATTGGTGCAGGAAACCACTTTTGCACTTGTATTAGTGTGGTAAAAACACTTTTTGCACTTGTGCTAGTGTTGAAAAACCACTTTTCGCACTTGTGTTAGTGTTGAAAAACCACTTTTCGCACTTGTGTTAGTGTTGAAATGCCACTTTTCGCACATGTGTTAGTGAAGGAAACCACTTTTCGCACTTGTGTTAGTGTTGAAAAAACACTTTTCGCACTTGTGTTAGTGTTGAAAAACCACTTTTCGCACTTGTGTTGGTGCAGGAAACCACTTTTGCACTTGTATCAGTGTGGAAAAAACACTTTTTGCACTTGTGATAGTGTTGAAAAACCACTTTTCGCACTTGTGTTAGTGTTGAAAAACCACTTTTCGCACTTGTGTTGGTGCAGGAAACCACTTTGCACTTGTATTAGTGTGGAAAAACCACTTCTCGCACTTGTGTTAGTGTTGAAAAAACCACTTTTCGCACTTGTGTTAGTGTTGAAAAACCACTTTTCGCACTTGTGTTGGTGCAGGAAACCACTTTTGCACTTGTATTAGTGTGGAAAAAACACTTTTTGCACTTGTGATAGTGTTGAAAAAACCACTTTTCGCACTTGTGTTAGTGTTGAAAAACCACTTTTCGCACTTGTGTTCGTGTTGAAAAACCACTTTTCGCACTTCTGTTGGTGCAGGAAACCACTTTTGCACTTGTATTAGTGTGGAAAAAACACTTTTCGCACTTGTGTTAGTGTTGAAAAAACACTTTTCGCACTTGTGTTAGTGTTGAAAAACCACTTTTCGCACTTGTGTTAGTGTTGAAAAACCACTTTTCGCACTTGTGTTAGTGTTGAAAAACCACTTTTCGCACTTGTGTTGGTGCAGGAAACCACTTTTGCACTTGTATTAGTGTGGAAAAAACACTTTTTGCACTTGTGATAGTGTTGAAAAACCACTTTTAGCACTTGTGTTAGTGTTGAAAAACCACTTTTCGCACTTGTGTTAGTGTTGAAATGCCACTTTTCGCACATGTGTTAGTGAAGGAAACCACTTTTCGCACTTGTGTTAGTGTTGAAAAAACACTTTTCGCACTTGTGTTAGTGTTGAAAAACCACTTTTCGCACTTGTGTTGGTGCAGGAAACCACTTTTGCACTTGTATCAGTGTGGAAAAAACACTTTTTGCACTTGTGATAGTGTTGAAAAACCACTTTTCGCACTTGTGTTAGTGTTGAAAAACCACTTTTCGCACTTGTGTTGGTGCAGGAAACCACTTTGCACTTGTATTAGTGTGGAAAAACCACTTCTCGCACTTGTGTTAGTGTTGAAAAAACCACTTTTCGCACTTGTGTTAGTGTTGAAAAACCACTTTTCGCACTTGTGTTGGTGCAGGAAACCACTTTTGCACTTGTATTAGTGTGGAAAAAACACTTTTTGCACTTGTGATAGTGTTGAAAAAACCACTTTTCGCACTTGTGTTAGTGTTGAAAAACCACTTTTCGCACTTGTGTTCGTGTTGAAAAACCACTTTTCGCACTTCTGTTGGTGCAGGAAACCACTTTTGCACTTGTATTAGTGTGGAAAAAACACTTTTCGCACTTGTGTTAGTGTTGAAAAAACACTTTTCGCACTTGTGTTAGTGTTGAAAAACCACTTTTCGCACTTGTGTTAGTGTTGAAAAACCACTTTTCGCACTTGTGTTAGTGTTGAAAAACCACTTTTCGCACTTGTGTTGGTGCAGGAAACCACTTTTGCACTTGTATTAGTGTGGAAAAAACACTTTTTGCACTTGTGATAGTGTTGAAAAACCACTTTTAGCACTTGTGTTAGTGTTGCAAAACCACTTTTCGCACTTGTGTTTGTGTTGAAAAACCACTTTTCGCACTTGTGTTGGTGCAGGAAACCACTTTTGCACTTGTATTAGTGTGGAAAAAACACTTTTCGCACTTGTGTTAGTGTTGAAAAACCACTTTTCGCACTTGTGTTAGTGTTGAAAAACCACTTTTCGCACTGGTGTTGGTGCAGGAAACCACTTTTGCACTTGTATTAGTGTGGAAAAACCACTTTTCGCACTTGTGTTAGTGTTGAAAAACCACTTTTCGCACCTGTGTTAGTGTTGAAAACCCACTTTTCGCACTTGTGTTGGTGCAGGAAACCACTTTTGCACTTGTATTAGTGTGGAAAAACTACTTTTCGCACTTGTGTTAGTGTTGAAAAACCACTTTTCGCACCTGTGTTAGTGTTGAAAACCCACTTTTCGCACTTGTGTTGGTGCAGGAAAACCACTTTTGCACTTGTATTAGTGTGGAAAAAACACTTTTCGCACTTGTGTTAGTGTTGAAAAACCACTTTTCGCACTTGTGTTAGTGTTGAAAAACCACTTTTCGCACTTGTTTTGGTGCAGGAAACCACTTTTGCACTTGTATTAGTGTGGAAAAAACACTTTTTGCACTTGTGATAGTGTTGAAAAACCACTTTTCGCACTTGTGTTAGTGTTGAAAAACCACTTTTCGCCCTTGTGTTGGTGCAGGAAACCACTTTTGCACTTGTATTAGTGTGGAAAAACCACTTTTCGCACTTGTGTTGGTGTTGAAAAACCACCTTTCGCACTTGTGTTAGTGTTGAAAAACCATTTTTCACACTTGTGTTGGTGCAGGAAACCACTTTTGCACTTGTATTGGTGTGGAAAAAACCACTTTTCGCACTTGTGTTAGTGTTGAAAAACCAATTTTCGCACTTGTGTTAGTGTTGAAAAACCACTTTTCGCACTTGTATTGGTGCAGGAAACCACTTTTGCACTTGTATTAGTGTGGTAAAAACACTTTTTGCACTTGTGATCGTGTTGAAAAACCACTTTTCGCACTTGTGTTAGTGTTGAAAAACCACTTTTCGCACTTGTGTTAGTGTTGAAATGCCACTTTTCGCACATGTGTTAGTGAAGGAAACCACTTTTCGCACTTGTGTTGGTGCAGGAACCACTTTTGCACTTGGATTAGTGTGGAAAAAACACTTTTTGCACTTGTGATAGTGTTGAAAAACGACTTTTCGCACTTGTGTTAGTGTTGAAAAACCACTTTTCACACTTGTGTTGGCGCAGGAAACCACTTTCGCACTTGTATTAGTGTGGAAAAACCACTTTTCGCACTTGTGTTAGTGTTGAAAAACCACTTTTCGCACTTGTATTAGTGTGGAAAAAAACACTTTTTGCACTTGTGAGTGTTGAAAAACCACTTTTCGCACTTGTGTTGGTGCAGGAAACCACTTTTGCACTTGTATTAGTGTGGAAAAAACACTTTTTGCACTTGTGATAGTGTTGAAATACCACTTTTCGCACTTGTGTTAGTGTTGAAAAACCACTTTTCGCACTTGTATTAGTGTTGAAAAAACACTTTTCGCACTTGTGTTAGTGTTGAAAAACCACTTTTCGCACTTGTGTTGGTGCAGTAAACCACTTTTGCACTTGTATCAGTGTGGAAAAAACACTTTTTGCACTTGTGATAGTGTTGAAAAACCACTTTTTGCACTTGTGTTAGTGTTGAAAAACCACTTTTCGCACTTGTGTTAGTGTTGAAAAACCACTTTTCGCACTTGTGTTGGTGCAGGAAACCACTTTTGCACTTGTATTAGTGTGGAAAAAACACTTTTTGCACTTGTGATAGTGTTGAAAAACCACTTTTCGCACTTGTGTTAGTGTTGAAAAACCACTTTTCGCACTTGTGTTGGTGCAGGACACCACTTTTGCACTTGTATTAGTATGGAAAAACCACTTTTCGCACTTGTGTTAGTGTTGAAAAACCACTTTTCGCACTTGTGTTAGTGTTGAAAAACCACTTTTCGCACTTGTGTTAGTGTTGAAAAACCACTTTTCGCACTTGTGTTGGTGCAGGAAACCACTTTTGCACTTGTATTAGAGTGGGAAAAACACTTTTTGCACTTGTGATAGTGTTGAAAAAACCACTTTTCGCACTTGTGTTAGTGTTGAAAAACCACTTTTCGCACTTGTGTTAGTGTTGAAAAACCACTTTTCGCACTTGTGTTGGTGCAGGAAACCACTTCTGCACTTGTAGTAGTGTGAAAAATACACTTTTTGCACTTGTGATAGTGTTGAAAAACCACTTTTCGCACTTGTGTTAGTGTTGAAAAACCACTTTTCGCCCTTGTGTTGGTGCAGGAAACCACTTTTGCACTTGTATTAGTGTGGAAAAACCACTTTTCGCACTTGTGTTGGTGTTGAAAAACCACCTTTCGCACTTGTGTTAGTGTTGAAAAACCATTTTTCGCACTTGTGTTGGTGCAGGAAACCACTTCTGCACTTGTAGTAGTGTGAAAAATACACTTTTTGCACTTGTGATAGTGTTGAAAAACCACTTTTCGCACTTGTGTTAGTGTTGAAAAACCACTTTTCGCACTTGTGTTGGTGCAGGAAACCACTTTTGCACTTGTATTAGTGTGGAAAAACACTTTTCGAACTTGTGTTCGTGTTGAAAAACCACTTTTCGCACTTGTGTTAGTGTTGAAAAACCACTTTTCGCACTTGTGTTAGTGTTGAAAAACCACTTTTCGCACTTGTGTTAGTGTTGAAAAACCACTTTTTGCACTTGTATTAGTGTGGTAAAAACACTTTTTGCACTTGTATTAGTGTAGAAAAAACACTTTTTGCACTTGTGATAGTGTTGAAAAACCACTTTTCGCACTTGTGTTGGTGCAGGAAACCACTTTTGCACTTGTATTAGTGTGGAAAAACCACTTTTCGCACTTGTGTTAGTGTTGAAAAAACACTTTTGCACTTGTATTAGTGTGGAAAACCCCACTTTTCGCACTTGTGTTAGTGTTGAAAAACCACTTTTCGCACTTGTGTTAGTGTTGAAAAACCACTTTTCGCAGTTGTGTTGGTGCAGGAAACCATTTTTGCACTTGTATAAGTGTGGAAAAAACACTTTTTGCACTTGTGATAGTGTTGAAAAACCACTTTTAGCACTTGTGTTAGTGTTGAAAAACCACTTTTCGCACTTGTGTTGGTGCAGGAAACCACTTTTGCACTTGTATTAGTGTGGAAAAACCACTTTTCGCACTTGTATTCGTGTTGAAAAACCACTTTTTGCACTTGTGTTGGTGCAGGAAACTACTTTTGCACTTGTATTAGTGTGGAAAAAACACTTTTCGCACTTGTGTTATTGTTGAAAAACCACTTTTCGCACTTGTGTTAGTGTTGAAAAACCACTTTTTGCACTTGTGTTGGTGCAGGAAACTACTTTTGCACTTGTATTAGTGTGGAAAAAACACTTTTTGCACTTGTGATAGTGTTGAAAAACCACTTTTCGCACTTGTGTTAGTGTTGAAAAACCACTTTTCGCACTTGTGTTGGTGCAGGAAACCACTTTTGCACTTGTATTAGTGTGGAAAAACCACTTTTCGCACTTGTGTTAGTGTTGAAAAACCACTTTTCGCACTTGTGTTTGTGTTGAAAAACCACTTTTCGCACTTGTGTTGGTGCAGTATCCACTTTTGCACTTGTATTAGTGTGGAAAAACCACTTTTCGCACTTGTGTTAGTGTTGAAAAACCACTTTTCGCACTTGTGTTAGTGTTGAAAAACCACTTTTCGCACTTATGTTAGTGTTGAAAAACCACTTTTCGCACTTGTGTTGGTGCAGGAAACCACTTTTGCACTTGTATTAGTGTGGAAAAACCACTTTTCGCACTTGTGTTAGTGTTGAAAAACCACTTTTCGCACTTGTGTTAGTGTTGAAAAACCACTTTTCGCACTTGTGTTAGTGTTGAAAAACCACTTTTCGCACTTGTGTTGGTGCAGGAAACCACTTTTGCACTTGTATTAGTGTGGAAAAAACACTTTTTGCACTTGTGATAGTGTTGAAAAACCACTTTTCTCACTTGTGTTAGTGTTGAAAAACCACTTTTCGCACTTGTGTTGGTGCAGGACACCACTTTTGCACTTGTATTAGTGTGGAAAAACCACTTTTCGCACTTTCGTTAGTGTTGAAAAACCACTTTTCGCACTTGTGTTAGTGTTGAAAAACCACTTTTCACACTTGTGTTGGTGCAGGAAACCACTTTTGCACTTGTATTAGTGTGGAAAAAACACTTTTTGCACTTGTGATGGTGTTGAAAAACCACTTTTCGCACTTGTGTTAGTGTTGAAAAACCACTTTTCGCACTTGTGTTGGTGCAGGAAACCACTTTTGCACTTGTATTAGTGTGGAAAAAACACTTTTTGCACTTGTGATAGTGTTGAAAAACCACTTTTCGCACTTGTGTTGGTGCAGGAAACCACTTTTGCACTTGTATTAGTGTGGAAAAAACACTTTTTGCACTTGTGATAGTGTTGAAAAACCACTTTTCGCACTTGTGTTAGTGTTGAAAAACCACTTTTCGCACTTGTGTTGGTGCAGGACACCACTTTTGCACTTGTATTAGTATGGAAAAACCACTTTTCGCACTTGTGTTAGTGTTGAAAAACCACTTTTCGCACTTGTGTTAGTGTTGAAAAACCACTTTTCGCACTTGTGTTAGTGTTGTAAAACCACTTTTCGCACTTGTGTTAGTGTTGAAAAACAACTTTTCGCACTTGTGTTGGTGCAGGAAACCACTTTTGCACTTGTATCAGTGTGGAAAAAACACTTTTTGCACTTGTGATAGTGTTGAAAAACCACTTTTCGCACTTGTGTTAGTGTTGAAAAACCACTTTTCGCACTTGTGTTAGTGTTGAAAAACCACTTTTCGCACTTGTGTTGGTGCAGGAAACCACTTTTGCACTTGTATTAGTGTGGAAAAAACACTTTTTGCACTTGTGATAGTGTTGAAAAACCACTTTTCGCACTTGTGTTAGTGTTGAAAAACCACTTTTCGCACTTGTGTTGGTGCAGGACACCACTTTTGCACTTGTATTAGTATGGAAAAACCACTTTTCGCACTTGTGTTAGTGTTGAAAAACCACTTTTCGCACTTGTGTTAGTGTTGAAAAACCACTTTTCGCACTTGTGTTAGTGTTGTAAAACCACTTTTCGCACTTGTGTTAGTGTTGAAAAACCACTTTTCGCACTTGTGTTGGTGCAGGAAACCACTTTTGCACTTGTATTAGAGTGGAAAAAACACTTTTTGCACTTGTGATAGTGTTGAAAAAACCACTTTTCGCACTTGTGTTAGTGTTGAAAAACCACTTTTCGCACTTGTGTTAGTGTTGAAAAACCACTTTTCGCACTTGTGTTGGTGCAGGAAACCACTTCTGCACTTGTAGTAGTGTGAAAAATACACTTTTTGCACTTGTGATAGTGTTGAAAAACCACTTTTCGCACTTGTGTTAGTGTTGAAAAACCACTTTTCCCACTTGTGTTGGTGCAGGAAACCACTTTTGCACTTGTATTAGTGTGGAAAAACCACTTTTCGCACTTGTGTTAGTGTTGAAAAACCACTTTTCGCACTTGTGTTGGTGCAGGAAACCACTTTTGCACTTGTATTAGTGTGGAAAAACACTTTTCGCACTTGTGTTCGTGTTGAAAAACCACTTTTCGCACTTGTGTTAGTGTGGAAAAACACTTTTCGCACTTGTGTTCGTGTTGAAAAACCACTTTTCGCACTTGTGTTAGTGTTGAAAAACCACTTTTCGCACTTGTGTTAGTGTTGAAAAACCACTTTTCGCACTTGTGTTAGTGTTGAAAAACCACTTTTTGCACTTGTATTAGTGTGGTAAAAACACTTTTTGCACTTGTATTAGTGTAGAAAAAACACTTTTTGCACTTGTATTAGTGTAGAAAAAACACTTTTTGCACTTGTGATAGTGTTGAAAAACCACTTTTCGCACTTGTGTTGGTGCAGGAAACCACTTTTGCACTTGTATTAGTGTGGAAAAACCACTTTTCGCACTTGTGTTCGTGTTGAAAAACCACTTTTGCACTTGTATTAGTGTGGAAAACCCCACTTTTCGCACTTGTGTTAGTGTTGAAAAACCACTTTTCGCACTTGTGTTAGTGTTGAAAAACCACTTTTCGCACTTGTGTTGGTGCAGCAAACCATTTTTGCACTTGTATTAGTGTGGAAAAAACACTTTTTGCACTTGTGATAGTGTTGAAAAACCACTTTTAGCACTTGTGTTAGTGTGAAAAACCACTTTTCGCACTTGTGTTGGTGCAGGAAACCACTTTTGCACTTGCATTAGTGTGGAAAAACCACTTTTCGCACTTGTATTAGTGTTGAAAAACCACTTTTTGCACTTGTGTTGGTGCAGGAAACTACTTTTGCACTTGTATTAGTGTGGAAAAAACACTTTTCGCACTTGTGTTATTGTTGAAAAACCACTTTTCGCACTTGTGTTAGTGTTGAAAAACCACTTTTTGCACTTGTGTTGGTGCAGGAAACTACTTTTGCACTTGTATTAGTGTGGAAAAAACACTTTTTGCACTTGTGATAGTGTTGAAAAACCACTTTTCGCACTTGTGTTAGTGTTGAAAAACCACTTTTCGCACTTGTGTTGGTGCAGGAAACCACTTTTGCACTTGTATTAGTGTGGAAAAACCACTTTTCACACTTGTGTTAGTGTTGAAAAACCACTTTTGGCACTTGTGTTTGTGTTGAAACACCACTTTTCGCACTTGTGTTGGTGCAGGAAATTCCACTTTTGCACTTGTATTAGTGTGGAAAAACCACTTTTCGCACTTGTGTTAGTGTTGAAAAACCACTTTTCGCACTTGTGTTAGTGTTGAAAAACCACTTTTCGCACTTGTGTTAGTGTTGAAAAACCACTTTTCGCACTTGTGTTGGTGCAGGAAACCACTTTTGCACTTGTATTAGTGTGGAAAAACCACTTTTCGCACTTGTGTTAGTGTTGAAAAACCACTTTTCGCACTTGTGTTACTGTTGAAAAACCACTTTTCGCACTTGTGTTAGTGTTGAAAAACCACTTTTCGCACTTGTGTTGGTGCAGGAAACCACTTTTGCACTTGTATTAGTGTGGAAAAAACACTTTTTGCACTTGTGATAGTGTTGAAAAACCACTTTTCGCACTTGTGTTAGTGTTGAAAAACCACTTTTCGCACTTGTGTTGGTGCAGGACACCACTTTTGCACTTGTATTAGTGTGGAAAAACCACTTTACGCACTTTCGTTAGTGTTGAAAAACCACTTTTCGCACTTGTGTTAGTGTTGAAAAACCACTTTTCGCACTTGTGTTGGTGCAGGAAACCACTTTTGCACTTGTGTTGGTGCAGGAAACCACTTTTGCACTTGTAGTAGTGTGAAAAAAACACTTTTTGCACTTGTGATAGTGTTGAAAAACCACTTTTCGCACTTGTGTTAGTGTTGAAAAACCACTTTTCGCACTTGTGTTGGTGCAGGAAACCACTTTTGCACTTGTATTAGTGTGGAAAAAACACTTTTCGCACTTGTGTTAGTGTTGAAAAACCACTTTTCGCACTTGTGTTAGTGTTGAAAACCCACTTTTCGCACTTGTGTTGGTGCAGGAAATCACTTTTGCACTTGTATTAATGTGGAAAAAACGCTTTTTGCATTTGTGATAGTGTTGAAAAACCACTTTTCGCACTTGTGTTAGTGTTGAAAAACCACTTTTCGCACTTGTGTTGGTGCAGGAAACCACTTTTGCACTTGTATTAGTGTGGAAAAACCACTTTTCGCACTTGTGTTAGTGTTGAAAAACCACTTTTCGCACTTGTGTTAGTGTTGAAAAACCACTTTTCGCACTTGTGTTGGTGCAGGAAACCACTTTTGCACTTGTATCAGTGTGGAAAAAACACTTTTTGCACTTGTGATAGTGTTGAAAAACCACTTTTCGCACTTGTGTTAGTGTTGAAAAACCACTTTTCGCACTTGTGTTAGTGTTGAAAAACCACTTTTCGCACTTGTGTTGGTGCAGGAAACCACTTTTGCACTTGTATTAGTGTGGAAAAAACACTTTTTGCACTTGTGATAGTGTTGAAAAACCACTTTTCGCACTTGTGTTAGTGTTGAAAAACCACTTTTCGCACTTGTGTTGGTGCAGGACACCACTTTTGCACTTGTATTAGTATGGAAAAACCACTTTTCGCACTTGTGTTAGTGTTGAAAAACCACTTTTCGCACTTGTGTTAGTGTTGAAAAACCACTTTTCGCACTTGTGTTAGTGTTGTAAAACCACTTTTCGCACTTGTGTTAGTGTTGAAAAACCACTTTTCGCACTTGTGTTGGTGCAGGAAACCACTTTTGCACTTGTATTAGAGTGGAAAAAACACTTTTTGCACTTGTGATAGTGTTGAAAAAACCACTTTTCGCACTTGTGTTAGTGTTGAAAAACCACTTTTCGCACTTGTGTTAGTGTTGAAAAACCACTTTTCGCACTTGTGTTGGTGCAGGAAACCACTTCTGCACTTGTAGTAGTGTGAAAAATACACTTTTTGCACTTCTGATAGTGTTGAAAAACCACTTTTCGCACTTGTGTTAGTGTTGAAAAACCACTTTTTGCACTTGTGTTGGTGCAGGAAACCACTTTTGCACTTGTATTAGTGTGGAAAAACACTTTTCGCACTTGTGTTCGTGTTGAAAAACCACTTTTCGCACTTGTGTTAGTGTTGAAAAACCACTTTTCGCACTTGTGTTAGTGTTGAAAAACCACTTTTCGCACTTGTGTTAGTGTTGAAAAACCACTTTTTGCACTTGTATTAGTGTGGTAAAAACACTTTTTGCACTTGTATTAGTGTAGAAAAAACACTTTTTGCACTTGTGATAGTGTTGAAAAACCACTTTTCGCACTTGTGTTGGTGCAGGAAACCACTTTTGCACTTGTATTAGTGTGGAAAAACCACTTTTCGCACTTGTGTTCGTGTTGAAAAACCACTTTTGCACTTGTATTAGTGTGGAAAACCCCACTTTTCGCACTTGTGTTAGTGTTGAAAAACCACTTTTCGCACTTGTGTTAGTGTTGAAAAACCACTTTTCGCACTTGTGTTGGTGCAGCAAACCATTTTTGCACTTGTATTAGTGTGGAAAAAACACTTTTTGCACTTGTGATAGTGTTGAAAAACCACTTTTAGCACTTGTGTTAGTGTTGAAAAACCACTTTTCGCACTTGTGTTGGTGCAGGAAACCACTTTTGCACTTGCATTAGTGTGGAAAAACCACTTTTCGCACTTGTATTAGTGTTGAAAAACCACTTTTTGCACTTGTGTTGGTGCAGGAAACTACTTTTGCACTTGTATTAGTGTGGAAAAAACACTTTTCGCACTTGTGTTATTGTTGAAAAACCACTTTTCGCACTTGTGTTAGTGTTGAAAAACCACTTTTTGCACTTGTGTTGGTGCAGGAAACTACTTTTGCACTTGTATTAGTGTGGAAAAAACACTTTTTGCACTTGTGATAGTGTTGAAAAACCACTTTTCGCCCTTGTGTTAGTGTTGAAAAACCACTTTTCGCACTTGTGTTGGTGCAGGAAACCACTTTTGCACTTGTATTAGTGTGGAAAAACCACTTTTCGCACTTGTGTTAGTGTTGAAAAACCACTTTTCGCACTTGTGTTTTTGTTGAAACACCACTTTTCGCACTTGTGTTGGTGCAGGAATTCCACTTTTGCACTTGTATTAGTGTGGAAAAACCACTTTTCGCACTTGTGTTAGTGTTGAAAAAACACTTTTCGCACTTGTGTTAGTGTTGAAAAACCACTTTTCGCACTTGTGTTAGTGTTGAAAAACCACTTTTCGCACTTGTGTTGGTGCAGGAAACCACTTTTGCACTTGTATTAGTGTGGAAAAACCACTTTTCGCACTTGTGTTAGTGTTGAAAAACCACTTTTCGCACTTGTGTTAGTGTTGAAAAACCACTTTTCGCACTTGTGTTAGTGTTGAAAAACCACTTTTCGCACTTGTGTTGGTGCAGGAAACCACTTTTGCACTTGTATTAGTGTGGAAAAAACACTTTTTGCACTTGTGATAGTGTTGAAAAACCACTTTTCGCACTTGTGTTAGTGTTGAAAAACCACTTTTCGCACTTGTGTTGGTGCAGGACACCACTTTTGCACTTGTATTAGTGTGGAAAAACCACTTTACGCACTTTCGTTAGTGTTGAAAAACCACTTTTCGCACTTGTGTTAGTGTTGAAAAACCACTTTTCGCACTTGTGTTGGTGCAGGAAACCACTTTTGCACTTGTGTTGGTGCAGGAAACCACTTTTGCACTTGTAGTAGTGTGAAAAAAACACTTTTTGCACTTGTGATAGTGTTGAAAAACCACTTTTCGCACTTGTGTTAGTGTTGAAAAACCACTTTTCGCACTTGTGTTGGTGCAGGAAACCACTTTTGCACTTGTATTAGTGTGGAAAAAACACTTTTCGCACTTGTGTTAGTGTTGAAAAACCACTTTTCGCACTTGTGTTAGTGTTGAAAAACCACTTTTCGCACTTCTGTTGGTGCAGGAAATCACTTTTGCACTTGTATTAATGTGGAAAAAACGCTTTTTGCATTTGTGATAGTGTTGAAAAACCACTTTTCGCACTTGTGTTAGTGTTGAAAAACCACTTTTCGCACTTGTGTTGGTGCAGGAAACCACTTTTGCACTTGTATTAGTGTGGAAAAACCACTTTTCGCACTTGTGTTAGTGTTGAAAAACCACTTTTCGCACTTGTGTTCGTGTTGAAAAACCACTTTTCGCACTTGTGTTGGTGCAGGAAACCACTTTTGCGCTTGTATTAGTGTGGAAAAAACACTATTTGCACTTGTGATAGTGATGAAAAACCACTTTTCGCACTTGTGTTAGTGTTGAAAAACCACTTTCGCACTTGTGTTGGTGCAGGAAACCACTTTTGCACTTGTATTGGTGTGGAAAAAACCACTTTTCGCACTTGTGTTAGTGTTGAAAAAACACTTTTCGCACTTGTGTTAGTGTTGAAAAACCACTTTTCGCACTTGTGTTGGTGCAGGAAACCACTTTTGCACTTGGATTAGTGTGGAAAAAACACTTTTTGCACTTGTGATAGTGTTGAAAAACCACTTTTCGCACTTGTGTTAGGGTTGAAAAACCACTTTTCGCACTTGTGTTGGCGCAGGAAACCACTTTCGCACTTGTATTAGTTTGGAAAAACCACTTTTCGCACTTGTGTTAGTGTTGAAAAACCACTTTTCGCACTTGTATTAGTGTGGAAAAAACACTTTTCGCACTTGTGTTAGTGTTGAAAAACCACTTTTCGCACTTGTGTTAGTGTTGAAAAACCACTTTTTGCACTTGTATTAGTGTGGAAAAAACACTTTTTGCACTTGTATTAGTGTAGAAAAAACACTTTTTGCACTTGTGATAGTGTTGAAAAACCACTTTTCGCACTAGTGTTGGTGCAGGAAACCACTTTTGCACTTGTATTAGTGTGGAAAAACCACTTTTCGCACTTGTGTTAGTGTTGAAAAACCACTTTTCGCACTTGTGTTAGTGTTGAAAAACCACTTTTCGCACTTGTGTTGGTGCAGGAAACCACTTTTGCACTTGTATTAGTGTGGAAAAACCACTTTTCGCACTTGTGTTATTGTTGAAAAACCACTTTTCGCACTTGTGTTGGTGCAGGAAACCACTTTTGCACTTGTATTAGTGTGGAAAAACCACTTTTCGCACTTGTGTTAGTGTTGAAAAACCACTTTTCACACATGTATTAGTGTGGTAAAAACACTTTTTGCACTTGTATTAGTGTAGAAAAAACACTTTTTGCACTTGTGATAGTGTTGAAAAACCACTTTTCGCACTTGTGTTGGTGCAGGAAACCACTTTTGCACTTGTATTAGTGTGGAAAAACCACTTTTCGCACTTGTGTTAGTGTTGAAAAACCACTTTTCGCACTTGTGTTAGTGTTGAAAAACAACTTTTCGCACTTGTGTTGGTGCAGGAAACCACTTTTGCACTTGTATTAGTGTGGAAAAAACACTTTTCGCACTTGTGTTATTGTTGAAAAACCACTTTTCGCACTTGTGTTAGTGTTGAAAAACCACTTTTTGCACTTGTGTTGGTGCAGGAAACTACTTTTGCACTTGTATTAGTGTGGAAAAAACACTTTTTGCACTTGTGATAGTGTTGAAAAACCACTTTTCGCACTTGTGTTAGTGTTGAAAAACCACTTTTCGCACTTGTGTTGGTGCAGGAAACCACTTTTTCACTTGTATTAGTGTGGAAAAACCACTTTTCGCACTTGTGTTAGTGTTGAAAAACCACTTTTCGCACTTGTGTTTGTGTTGAAACACCACTTTTCGCACTTGTGTTGGTGCAGGAATTCCACTTTTGCACTTGTATTAGTGTGGAAAAACCACTTTTCGCACTTGTGTTAGTGTTGAAAAACCACTTTTCGCACTTGTGTTAGTGTTGAAAAACCACTTTTCGCACTTGTGTTAGTGTTGAAAAACCACTTTTCGCACTTGTGTTGGTGCAGGAAACCACTTTTGCACTTGTATTAGTGTGGAAAAACCACTTTTCGCACTTGTGTTAGTGTTGAAAAACCACTTTTCGCACTTGTGTTAGTGTTGAAAAACCACTTTTCGCACTTGTGTTAGTGTTGAAAAACCACTTTTCGCACTTGTGTTGGTGCAGGAAACCACTTTTGCACTTGTATTAGTGTGGAAAAAACACTTTTTGCACTTGTGATAGTGTTGAAAAACCACTTTTCGCACTTGTGTTAGTGTTGAAAAACCACTTTTCGCACTTGTGTTGGTGCAGGACACCACTTTTGCACTTGTATTAGTGTGGAAAAACCACTTTACGCACTTTCGTTAGTGTTGAAAAACCACTTTTCGCACTTGTGTTAGTGTTGAAAAACCACTTTTCGCACTTGTGTTGGTGCAGGAAACCACTTTTGCACTTGTGTTGGTGCAGGAAACCACTTTTGCACTTGTAGTAGTGTGAAAAAAACACTTTTTGCACTTGTGATAGTGTTGAAAAACCACTTTTCGCACTTGTGTTAGTGTTGAAAAACCACTTTTCGCACTTGTGTTGGTGCAGGAAACCACTTTTGCACTTGTATTAGTGTGGAAAAAACACTTTTCGCACTTGTGTTAGTGTTGAAAAACCACTTTTCGCACTTGTGTTAGTGTTGAAAAACCACTTTTCGCACTTCTGTTGGTGCAGGAAATCACTTTTGCACTTGTATTAATGTGGAAAAAACGCTTTTTGCATTTGTGATAGTGTTGAAAAACCACTTTTCGCACTTGTGTTAGTGTTGAAAAACCACTTTTGCACTTGTATTAGTGTGGAAAAACCACTTTTCGCACTTGTGTTAGTGTTGAAAAACCACTTTTCGCACTTGTGTTCGTGTTGAAAAACCACTTTTCGCACTTGTGTTGGTGCAGGAAACCACTTTTGCGCTTGTATTAGTGTGGAAAAAACACTATTTGCACTTGTGATAGTGATGAAAAACCACTTTTCGCACTTGTGTTAGTGTTGAAAAACCACTTTTCGCACTTGTGTTGGTGCAGGAAACCACTTTTGCACTTGTATTGGTGTGGAAAAAACCACTTTTCGCACTTGTGTTAGTGTTGAAAAAACACTTTTCGCACTTGTGTTAGTGTTGAAAAACCACTTTTCGCACTTGTGTTGGTGCAGGAAACCACTTTTGCACTTGGATTAGTGTGGAAAAAACACTTTTTGCACTTGTGATAGTGTTGAAAAACCACTTTTCGCACTTGTGTTAGGGTTGAAAAACCACTTTTCGCACTTGTGTTGGCGCAGGAAACCACTTTCGCACTTGTATTAGTGTGGAAAAACCACTTTTCGCACTTGTGTTAGTGTTGAAAAACCACTTTTCGCACTTGTATTAGTGTGGAAAAAACACTTTTCGCACTTGTGTTAGTGTTGAAAAACCACTTTTCGCACTTGTGTTAGTGTTGAAAAACCACTTTTTGCACTTGTATTAGTGTGGAAAAAACACTTTTTGCACTTGTATTAGTGTAGAAAAAACACTTTTTGCACTTGTGATAGTGTTGAAAAACCACTTTTCGCACTTGTGTTGGTGCAGGAAACCACTTTTGCACTTGTATTAGTGTGGAAAAACCACTTTTCGCACTTGTGTTAGTGTTGAAAAACCACTTTTCGCACTTGTGTTAGTGTTGAAAAACCACTTTTCGCACTTGTGTTGGTGCAGGAAACCACTTTTGGACTTGTATTAGTGTGGAAAAACCACTTTTCGCACTTGTGTTATTGTTGAAAAACCACTTTTCGCACTTGTGTTGGTGCAGGAAACCACTTTTGCACTTGTATTAGTGTGGAAAAACCACTTTTCGCACTTGTGTTAGTGTTGAAAAACCACTTTTCACACATGTATTAGTGTGGTAAAAACACTTTTTGCACTTGTATTAGTGTAGAAAAAACACTTTTTGCACTTGTGATAGTGTTGAAAAACCACTTTTCGCACTTGTGTTGGTGCAGGAAACCACTTTTGCACTTGTATTAGTGTGGAAAAACCACTTTTCGCACTTGTGTTAGTGTTGAAAAACCACTTTTCGCACTTGTGTTAGTGTTGAAAAACAACTTTTCGCACTTGTGTTGGTGCAGGAAACCACTTTTGCACTTGTATTAGTGTGGAAAAAACACTTTTCGCACTTGTGTTATTGTTGAAAAACCACTTTTCGCACTTGTGTTAGTGTTGAAAAACCACTTTTTGCACTTGTGTTGGTGCAGGAAACTACTTTTGCACTTGTATTAGTGTGGAAAAAACACTTTTTGCACTTGTGATAGTGTTGAAAAACCACTTTTCGCACTTGTGTTAGTGTTGAAAAACCACTTTTCACACTTGTGTTGGTGCAGGAAACCACTTTTTCACTTGTATTAGTGTGGAAAAACCACTTTTCGCACTTGTGTTAGTGTTGAAAAACCACTTTTCGCACTTGTGTTTGTGTTGAAACACCACTTTTCGCACTTGTGTTGGTGCAGGAATTCCACTTTTGCACTTGTATTAGTGTGGAAAAACCACTTTTCGCACTTGTGTTAGTGTTGAAAAACCACTTTTCGCACTTGTGTTAGTGTTGAAAAACCACTTTTTGCACTTGTATTAGTGTGGAAAAAACACTTTTTGCACTTGTATTAGTGTAGAAAAAACACTTTTTGCACTTGTGTTAGTGTTGAAAAACCACTTTTCGCACTTGTGTTGGTGCAGGAAACCACTTTTGCACTTGTATTAGTGTGGAAAAACCACTTTTCGCACTTGTGTTAGTGTTGAAAAACCACTTTTCGCACTTGTGTTAGTGTTGAAAAACCACTTTTCGCACTTGTGTTGGTGCAGGAAACCACTTTTGGACTTGTATTAGTGTGGAAAAACCACTTTTCGCACTTGTGTTATTGTTGAAAAACCACTTTTCGCACTTGTGTTGGTGCAGGAAACCACTTTTGCACTTGTATTAGTGTGGAAAAACCACTTTTCGCACTTGTGTTAGTGTTGAAAAACCACTTTTCACACATGTATTAGTGTGGTAAAAACACTTTTTGCACTTGTATTAGTGTAGAAAAAACACTTTTTGCACTTGTGATAGTGTTGAAAAACCACTTTTCGCACTTGTGTTGGTGCAGGAAACCACTTTTGCACTTGTATTAGTGTGGAAAAACCACTTTTCGCACTTGTGTTAGTGTTGAAAAACCACTTTTCGCACTTGTGTTAGTGTTGAAAAACAACTTTTCGCACTTGTGTTGGTGCAGGAAACCACTTTTGCACTTGTATTAGTGTGGAAAAAACACTTTTCGCACTTGTGTTATTGTTGAAAAACCACTTTTCGCACTTGTGTTAGTGTTGAAAAACCACTTTTTGCACTTGTGTTGGTGCAGGAAACTACTTTTGCACTTGTATTAGTGTGGAAAAAACACTTTTTGCACTTGTGATAGTGTTGAAAAACCACTTTTCGCACTTGTGTTAGTGTTGAAAAACCACTTTTCACACTTGTGTTGGTGCAGGAAACCACTTTTTCACTTGTATTAGTGTGGAAAAACCACTTTTCGCACTTGTGTTAGTGTTGAAAAACCACTTTTCGCACTTGTGTTTGTGTTGAAACACCACTTTTCGCACTTGTGTTGGTGCAGGAATTCCACTTTTGCACTTGTATTAGTGTGGAAAAACCACTTTTCGCACTTGTGTTAGTGTTGAAAAACCACTTTTCGCACTTGTGTTAGTGTTGAAAAACCACTTTTCGCACTTGTGTTAGTGTTGAAAAACCACTTTTCGCACTTGTGTTGGTGCAGGAAACCACTTTTGCACTTGTATTAGTGTGGAAAAACCACTTTTCGCACTTGTGTTAGTGTTGAAAAACCACTTTTCGCACTTGTGTTAGTGTTGAAAAACCACTTTTCGCACTTGTGTTAGTGTTGAAAAACCACTTTTCGCACTTGTGTTGGTGCAGGAAACCACTTTTGCACTTGTATTAGTGTGGAAAAAACACTTTTTGCACTTGTGATAGTGTTGAAAAACCACTTTTCGCACTTGTGTTAGTGTTGAAAAACCACTTTTCGCACTTGTGTTGGTGCAGGACACCACTTTTGCACTTGTATTAGTGTGGAAAAACCACTTTACGCACTTTCGTTAGTGTTGAAAAACCACTTTTCGCACTTGTGTTAGTGTTGAAAAACCACTTTTCGCACTTGTGTTAGTGTTGAAAAACCACTTTTCGCACTTGTGTTGGTGCAGGAAACCACTTTTGCACTTGTATTAGTGTGGAAAAACCACTTTTCGCACTTGTGTTAGTGTTGAAAAACCACTTTTCGCACTTGTGTTCGTGTTGAAAAACCACTTTTCGCACTTGTGTTGGTGCAGGAAACCACTTTTGCGCTTGTATTAGTGTGGAAAAAACACTATTTGCACTTGTGATAGTGATGAAAAACCACTTTTCGCACTTGTGTTAGTGTTGAAAAACCACTTTTCGCACTTGTGTTGGTGCAGGAAACCACTTTTGCACTTGTATTGGTGTGGAAAAAACCACTTTTCGCACTTGTGTTAGTGTTGAAAAAACACTTTTCGCACTTGTGTTAGTGTTGAAAAACCACTTTTCGCACTTGTGTTGGTGCAGGAAACCACTTTTGCACTTGGATTAGTGTGGAAAAAACACTTTTTGCACTTGTGATAGTGTTGAAAAACCACTTTTCGCACTTGTGTTAGGGTTGAAAAACCACTTTTCGCACTTGTGTTGGCGCAGGAAACCACTTTCGCACTTGTATTAGTGTGGAAAAACCACTTTTCGCACTTGTGTTAGTGTTGAAAAACCACTTTTCGCACTTGTGAGTGTTGAAAAACCACTTTTCGCACTTGTGTTAGTGTTGAAAAACTACTTTACACACTTGTGTTGGTGCAGGAAACCACTTTTGGACTTGTATTAGTGTGGAAAAACCACTTTTCGCACTTGTGTTAGTGTTGAAAAACCACTTTTCGCACTAGTGTTGGTGCAGGAAACCACTTTTGCACTTGTATTAGTGTGGAAAAACCACTTTTTGCACTTGTGTTAGTGTTGAAAAACCACTTTTCGCACTTGTGTTAGTGTTGAAAAACCACTTTTTGCACTTGTATTAGTGTGGAAAAAACACTTTTTGCACTTGTATTAGTGTAGAAAAAACACTTTTTACCTTCGCAAAAGCGGAAGGTTATGTTTTGATCGCTGTGTATTTATTTGTATGTCTGTGTGTGTGTGTGTGTGTATGTTATTCGCATAACTCAAAAAGTATTCAACCGAATTGCATGAAATTTGGTGGGATGATTGGTTATTATACGGGACACATTTGATTAGATTTTGGGAGCAATCGGGTCAAAGGTCAAGGTCAAGGTCACGAAAAGGTCAAAATCGTATTTTTACCATAGCGCGGTCAATTTTTATCCAATTGGCATGCAACTAATGCCAAAATGTTCAGAATTCAATGCCCGATCTTGTGATATACGACATGACCCAGTGAAGACATTACCCTTGTTAGCGGTTGGGGGTCAAAGGTCAGGGGGGTCACGACCTTGCAAAATGTGTGTTTTTTGTCATAACTCGGTCAATTCTTATCCGATTTGTATGAAATCAGCACCAAACTGTTCACTGTTCTGTTCCCTACACTCCCATGCCAAGTACAGAACAGTAGCTGCGGCGAAGGTATGCGCTCTACCGAGTGCCCGTTCTAGTTGCACTTGTGATAGTGTTGAAAAACCACTTTTCGCACTTGTGTTGGTGCAGGAAACCACTTTTGCACTTGTATTAGTGTGGAAAAACCACTTTTCGCACTTGTGTTAGTGTTGAAAAACCACTTTTCGCACTTGTGTTAGTGTTGAAAAACCACTTTTCGCACTTGTGTTGGTGCAGGAAACCACTTTTGCACTTGTATTGGTGTGGAAAAACCACTTTTCGCACTTGTGTTAGTGTTGAAAAACTACTTTTCGCACTTGTGTTAGTGTTGAAAAACCACTTTTCGCACTTGTGTTGGTGCAGGAAACCACTTTTGCACTTGTATTAGTGTGGAAAAACCACTTTTCGCACTTGTGTTATTGTTGAAAAACCACTTTTCGCACTTGTGTTGGTGCAGGAAACCACTTTTGCACTTGTATTAGTGTGGAAAAACCACTTTTCGCACTTGTGTTAGTGTTGAAAAACCACTTTTCACACATGTATTAGTGTGGTAAAAACACTTTTTGCACTTGTATTAGTGTAGAAAAAACACTTTTTGCACTTGTGATAGTGTTGAAAAACCACTTTTCGCACTTGTGTTGGTGCAGGAAACCACTTTTGCACTTGTATTAGTGTGGAAAAACCACTTTTCGCACTTGTGTTAGTGTTGAAAAACCACTTTTCGCACTTGTGTTAGTGTTGAAAAACAACTTTTCGCACTTGTGTTGGTGCAGGAAACCACTTTTGCACTTGTATTAGTGTGGAAAAAACACTTTTCGCACTTGTGTTATTGTTGAAAAACCACTTTTCGCACTTGTGTTAGTGTTGAAAAACCACTTTTTGCACTTGTGTTTGTGCAGGAAACTACTTTTGCACTTGTATTAGTGTGGAAAAAACACTTTTTGCACTTGTGATAGTGTTGAAAAACCACTTTTCGCACTTGTGTTAGTGTTGAAAAACCACTTTTCGCACTTGTGTTGGTGCAGGAAACCACTTTTGCACTTGTATTAGTGTGGAAAAACCACTTTTCGCACTTGTGTTAGTGTTGAAAAACCACTTTTCGCACTTGTGTTTGTGTTGAAACACCACTTTTCGCACTTGTGTTGGTGCAGGAATTCCACTTTTGCACTTGTATTAGTGTGGAAAAACCACTTTTCGCACTTGTGTTAGTGTTGAAAAACCACTTTTCGCACTTGTGTTAGTGTTGAAAAACCACTTTTCGCACTTGTGTTAGTGTGGAAAAACCACTTTTCACACTTGTGTTAGTGTTGAAAAACCACTTTTCGCACTTGTGTTAGTGTTGAAAAACCACTTTTCGCACTTGTGTTAGTGTTGAAAAACCACTTTTCGCACTTGTGTTGGTGCAGGAAACCACTTTTGCACTTGTATTAGTGTGGAAAAAACACTTTTTGCACTTGTGATAGTGTTGAAAAACCACTTTTCGCACTTGTGTTAGTGTTGAAAAACCACTTTTCGCACTTGTGTTGGTGCAGGACACCACTTTTGCACTTGTATTAGTGTGGAAAAACCACTTTACGCACTTTCGTTAGTGTTGAAAAACCACTTTTCGCACTTGTGTTAGTGTTGAAAAACCACTTTTCGCACTTGTGTTGGTGCAGGAAACCACTTTTGCACTTGTGTTGGTGCAGGAAACCACTTTTGCACTTGTAGTAGTGTGAAAAAAACACTTTTTGCACTTGTGATAGTGTTGAAAAACTACTTTTCGCACTTGTGTTAGTGTTGAAAAACCACTTTTCGCACTTGTGTTGGTGCAGGAAACCACTTTTGCACTTGTATTAGTGTGGAAAAAACACTTTTCGCACTTGTGTTAGTGTTGAAAAACCACTTTTCGCACTTGTGTTTGTGTTGAAACACCACTTTTCGCACTTGTGTTGGTGCAGGAATTCCACTTTTGCACTTGTATTAGTGTGGAAAAATCACTTTTGCACTTGTATTAGTGTGGAAAAAACGCTTTTTGCATTTGTGATAGTGTTGAAAAACCACTTTTCGCACTTGTGTTAGTGTTGAAAAACCACTTTTCGCACTTGTGTTGGTGCAGGAAACCACTTTTGCACTTGTATTAGTGTGGAAAAACCACTTTTCGCACTTGTGTTCGTGTTGAAAAACCACTTTTCGCACTTGTGTTGGTGCAGGAAACCACTTTTGCGCTTGTATTAGTGTGGAAAAAACACTATTTGCACTTGTGATAGTGATGAAAAACCACTTTTCGCACTTGTGTTAGTGTTGAAAAACCACTTTTCGCACTTGTGTTGGTGCAGGAAACCACTTTTGCACTTGTATTGGTGTGGAAAAAACCACTTTTCGCACTTGTGTTAGTGTTGAAAAAACACTTTTCGCACTTGTGTTAGTGTTGAAAAACCACTTTTCGCACTTGTGTTGGTGCAGGAAACCACTTTTGCACTTGGATTAGTGTGGAAAAAACACTTTTTGCACTTGTGATAGTGTTGAAAAACCACTTTTCGCACTTGTGTTAGGGTTGAAAAACCACTTTTCGCACTTGTGTTGGCGCAGGAAACCACTTTCGCACTTGTATTAGTGTGGAAAAACCACTTTTCGCACTTGTGTTAGTGTTGAAAAACCACTTTTCGCACTTGTATTAGTGTGGAAAAAACACTTTTTGCACTTGTGAGTGTTGAAAAACCACTTTTCGCACTTGTGTTAGTGTTGAAAAACTACTTTACACACTTGTGTTGGTGCAGGAAACCACTTTTGGACTTGTATTAGTGTGGAAAAACCACTTTTCGCACTTGTGTTAGTGTTGAAAAACCACTTTTCGCACTAGTGTTGGTGCAGGAAACCACTTTTGCACTTGTATTAGTGTGGAAAAACCACTTTTCGCACTTGTGTTAGTGTTGAAAAACCACTTTTCGCACTTGTGTTAGTGTTGAAAAACCACTTTTTGCACTTGTATTAGTGTGGAAAAAACACTTTTTGCACTTGTATTAGTGTAGAAAAAACACTTTTTGCACTTGTGATAGTGTTGAAAAACCACTTTTCGCACTTGTGTTGGTGCAGGAAACCACTTTTGCACTTGTATTAGTGTGGAAAAACCACTTTTCGCACTTGTGTTAGTGTTGAAAAACCACTTTTCGCACTTGTGTTAGTGTTGAAAAACCACTTTTCGCACTTGTGTTGGTGCAGGAAACCACTTTTGCACTTGTATTAGTGTGGAAAAACCACTTTTCGCACTTGTGTTATTGTTGAAAAACCACTTTTCGCACTTGTGTTGGTACAGGAAACCACTTTTGCACTTGTATTAGTGTGGAAAAACCACTTTTCGCACTTGTGTTAGTGTTGAAAAACCACTTTTCACACATGTATTAGTGTGGTAAAAACACTTTTTGCACTTGTATTAGTGTAGAAAAAACACTTTTTGCACTTGTGATAGTGTTGAAAAACCACTTTTCGCACTTGTGTTGGTGCAGGAAACCACTTTTGCACTTGTATTAGTGTGGAAAAACCACTTTTCGCACTTGTGTTAGTGTTGAAAAACCACTTTTCGCACTTGTGTTAGTGTTGAAAAACAACTTTTCGCACTTGTGTTGGTGCAGGAAACCACTTTTGCACTTGTATTAGTGTGGAAAAAACACTTTTCGCACTTGTGTTAGTGTTGAAAAACCACTTTTCGCACTTGTGTTGGTGCAGGACACCACTTTTGCACTTGTATTAGTGTTAAAAACCACTTTTCGCACTTGTGTTAGTGTTGAAAAACCACTTTTCGCACTTGTGTTGGTGCAGGAAACCACTTTTGCACTTGTATTAGTGTGGAAAAAACACTTTTTGCACTTGTGATAGTGTTGAAATACCACTTTTCGCACTTGTGTTAGTGTTGAAAAACCACTTTTCGCACTTGTGTTAGTGTTGAAAAAACACTTTTCGCACTTGTGTTAGTGTTGAAAAACCACTTTTCGCACTTGTGTTGGTGCAGGAAACCACTTTTGCACTTGTATCAGTGTGGAAAAAACACTTTTTGCACTTGTGTTAGTGTTGAAAAACCACTTTTCGCACTGTGTTAGTGTTGAAAAACCACTTTTCGCACTTGTGTCGGTGCAGGAAACCACTTTTGCACTTGTATTAGTGTGGAAAAAACACTTTTTGCACTTGTGATAGTGTTGAAAAAACCACTTTTCGCACTTGTGTTAGTGTTGAAAAACCACTTTTCGCACTTGTGTTAGTGTTGAAAAACCACTTTTCGCACTTGTGTTGGTACAGGAAACCACTTTTGCACTTGTATTAGTGTGGAAAAAACACTTTTCGCACTTGTGTTAGTGTTGAAAAAACACTTTTCGCACTTGTGTTAGTGTTGAAAAACCACTTTTCGCACTTGTGTTAGTGTTGAAAAACCACTTTTCGCACTTGTGTTGGTGCAGGAAACCACTTTTGCACTTGTATCAGTGTGGAAAAAACACTTTTTGCACTTGTGATAGTGTTGAAAAACCACTTTTCGCACTGTGTTAGTGTTGAAAAACCACTTTTCGCACTTGTGTCGGTGCAGGAAGCCACTTTTGCACTTGTATTAGTGTGGAAAAAACACTTTTTGCACTTGTGATAGTGTTGAAAAAACCACTTTTCGCACTTGTGTTAGTGTTGAAAAACCACTTTTCGCACTTGTGTTAGTGTTGAAAAACCACTTTTCGCACTTGTGTTGGTGCAGGAAACCACTTTTGCACTTGTATTAGTGTGGAAAAAACACTTTTCGCACTTGTGTTAGTGTTGAAAAAACACTTTTCGCACTTGTGTTAGTGTTGAAAAACCACTTTTCGCACTTGTGTTAGTGTTGAAAAACCACTTTTCGCACTTGTGTTAGTGTTGAAAAACCACTTTTCGCACTTGTGTTGGTGCAGGAAACCACTTTTACACTTGTATTAGTGTGGAAAAAACACTTTTTGCACTTGTGATAGTGTTGAAAAACCACTTTTCACACTTGTGTTAGTGTTGCAAAACCACTTTTCGCACTTGTGTTTGTGTTGAAAAACCACTTTTCGCACTTGTGTTGGTGCAGGAAACCACTTTTGCACTTGTATTAGTGTGGAAAAAACACTTTTCGCACTTGTGTTAGTGTTGAAAAACCACTTTTCGCACTTGTGTTAGTGTTGAAAAACCACTTTTCGCACTTGTGTTGGTGCAGGAAACCACTTTTGCACTTGTATTAGTGTGGAAAAACCACTTTTCGCACTTGTGTTAGTGTTGAAAAACCACCTTTCGCACTTGTGTTAGTGTTGAAAAACCATTTTTCGCACTTGTGTTGGTGCAGGAAACCACTTTTGCACTTGTATTAGTGTGGAAAAACACTTTTTGCACTTGTGATAGTGTTAAAAACCACTTTTCGCACTTGTGTTAGTGTTGAAAAACCACTTTTCGCACTTGTGTTGGTGCAGGAAACCACTTTTGCACTTGTATTAGTGTGCAAAAAACACTTTTTGCACTTGTGATAGTGTTGAAATACCACTTTTCGCACTGGTGTTAGTGTTGAAAAACCACTTTTCGCACTTGTGTTAGTGTTGAAAAAACACTTTTCGCACTTGTGTTAGTGTTGAAAAACCACTTTTCGCACTTGTGTTGGTGCAGGAAACCACTTTTGCACTTGTATCAGTGTGGAAAAAACACTTTTTGCACTTGTGATAGTGTTGAAAAACCACTTTTCGCACTGTGTTAGTGTTGAAAAACCACTTTTCGCACTTGTGTCGGTGCAGGAAACCACTTTTGCACTTGTATTAGTGTGGAAAAAACACTTTTTGCACTTGTGATAGTGTTGAAAAAACCACTTTTCGCACTTGTGTTAGTGTTGAAAAACCACTTTTCGCACTTGTGTTAGTGTTGAAAAACCACTTTTCGCACTTGTGTTGGTGCAGGAAACCACTTTTGCACTTGTATTAGTGTGGAAAAAACACTTTTCGCACTTGTGTTAGTGTTGAAAAAACACTTTTCGCACTTGTGTTAGTGTTGAAAAACCACTTTTCGCACTTGTGTTAGTGTTGAAAAACCACTTTTCGCACTTGTGTTAGTGTTGAAAAACCACTTTTCGCACTTGTGTTGGTGCAGGAAACCACTTTTGCACTTGTATTAGTGTGGAAAAAACACTTTTTGCACTTGTGATAGTGTTGAGAAACCACTTTTCACACTTGTGTTAGTGTTGCAAAACCACTTTTCGCACTTGTGTTTGTGTTGAAAAACCACTTTTCGCACTTGTGTTGGTGCAGGAAACCACTTTTGCACTTGTATTAGTGTGGAAAAAACACTTTTCGCACTTGTGTTAGTGTTGAAAAACCACTTTTCGCACTTGTGTTAGTGTTGAAAAACCACTTTTCGCACTGGTGTTGGTGCAGGAAACCACTTTTGCACTTGTATTAGTGTGGAAAAACCACTTTTCACACTTGTGTTAGTGTTGAAAAACCACTTTTCGCACCTGTGTTAGTGTTGAAAACCCACTTTTCGCACTTGTGTTGGTGCAGGAAAACCACTTTTGCACTTGTATTAGTGTGGAAAAAATACTTTTCGCACCAGTGTTAGTGTTGAAAAACCACTTTTCGCACTTGTGTTTGTGTTGAAAAACCACTTTTCGCACTTGTGTTGGTGCAGGAAACCACTTTTGCACTTGTATTAGTGTGGAAAAAACACTTTTTGCACTTGTGATAGTGTTGAAATACCACTTTTCGCACTTGTGTTAGTGTTGAAAAACCACTTTTCGCACTTGTGTTAGTGTTGAAAAACCACTTTTCGCACTTGTGTTGGTGCAGGAAACCACTTTTGCACTTGTATCAGTGTGGAAAAAACACTTTTTGCACTTGTGATAGTGTTGAAAAACCACTTTTCGCACTGTGTTAGTGTTGAAAAACCACTTTTCGCACTTGTGTCGGTGCAGGAAACCACTTTTGCACTTGTATTAGTGTGGAAAAAACACTTTTTGCACTTGTGATAGTGTTGAAAAAACCACTTTTCGCACTTGTGTTAGTGTTGAAAAACCACTTTTCGCACTTGTGTTAGTGTTGAAAAACCACTTTTCGCACTTGTGTTGGTGCAGGAAACCACTTTTGCACTTGTATTAGTGTGGAAAAAACACTTTTCGCACTTGTGTTAGTGTTGAAAAAACACTTTTCGCACTTGTGTTAGTGTTGAAAAACCACTTTTCGCACTTGTGTTAGTGTTGAAAAACCACTTTTCGCACTTGTGTTGGTGCAGGAAACCACTTTTGCACTTGTATCAGTGTGGAAAAAACACTTTTTGCACTTGTGATAGTGTTGAAAAACCACTTTTCGCACTGTGTTAGTGTTGAAAAACCACTTTTCGCACTTGTGTCGGTGCAGGAAACCACTTTTGCACTTGTATTAGTGTGGAAAAAACACTTTTTGCACTTGTGATAGTGTTGAAAAAACCACTTTTCGCACTTGTGTTAGTGTTGAAAAACCACTTTTCGCACTTGTGTTAGTGTTGAAAAACCACTTTTCGCACTTGTGTTGGTGCAGGAAACCACTTTTGCACTTGTATTAGTGTGGAAAAAACACTTTTCGCACTTGTGTTAGTGTTGAAAAAACACTTTTCGCACTTGTGTTAGTGTTGAAAAACCACTTTTCGCACTTGTGTTAGTGTTGAAAAACCACTTTTCGCACTTGTGTTAGTGTTGAAAAACCACTTTTCGCACTTGTGTTGGTGCAGGAAACCACTTTTACACTTGTATTAGTGTGGAAAAAACACTTTTTGCACTTGTGATAGTGTTGAAAAACCACTTTTCACACTTGTGTTAGTGTTGCAAAACCACTTTTCGCACTTGTGTTTGTGTTGAAAAACCACTTTTCGCACTTGTGTTGGTGCAGGAAACCACTTTTGCACTTGTATTAGTGTGGAAAAAACACTTTTCGCACTTGTGTTAGTGTTGAAAAACCACTTTTCGCACTTGTGTTAGTGTTGAAAAACCACTTTTCGCACTTGTGTTGGTGCAGGAAACCACTTTTGCACTTGTATTAGTGTGGAAAAACCACTTTTCGCACTTGTGTTAGTGTTGAAAAACCACCTTTCGCACTTGTGTTAGTGTTGAAAAACCATTTTTCGCACTTGTGTTGGTGCAGGAAACCACTTTTGCACTTGTATTAGTGTGGAAAAACACTTTTTGCACTTGTGATAGTGTTAAAAACCACTTTTCGCACTTGTGTTAGTGTTGAAAAACCACTTTTCGCACTTGTGTTGGTGCAGGAAACCACTTTTGCACTTGTATTAGTGTGCAAAAAACACTTTTTGCACTTGTGATAGTGTTGAAATACCACTTTTCGCACTTGTGTTAGTGTTGAAAAACCACTTTTCGCACTTGTGTTAGTGTTGAAAAAACACTTTTCGCACTTGTGTTAGTGTTGAAAAACCACTTTTCGCACTTGTGTTGGTGCAGGAAACCACTTTTGCACTTGTATCAGTGTGGAAAAAACACTTTTTGCACTTGTGATAGTGTTGAAAAACCACTTTTCGCACTGTGTTAGTGTTGAAAAACCACTTTTCGCACTTGTGTCGGTGCAGGAAACCACTTTTGCACTTGTATTCGTGTGGAAAAAACACTTTTTGCACTTGTGATAGTGTTGAAAAAACCACTTTTCACACTTGTGTTAGTGTTGAAAAACCACTTTTCGCACTTGTGTTAGTGTTGAAAAACCACTTTTCGCACTTGTGTTGGTGCAGGAAACCACTTTTGCACTTGTATTAGTGTGGAAAAAACACTTTTCGCACTTGTGTTAGTGTTGAAAAAACACTTTTCGCACTTGTGTTAGTGTTGAAAAACCACTTTTCGCACTTGTGTTAGTGTTGAAAAACCACTTTTCGCACTTGTGTTAGTGTTGAAAAACCACTTTTCGCACTTGTGTTGGTGCAGGAAACCACTTTTGCACTTGTATTAGTGTGGAAAAAACACTTTTTGCACTTGTGATAGTGTTGAAAAACCACTTTTCACACTTGTGTTAGTGTTGCAAAACCACTTTTCGCACTTGTGTTTGTGTTGAAAAACCACTTTTCGCACTTGTGTTGGTGCAGGAAACCACTTTTGCACTTGTATTAGTGTGGAAAAAACACTTTTCGCACTTGTGTTAGTGTTGAAAAACCACTTTTCGCACTTGTGTTAGTGTTGAAAAACCACTTTTCGCACTGGTGTTGGTGCAGGAAACCACTTTTGCACTTGTATTAGTGTGGAAAAACCACTTTTCACACTTGTGTTAGTGTTGAAAAACCACTTTTCGCACCTGTGTTAGTGTTGAAAACCCACTTTTCGCACTTGTGTTGGTGCAGGAAAACCACTTTTGCACTTGTATTAGTGTGGAAAAAATACTTTTCGCACCAGTGTTAGTGTTGAAAAACCACTTTTCGCACTTGTGTTAGTGTTGAAAAACCACTTTTCGCACTTGTTTTGGTGCAGGAAACCACTTTTGCACTTGTATTAGTGTGGAAAAAACACTTTTTGCACTTGTGATAGTGCTGAAAAACCACTTTTCGCACTTGTGTTAGTGTTGAAAAACCACTTTTCGCACTTGTGTTGGTGCAGGAAACCACTTTTGCACTTGTATTAGTGTGGAAAAACCACTTTTCGCACTTGTGTTAGTGTTGAGAAACCACCTTTCGCACTTGTGTTAGTGTTGAAAAACCATTTTTCGCACTTGTGTTGGTGCAGGAAACCACTTTTGCACTTGTATTAGTGTGGAAAAACACTTTTTGCACTTGTGATAGTGTTGAAAAACCACTTTTCACACTTGTGTTAGTGTTGAAAAACCACTTTTCGCATTTGTGTTAGTGTTGAAAAACCACTTTTCGCACTTGTGTTGGTGCAGGAAACCACTTTTGCACTTTTATTAGTGTGGAAAAACCACTTTTCGCACTTGTGTTGGTGCAGGAAACCACTTTTGCACTTGTATTAGTGTGGAAAAACCACTTTTCGCACTTGTGTTAGTGTTGAAAAACCACTTTTCGCACTTGTGTTGGTGCAGGAAACCACTTTTGCACTTGTATTAGTGTGGAAAAACCACTTTTCGCACTTATGTTATTGTTGAAAAACCACTTTTCGCACTTGTGTTGGTGCAGGAAACCACTTTTGCACTTGTATTATTGTGGAAAAAAAAACTTTTCGCACTTGTGTTAGTGTTGAAAAACCACTTTTCACACTTGTATTAGTGTGGTAAAAACACTTTTTGCACTTGTATTAGTGTAGAAAAAACACTTTTTGCACTTGTGATAGTGTTGAAAAACCACTTTTCGCACTTGTGTTGGTGCAGGAAACCACTTTTGCACTTGTATTAGTGTGGAAAAACCACTTTTCGCACTTGTGTTAGTGTTGAAAAACCACTTTTCGCACTTGTGTTAGTGTTGAAAAACAACTTTTCGCACTTGTGTTGGTGCAGGAAACCACTTTTGCACTTGTATTAGTGTGGAAAAAACACTTTTCGCACTTGTGTTAGTGTTGAAAAACCACTTTTCGCACTTGTGTTGGTGCAGGACACCACTTTTGCACTTGTATTAGTGTTAAAAACCACTTTTCGCACTTGTGTTAGTGTTGAAAAACCACTTTTCGCACTTGTGTTGGTGCAGGAAACCACTTTTGCACTTGTATTAGTGTGGAAAAAACACTTTTTGCACTTGTGATAGTGTTGAAATACCACTTTTCGCACTTGTGTTAGTGTTGAAAAACCACTTTTCGCACTTGTGTTAGTGTTGAAAAAACACTTTTCGCACTTGTGTTAGTGTTGAAAAACCACTTTTCGCACTTGTGTTGGTGCAGGAAACCACTTTTGCACTTGTATCAGTGTGGAAAAAACACTTTTTGCACTTGTGATAGTGTTGAAAAACCACTTTTCGCACTTGTGTTAGTGTTGAAAAACCACTTTTGGCACTTGTGTTGGTGCAGGAAACCACTTTTGCACTTGTATTAGTGTGGAAAAAACACTTTTTGCACTTGTGATAGTGTTGAAAAAACCACTTTTCGCACTTGTGTTAGTGTTGAAAAACCACTTTTCGCACTTGTGTTAGTGTTGAAAAACCACTTTTCGCACTTGTGTTGGTGCAGGAAACCACTTTTGCACTTGTATTAGTGTGGAAAAAACACTTTTCGCACTTGTGTTAGTGTTGAAAAAACACTTTTCGCACTTGTGTTAGTGTTGAAAAACCACTTTTCGCACTTGTGTTAGTGTTGAAAAACCACTTTTCGCACTTGTGTTAGTGTTGAAAAACCACTTTTCGCACTTGTGTTAGTGTTGAAAAACCACTTTTCGCACTTGTGTTGGTGCAGGAAACCACTTTTGCACTTGTATTAGTGTGGAAAAAACACTTTTTGCACTTGTGATAGTGTTGAAAAACCACTTTTCACACTTGTGTTAGTGTTGCAAAACCACTTTTCGCACTTGTGTTTGTGTTGAAAAACCACTTTTCGCACTTGTGTTGGTGCAGGAAACCACTTTTGCACTTGTATTAGTGTGGAAAAAACACTTTTCACACTTGTGTTAGTGTTGAAAAACCACTTTTCGCACTTGTGTTAGTGTTGAAAAACCACTTTTCGCACTGGTGTTGGTGCAGGAAACCACTTTTGCACTTCTATTAGTGTGGAAAAACCACTTTTCGCACTTGTGTTAGTGTTGAAAAACCACTTTTCGCACCTGTGTTAGTGTTGAAAACCCACTTTTCGCACTTGTGTTGGTGCAGGAAACCACTTTTGCACTTGTATTAGTGTGGAAAAACCACTTTTCGCACTTGTGTTAGTGTTGAAAAACCACTTTTCGCACTTGTGTTAGTGTTGAAAAACAACTTTTCGCACTTGTGTTGGTGCAGGAAACCACTTTTGCACTTGTATTAGTGTGGAAAAAACACTTTTCGCACTTGTGTTAGTGTTGAAAAACCACTTTTCGCACTTGTGTTGGTGCAGGACACCACTTTTGCACTTGTATTAGTGTTAAAAACCACTTTTCGCACTTGTGTTAGTGTTGAAAAACCACTTTTCGCACTTGTGTTGGTGCAGGAAACCACTTTTGCACTTGTATTAGTGTGGAAAAAACACTTTTTGCACTTGTGATAGTGTTGAAATACCACTTTTCGCACTTGTGTTAGTGTTGAAAAACCACTTTTCGCACTTGTGTTAGTGTTGAAAAAACACTTTTCGCACTTGTGTTAGTGTTGAAAAACCACTTTTCGCACTTGTGTTGGTGCAGGAAACCACTTTTGCACTTGTATCAGTGTGGAAAAAACACTTTTTGCACTTGTGATAGTGTTGAAAAACCACTTTTCGCACTGTGTTAGTGTTGAAAAACCACTTTTCGCACTTGTGTCGGTGCAGGAAACCACTTTTGCACTTGTATTAGTGTGGAAAAAACACTTTTTGCACTTGTGATAGTGTTGAAAAAACCACTTTTCGCACTTGTGTTAGTGTTGAAAAACCACTTTTCGCACTTGTGTTAGTGTTGAAAAACCACTTTTCGCACTTGTGTTGGTGCAGGAAACCACTTTTGCACTTGTATTAGTGTGGAAAAAACACTTTTCGCACTTGTGTTAGTGTTGAAAAAACACTTTTCGCACTTGTGTTAGTGTTGAAAAACCACTTTTCGCACTTGTGTTAGTGTTGAAAAACCACTTTTCGCACTTGTGTTAGTGTTGAAAAACCACTTTTCGCACTTGTGTTGGTGCAGGAAACCACTTTTGCACTTGTATTAGTGTGGAAAAAACACTTTTTGCACTTGTGATAGTGTTGAAAAACCACTTTTCACACTTGTGTTAGTGTTGCAAAACCACTTTTCGCACTTGTGTTTGTGTTGAAAAACCACTTTTCGCACTTGTGTTGGTGCAGGAAACCACTTTTGCACTTGTATTAGTGTGGAAAAAACACTTTTCGCACTTGTGTTAGTGTTGAAAAACCACTTTTCGCACTTGTGTTAGTGTTGAAAAACCACTTTTCGCACTGGTGTTGGTGCAGGAAACCACTTTTGCACTTGTATTAGTGTGGAAAAACCACTTTTCACACTTGTGTTAGTGTTGAAAAACCACTTTTCGCACCTGTGTTAGTGTTGAAAACCCACTTTTCGCGCTTGTGTTGGTGCAGGAAAACCACTTTTGCACTTGTATTAGTGTGGAAAAAATACTTTTCGCACCAGTGTTAGTGTTGAAAAACCACTTTTCGCACTTGTGTTAGTGTTGAAAAACCACTTTTCGCACTTGTTTTGGTGCAGGAAACCACTTTTGCACTTGTATTAGTGTGGAAAAAACACTTTTTGCACTTGTGATAGTGCTGAAAAACCACTTTTCGCACTTGTGTTAGTGTTGAAAAACCACTTTTCGCACTTGTGTTGGTGCAGGAAACCACTTTTGCACTTGTATTAGTGTGGAAAAACCACTTTTCGCACTTGTGTTAGTGTTGAAAAACCACCTTTCGCACTTGTGTTAGTGTTGAAAAACCATTTTTCGCACTTGTGTTGGTGCAGGAAACCACTTTTGCACTTGTATTAGTGTGGAAAAACACTTTTTGCACTTGTGATAGTGTTGAAAAACCACTTTTCACACTTGTGTTAGTGTTGAAAAACCACTTTTCGCATTTGTGTTAGTGTTGAAAAACCACTTTTCGCACTTGTGTTGGTGCAGGAAACCACTTTTGCACTTTTATTAGTGTGGAAAAACCACTTTTCGCACTTGTGTTGGTGCAGGAAACCACTTTTGCACTTGTATTAGTGTGGAAAAACCACTTTTCGCACTTGTGTTAGTGTTGAAAAACCACTTTTCGCACTTATGTTAGTGTTGAAAAACCACTTTTCGCACTTGTGTTGGTGCAGGAAACCACTTTTGCACTTGTATTAGTGTGGAAAAACCACTTTTCGCACTTGTGTTATTGTTGAAAAACCACTTTTCGCACTTGTGTTGGTGCAGGAAACCACTTTTGCACTTGTATTAGTGTGGAAAAACCACTTTTCGCACTTGTGATAGTGTTGAAAAACCACTTTTCACACTTGTGTTAGTGTTGAAAAACCACTTTTCGCATTTGTGTTAGTGTTGAAAAACCACTTTTCGCACTTGTGTTGGTGCAGGAAACCACTTTTGCACTTTTATTAGTGTGGAAAAACCACTTTTCGCACTTGTGTTGGTGCAGGAAACCACTTTTGCACTTGTATTAGTGTGGAAAAACCACTTTTCGCACTTGTGTTAGTGTTGAAAAACCACTTTTCGCACTTGTGTTATTGTTGAAAAACCACTTTTCACACTTGTATTAGTGTGGTAAAAACACTTTTTGCACTTGTATTAGTGTAGAAAAAACACTTTTTGCACTTGTGATAGTGTTGAAAAACCACTTTTCGCACTTGTGTTGGTGCAGGAAACCACTTTTGCACTTGTATTAGTGTGGAAAAACCACTTTTCGCACTTGTGTTAGTGTTGAAAAACCACTTTTCGCACTTGTGTTAGTGTTGAAAAACAACTTTTCGCACTTGTGTTGGTGCAGGAAACCACTTTTGCACTTGTATTAGTGTGGAAAAAACACTTTTCGCACTTGTGTTAGTGTTGAAAAACCACTTTTCGCACTTGTGTTGGTGCAGGACACCACTTTTGCACTTGTATTAGTGTTAAAAACCACTTTTCGCACTTGTGTTAGTGTTGAAAAACCACTTTTCGCACTTGTGTTGGTGCAGGAAACCACTTTTGCACTTGTATTAGTGTGGAAAAAACACTTTTTGCACTTGTGATAGTGTTGAAATACCACTTTTCTCACTTGTGTTAGTGTTGAAAAAACACTTTTCGCACTTGTGTTAGTGTTGAAAAACCACTTTTCGCACTTGTGTTGGTGCAGGAAACCACTTTTGCACTTGTATCAGTGTGGAAAAAACACTTTTTGCACTTGTGATAGTGTTGAAAAACCACTTTTCGCACTTGTGTTAGTGTTGAAAAACCACTTTTGGCACTTGTGTTGGTGCAGGAAACCACTTTTGCACTTGTATTAGTGTGGAAAAAACACTTTTTGCACTTGTGATAGTGTTGAAAAAACCACTTTTCGCACTTGTGTTAGTGTTGAAAAACCACTTTTCGCACTTGTGTTAGTGTTGAAAAACCACTTTTCGCACTTGTGTTGGTGCAGGAAACCACTTTTGCACTTGTATTAGTGTGGAAAAAACACTTTTCGCACTTGTGTTAGTGTTGAAAAAACACTTTTCGCACTTGTGTTAGTGTTGAAAAACCACTTTTCGCACTTGTGTTAGTGTTGAAAAACCACTTTTTGCACTTGTGTTGGTGCAGGAAACCACTTTTGCACTTGTATTAGTGTGGAAAAAACACTTTTTGCACTTGTGATAGTGTTGAAAAACCACTTTTCACACTTGTGTTAGTGTTGCAAAACCACTTTTCGCACTTGTGTTTGTGTTGAAAAACCACTTTTCGCACTTGTGTTGGTGCAGGAAACCACTTTTGCACTTGTATTAGTGTGGAAAAAACACTTTTCGCACTTGTGTTAGTGTTGAAAAACCACTTTTCGCACTTGTGTTAGTGTTGAAAAACCACTTTTCGCACTTGTGTTGGTGCAGGAAACCACTTTTGCACTTGTATTAGTGTGGAAAAAACACTTTTCGCACTTGTGTTAGTGTTGAAAAACCACTTTTCGCACTTGTGTTAGTGTTGAAAAACCACTTTTCGCACTTGTGTTAGTGTTGAAAAACCACTTTTTGCACTTGTGTTGGTGCAGGAAACCACTTTTGCACTTGTATTAGTGTGGAAAAAACACTTTTTGCACTTGTGATAGTGTTGAAAAACCACTTTTCACACTTGTGTTAGTGTTGCAAAACCACTTTTCGCACTTGTGTTTGTGTTGAAAAACCACTTTTCGCACTTGTGTTGGTGCAGGAAACCACTTTTGCACTTGTATTAGTGTGGAAAAAACACTTTTCACACTTGTGTTAGTGTTGAAAAACCACTTTTCGCACCTGTGTTAGTGTTGAAAACCCACTTTTCGCACTTGTGTTGGTGCAGGAAAACCACTTTTGCACTTGTATTAGTGTGGAAAAAATACTTTTCGCACCAGTGTTAGTGTTGAAAAACCACTTTTCGCACTTGTGTTAGTGTTGAAAAACCACTTTTCGCACTTGTGTTGGTGCAGCAAACCATTTTTGCACTTGTATTAGTGTGGAAAAAACACTTTTTGCACTTGTGATAGTGTTGAAAAACCACTTTTAGCACTTGTGTTAGTGTTGAAAAACCACTTTTCGCACTTGTGTTGGTGCAGGAAACCACTTTTGCACTTGCATTAGTGTGGAAAAACCACTTTTCGCACTTGTATTAGTGTTGAAAAACCACTTTTTGCACTTGTGTTGGTGCAGGAAACTACTTTTGCACTTGTATTAGTGTTGAAAAAACACTTTTCGCACTTGTGTTATTGTTGAAAAACCACTTTTCGCACTTGTGTTAGTGTTGAAAAACCACTTTTTGCACTTGTGTTGGTGCAGGAAACTACTTTTGCACTTGTATTAGTGTGGAAAAAACACTTTTTGCACTTGTGATAGTGTTGAAAAACCACTTTTCGCCCTTGTGTTAGTGTTGAAAAACCACTTTTCGCACTTGTGTTGGTGCAGGAAACCACTTTTGCACTTGTATTAGTGTGGAAAAACCACTTTTCGCACTTGTGTTAGTGTTGAAAAACCACTTTTCGCACTTGTGTTTGTGTTGAAACACCACTTTTCGCACTTGTGTTGGTGCAGGAATTCCACTTTTGCACTTGTATTAGTGTGGAAAAACCACTTTTCGCACTTGTGTTAGTGTTGAAAAACCACTTTTCGCACTTGTGTTAGTGTTGAAAAACCACTTTTCGCACTTGTGTTAGTGTTGAAAAACCACTTTTCGCACTTGTGTTGGTGCAGGAAACCACTTTTGCACTTGTATTAGTGTGGAAAAACCACTTTTCGCACTTGTGTTAGTGTTGAAAAACCACTTTTCGCACTTGTGTTAGTGTTGAAAAACCACTTTTCGCACTTGTGTTAGTGTTGAAAAACCACTTTTCGCACTTGTGTTGGTGCAGGAAACCACTTTTGCACTTGTATTAGTGTGGAAAAAACACTTTTTGCACTTGTGATAGTGTTGAAAAACCACTTTTCGCACTTGTGTTAGTGTTGAAAAACCACTTTTCGCACTTGTGTTGGTGCAGGACACCACTTTTGCACTTGTATTAGTGTGGAAAAACCACTTTATGCACTTTCGTTAGTGTTGAAAAACCACTTTTCGCACTTGTGTTAGTGTTGAAAAACAACTTTTCGCACTTGTGTTGGTGCAGGAAACCACTTTTGCACTTGTGTTGGTGCAGGAAACCACTTTTGCACTTGTAGTAGTGTGGAAAAAACACTTTTCGCACTTGTGTTAGTGTTGAAAAACCACTTTTCGCACTTGTGTTAGTGTTGAAAAACCACTTTTCGCACTTGTGTTGGTGCAGGAAATCACTTTTGCACTTGTATTAATGTGGAAAAAATGCTTTTTGCATTTGTGATAGTGTTGAAAAACCACTTTTCGCACTTGTGTTAGTGTTGAAAAACCACTTTTCGCACTTGTGTTGGTGCAGGAAACCACTTTTGCACTTGTATTAGTGTGGAAAAACCACTTTTCGCACTTGTGTTAGTGTTGAAAAACCACTTTTCGCACTTGTGTTCGTGTTGAAAAACCACTTTTCGCACTTGTGTTGGTGCAGGAAACCACTTTTGCGCTTGTATTAGTGTGGAAAAAACACTATTTGCACTTGTGATAGTGATGAAAAACCACTTTTCGCACTTGTGTTAGTGTTGAAAAACCACTTTTCGCACTTGTGTTGGTGCAGGAAACCACTTTTGCACTTGTATTGGTGTGGAAAAAACCACTTTTCGCACTTGTGTTAGTGTTGAAAAAACACTTTTCGCACTTGTGTTAGTGTTGAAAAACCACTTTTCGCACTTGTGTTGGTGCAGGAAACCACTTTTGCACTTGGATTAGTGTGGAAAAAACACTTTTTGCACTTGTGATAGTGTTGAAAAACCACTTTTCGCACTTGTGTTAGGGTTGAAAAACCACTTTTCGCACTTGTGTTGGTGCAGGAAACCACTTTCGCACCTGTATTAGTGTGGAAAAACCACTTTTCGCACTTGTGTTAGTGTTGAAAAACCACTTTTCGCACTTGTATTAGTGTGGAAAAAACACTTTTCGCACTTGTGTTAGTGTTGAAAAACCACTTTTCGCACTTGTGTTAGTGTTGAAAAACCACTTTTTGCACTTGTATTAGTGTGGAAAAAACACTTTTTGCACTTGTATTAGTGTAGAAAAAACACTTTTTGCACTTGTGATAGTGTTGAAAAACCACTTTTCGCACTTGTGTTGGTGCAGGAAACCACTTTTGCACTTGTATTAGTGTGGAAAAACCACTTTTCGCACTTGTGTTAGTGTTGAAAAACCACTTTTCGCACTTGTGTTAGTGTTGAAAAACCACTTTTCGCACTTGTGTTGGTGCAGGAAACCACTTTTGACCTTGTATTAGTGTGGAAAAACCACTTTTCGCACTTGTGTTATTGTTGAAAAACCACTTTTCGCACTTGTGTTGGTGCAGGAAACCACTTTTGCACTTGTATTAGTGTGGAAAAACCACTTTTCGCACTTGTGTTAGTGTTGAAAAACCACTTTTCACACATGTATATTAGTGTGGTAAAAACACTTTTTGCACTTGTATTAGTGTAGAAAAAACACTTTTTGCACTTGTGATAGTGTTGAAAAACCACTTTTCGCACTTGTGTTGGTGCAGGAAACCACTTTTGCACTTGTATTAGTGTGGAAAAACCACTTTTCGCACTTGTGTTAGTGTTGAAAAACCACTTTTCGCACTTGTGTTAGTGTTGAAAAACAACTTTTCGCACTTGTGTTGGTGCAGGAAACCACTTTTGCACTTGTATTAGTGTGGAAAAAACACTTTTCGCACTTGTGTTATTGTTGAAAAACCACTTTTCGCACTTGTGTTAGTGTTGAAAAACCACTTTTCGCACTTGTGTTGGTGCAGGAAACCACTTTTGCACTTGTATCAGTGTGGAAAAAACACTTTTTGCACTTGTGATAGTGTTGAAAAACCACTTTTCGCACTGTGTTAGTGTTGAAAAACCACTTTTCGCACTTGTGTCGGTGCAGGAAACCACTTTTGCACTTGTATTAGTGTGGAAAAAACACTTTTTGCACTTGTGATAGTGTTGAAAAAACCACTTTTCGCACTTGTGTTAGTGTTGAAAAACCACTTTTCGCACTTGTGTTAGTGTTGAAAAACCACTTTTCGCACTTGTGTTGGTGCAGGAAACCACTTTTGCACTTGTATTAGTGTGGAAAAAACACTTTTCGCACTTGTGTTAGTGTTGAAAAAACACTTTTCGCACTTGTGTTAGTGTTGAAAAACCACTTTTCGCACTTGTGTTAGTGTTGAAAAACCACTTTTCGCACTTGTGTTGGTGCAGGAAACCACTTTTGCACTTGTATCAGTGTGGAAAAAACACTTTTTGCACTTGTGATAGTGTTGAAAAACCACTTTTCGCACTGTGTTAGTGTTGAAAAACCACTTTTCGCACTTGTGTCGGTGCAGGAAACCACTTTTGCACTTGTATTAGTGTGGAAAAAACACTTTTTGCACTTGTGATAGTGTTGAAAAAACCACTTTTCGCACTTGTGTTAGTGTTGAAAAACCACTTTTCGCACTTGTGTTAGTGTTGAAAAACCACTTTTCGCACTTGTGTTGGTGCAGGAAACCACTTTTGCACTTGTATTAGTGTGGAAAAAACACTTTTCGCACTTGTGTTAGTGTTGAAAAAACACTTTTCGCACTTGTGTTAGTGTTGAAAAACCACTTTTCGCACTTGTGTTAGTGTTGAAAAACCACTTTTCGCACTTGTGTTAGTGTTGAAAAACCACTTTTCGCACTTGTGTTGGTGCAGGAAACCACTTTTACACTTGTATTAGTGTGGAAAAAACACTTTTTGCACTTGTGATAGTGTTGAAAAACCACTTTTCACACTTGTGTTAGTGTTGCAAAACCACTTTTCGCACTTGTGTTTGTGTTGAAAAACCACTTTTCGCACTTGTGTTGGTGCAGGAAACCACTTTTGCACTTGTATTAGTGTGGAAAAAACACTTTTCGCACTTGTGTTAGTGTTGAAAAACCACTTTTCGCACTTGTGTTAGTGTTGAAAAACCACTTTTCGCACTTGTGTTGGTGCAGGAAACCACTTTTGCACTTGTATTAGTGTGGAAAAACCACTTTTCGCACTTGTGTTAGTGTTGAAAAACCACCTTTCGCACTTGTGTTAGTGTTGAAAAACCATTTTTCGCACTTGTGTTGGTGCAGGAAACCACTTTTGCACTTGTATTAGTGTGGAAAAACACTTTTTGCACTTGTGATAGTGTTAAAAACCACTTTTCGCACTTGTGTTAGTGTTGAAAAACCACTTTTCGCACTTGTGTTGGTGCAGGAAACCACTTTTGCACTTGTATTAGTGTGCAAAAAACACTTTTTGCACTTGTGATAGTGTTGAAATACCACTTTTCGCACTTGTGTTAGTGTTGAAAAACCACTTTTCGCACTTGTGTTAGTGTTGAAAAAACACTTTTCGCACTTGTGTTAGTGTTGAAAAACCACTTTTCGCACTTGTGTTGGTGCAGGAAACCACTTTTGCACTTGTATCAGTGTGGAAAAAACACTTTTTGCACTTGTGATAGTGTTGAAAAACCACTTTTCGCACTGTGTTAGTGTTGAAAAACCACTTTTCGCACTTGTGTCGGTGCAGGAAACCACTTTTGCACTTGTATTCGTGTGGAAAAAACACTTTTTGCACTTGTGATAGTGTTGAAAAAACCACTTTTCGCACTTGTGTTAGTGTTGAAAAACCACTTTTCGCACTTGTGTTAGTGTTGAAAAACCACTTTTCGCACTTGTGTTGGTGCAGGAAACCACTTTTGCACTTGTATTAGTGTGGAAAAAACACTTTTCGCACTTGTGTTAGTGTTGAAAAAACACTTTTCGCACTTGTGTTAGTGTTGAAAAACCACTTTTCGCACTTGTGTTAGTGTTGAAAAACCACTTTTCGCACTTGTGTTAGTGTTGAAAAACCACTTTTCGCACTTGTGTTGGTGCAGGAAACCACTTTTGCACTTGTATTAGTGTGGAAAAAACACTTTTTGCACTTGTGATAGTGTTGAAAAACCACTTTTCACACTTGTGTTAGTGTTGCAAAACCACTTTTCGCACTTGTGTTTGTGTTGAAAAACCACTTTTCGCACTTGTGTTGGTGCAGGAAACCACTTTTGCACTTGTATTAGTGTGGAAAAAACACTTTTCGCACTTGTGTTAGTGTTGAAAAACCACTTTTCGCACTTGTGTTAGTGTTGAAAAACCACTTTTCGCACTGGTGTTGGTGCAGGAAACCACTTTTGCACTTGTATTAGTGTGGAAAAACCACTTTTCACACTTGTGTTAGTGTTGAAAAACCACTTTTCGCACCTGTGTTAGTGTTGAAAACCCACTTTTCGCACTTGTGTTGGTGCAGGAAAACCACTTTTGCACTTGTATTAGTGTGGAAAAAATACTTTTCGCACCAGTGTTAGTGTTGAAAAACCACTTTTCGCACTTGTGTTAGTGTTGAAAAACCACTTTTCGCACTTGTTTTGGTGCAGGAAACCACTTTTGCACTTGTATTAGTGTGGAAAAAACACTTTTTGCACTTGTGATAGTGCTGAAAAACCACTTTTCGCACTTGTGTTAGTGTTGAAAAACCACTTTTCGCACTTGTGTTGGTGCAGGAAACCACTTTTGCACTTGTATTAGTGTGGAAAAACCACTTTTCGCACTTGTGTTAGTGTTGAAAAACCACCTTTCGCACTTGTGTTAGTGTTGAAAAACCATTTTTCGCACTTGTGTTGGTGCAGGAAACCACTTTTGCACTTGTATTAGTGTGGAAAAACACTTTTTGCACTTGTGATAGTGTTGAAAAACCACTTTTCACACTTGTGTTAGTGTTGAAAAACCACTTTTCGCATTTGTGTTAGTGTTGAAAAACCACTTTTCGCACTTGTGTTGGTGCAGGAAACCACTTTTGCACTTTTATTAGTTTGGAAAAACCACTTTTCGCACTTGTGTTGGTGCAGGAAACCACTTTTGCACTTGTATTAGTGTGGAAAAACCACTTTTCACACTTGTGTTAGTGTTGAAAAACCACTTTTCGCACTTGTGTTAGTGTTGAAAAACCACTTTTCGCACTTGTGTTGGTGCAGGAAACCACTTTTGCACTTGTATTAGTGTGGAAAAACCACTTTTCGCACTTATGTTATTGTTGAAAAACCACTTTTCGCACTTGTGTTGGTGCAGGAAACCACTTTTGCACTTGTATTATTGTGGAAAAAAAAACTTTTCGCACTTGTGTTAGTGTTGAAAAACCACTTTTCACACTTGTATTAGTGTGGTAAAAACACTTTTTGCACTTGTATTAGTGTAGAAAAAACACTTTTTGCACTTGTGATAGTGTTGAAAAACCACTTTTCGCACTTGTGTTGGTGCAGGAAACCACTTTTGCACTTGTATTAGTGTGGAAAAACCACTTTTCGCACTTGTGTTAGTGTTGAAAAACCACTTTTCGCACTTGTGTTAGTGTTGAAAAACAACTTTTCGCACTTGTGTTGGTGCAGGAAACCACTTTTGCACTTGTATTAGTGTGGAAAAAACACTTTTCGCACTTGTGTTAGTGTTGAAAAACCACTTTTCGCACTTGTGTTGGTGCAGGACACCACTTTTGCACTTGTATTAGTGTTAAAAACCACTTTTCGCACTTGTGTTAGTGTTGAAAAACCACTTTTCGCACTTGTGTTGGTGCAGGAAACCACTTTTGCACTTGTATTAGTGTGGAAAAAACACTTTTTGCACTTGTGATAGTGTTGAAATACCACTTTTCGCACTTGTGTTAGTGTTGAAAAACCACTTTTCGCACTTGTGTTAGTGTTGAAAAAACACTTTTCGCACTTGTGTTAGTGTTGAAAAACCACTTTTCGCACTTGTGTTGGTGCAGGAAACCACTTTTGCACTTGTATCAGTGTGGAAAAAACACTTTTTGCACTTGTGATAGTGTTGAAAAACCACTTTTTGCACTTGTGTTAGTGTTGAAAAACCACTTTTGGCACTTGTGTTGGTGCAGGAAACCACTTTTGCACTTGTATTAGTGTGGAAAAAACACTTTTTGCACTTGTGATAGTGTTGAAAAAACCACTTTTCGCACTTGTGTTAGTGTTGAAAAACCACTTTTCGCACTTGTGTTAGTGTTGAAAAACCACTTTTCGCACTTGTGTTGGTGCAGGAAACCACTTTTGCACTTGTATTAGTGTGGAAAAAACACTTTTCGCACTTGTGTTAGTGTTGAAAAAACACTTTTCGCACTTGTGTTAGTGTTGAAAAACCACTTTTCGCAGTTGTGTTAGTGTTGAAAAACCACTTTTCGCACTTGTGTTAGTGTTGAAAAACCACTTTTCGCACTTGTGTTGGTGCAGGAAACCACTTTTGCACTTGTATTAGTGTGGAAAAAACACTTTTTGCACTTGTGATAGTGTTGAAAAACCACTTTTCACACTTGTGTTAGTGTTGCAAAACCACTTTTCGCACTTGTGTTTGTGTTGAAAAACCACTTTTCGCACTTGTGTTGGTGCAGGAAACCACTTTTGCACTTGTATTAGTGTGGAAAAAACACTTTTCACACTTGTGTTAGTGTTGAAAAACCACTTTTCGCACTTGTGTTAGTGTTGAAAAACCACTTTTCGCACTGGTGTTGGTGCAGGAAACCACTTTTGCACTTCTATTAGTGTGGAAAAACCACTTTTCGCACTTGTGTTAGTGTTGAAAAACCACTTTTCGCACCTGTGTTAGTGTTGAAAACCCACTTTTCGCACTTGTGTTGGTGCAGGAAACCACTTTTGCACTTGTATTAGTGTGGAAAAACCACTTTTCGCACTTGTGTTAGTGTTGAAAAACCACTTTTCGCACTTGTGTTAGTGTTGAAAAACAACTTTTCGCACTTGTGTTGGTGCAGGAAACCACTTTTGCACTTGTATTAGTGTGGAAAAAACACTTTTCGCACTTGTGTTAGTGTTGAAAAACCACTTTTCGCACTTGTGTTGGTGCAGGACACCACTTTTGCACTTGTATTAGTGTTAAAAACCACTTTTCGCACTTGTGTTAGTGTTGAAAAACCACTTTTCGCACTTGTGTTGGTGAAGGAAACCACTTTTGCACTTGTATTAGTGTGGAAAAAACACTTTTTGCACTTGTGATAGTGTTGAAATACCACTTTTCGCACTTGTGTTAGTGTTGAAAAACCACTTTTCGCACTTGTGTTAGTGTTGAAAAAACACTTTTCGCACTTGTGTTAGTGTTGAAAAACCACTTTTCGCACTTGTGTTGGTGCAGGAAACCACTTTTGCACTTGTATCAGTGTGGAAAAAACACTTTTTGCACTTGTGATAGTGTTGAAAAACCACTTTTCGCACTGTGTTAGTGTTGAAAAACCACTTTTCGCACTTGTGTCGGTGCAGGAAACCACTTTTGCACTTGTATTAGTGTGGAAAAAACACTTTTTGCACTTGTGATAGTGTTGAAAAAACCACTTTTCGCACTTGTGTTAGTGTTGAAAAACCACTTTTCGCACTTGTGTTAGTGTTGAAAAACCACTTTTCGCACTTGTGTTGGTGCAGGAAACCACTTTTGCACTTGTATTAGTGTGGAAAAAACACTTTTCGCACTTGTGTTAGTGTTGAAAAAACACTTTTCGCACTTGTGTTAGTGTTGAAAAACCACTTTTCGCACTTGTGTTAGTGTTGAAAAACCACTTTTCGCACTTGTGTTAGTGTTGAAAAACCACTTTTCGCACTTGTGTTGGTGCAGGAAACCACTTTTGCACTTGTATTAGTGTGGAAAAAACACTTTTTGCACTTGTGATAGTGTTGAAAAACCACTTTTCACACTTGTGTTAGTGTTGCAAAACCACTTTTCGCACTTGTGTTTGTGTTGAAAAACCACTTTTCGCACTTGTGTTGGTGCAGGAAACCACTTTTGCACTTGTATTAGTGTGGAAAAAACACTTTTCGCACTTGTGTTAGTGTTGAAAAACCACTTTTCGCACTTGTGTTAGTGTTGAAAAACCACTTTTCGCACTGGTGTTGGTGCAGGAAACCACTTTTGCACTTGTATTAGTGTGGAAAAACCACTTTTCACACTTGTGTTAGTGTTGAAAAACCACTTTTCGCACCTGTGTTAGTGTTGAAAACCCACTTTTCGCGCTTGTGTTGGTGCAGGAAAACCACTTTTGCACTTGTATTAGTGTGGAAAAAATACTTTTCGCACCAGTGTTAGTGTTGAAAAACCACTTTTTGCACTTGTGTTAGTGTTGAAAAACCACTTTTCGCACTTGTTTTGGTGCAGGAAACCACTTTTGCACTTGTATTAGTGTGGAAAAAACACTTTTTGCACTTGTGATAGTGCTGAAAAACCACTTTTCGCACTTGTGTTAGTGTTGAAAAACCACTTTTCGCACTTGTGTTGGTGCAGGAAACCACTTTTGCACTTGTATTAGTGTGGAAAAACCACTTTTCGCACTTGTGTTAGTGTTGAAAAACCACCTTTCGCACTTGTGTTAGTGTTGAAAAACCATTTTTCGCACTTGTGTTGGTGCAGGAAACCACTTTTGCACTTGTATTAGTGTGGAAAAACACTTTTTGCACTTGTGATAGTGTTGAAAAACCACTTTTAACACTTGTGTTAGTGTTGAAAAACCACTTTTCGCATTTGTGTTAGTGTTGAAAAACCACTTTTCGCACTTGTGTTGGTGCAGGAAACCACTTTTGCACTTTTATTAGTGTGGAAAAACCACTTTTCGCACTTGTGTTGGTGCAGGAAACCACTTTTGCACTTGTATTAGTGTGGAAAAACCACTTTTCGCACTTGTGTTAGTGTTGAAAAACCACTTTTCGCACTTATGTTAGTGTTGAAAAACCACTTTTCGCACTTGTGTTGGTGCAGGAAACCACTTTTGCACTTGTATTAGTGTGGAAAAACCACTTTTCGCACTTGTGTTATTGTTGAAAAACCACTTTTCGCACTTGTGTTGGTGCAGGAAACCACTTTTGCACTTGTATTAGTGTGGAAAAACCACTTTTCGCACTTGTGATAGTGTTGAAAAACCACTTTTCACACTTGTGTTAGTGTTGAAAAACCACTTTTCGCATTTGTGTTAGTGTTGAAAAACCACTTTTCGCACTTGTGTTGGTGCAGGAAACCACTTTTGCACTTTTATTAGTGTGGAAAAACCACTTTTCGCACTTGTGTTGGTGCAGGAAACCACTTTTGCACTTGTATTAGTGTGGAAAAACCACTTTTCGCACTTGTGTTAGTGTTGAAAAACCACTTTTCGCACTTGTGTTATTGTTGAAAAACCACTTTTCACACTTGTATTAGTGTGGTAAAAACACTTTTTGCACTTGTATTAGTGTAGAAAAAACACTTTTTGCACTTGTGATAGTGTTGAAAAACCACTTTTCGCACTTGTGTTGGTGCAGGAAACCACTTTTGCACTTGTATTAGTGTGGAAAAACCACTTTTCGCACTTGTGTTAGTGTTGAAAAACCACTTTTCGCACTTGTGTTAGTGTTGAAAAACAACTTTTCGCACTTGTGTTGGTGCAGGAAACCACTTTTGCACTTGTATTAGTGTGGAAAAAACACTTTTCGCACTTGTGTTAGTGTTGAAAAACCACTTTTCGCACTTGTGTTGGTGCAGGACACCACTTTTGCACTTGTATTAGTGTTAAAAACCACTTTTCACACTTGTGTTAGTGTTGAAAAACCACTTTTCGCACTTGTGTTGGTGCAGGAAACCACTTTTGCACTTGTATTAGTGTTGAAAAAACACTTTTCGCACTTGTGTTAGTGTTGAAAAACCACTTTTCGCACTTGTGTTGGTGCAGGAAACCACTTTTGCACTTGTATCAGTGTGGAAAAAACACTTTTTGCACTTGTGATAGTGTTGAAAAACCACTTTTCGCACTTGTGTTAGTGTTGAAAAACCACTTTTGGCACTTGTGTTGGTGCAGGAAACCACTTTTGCACTTGTATTAGTGTGGAAAAAACACTTTTTGCACTTGTGATAGTGTTGAAAAAACCACTTTTCGCACTTGTGTTAGTGTTGAAAAACCACTTTTCGCACTTGTGTTAGTGTTGAAAAACCACTTTTCGCACTTGTGTTGGTGCAGGAAACCACTTTTGCACTTGTATTAGTGTGGAAAAAACACTTTTCGCACTTGTGTTAGTGTTGAAAAAACACTTTTCGCACTTGTGTTAGTGTTGAAAAACCACTTTTCGCACTTGTGTTAGTGTTGAAAAACCACTTTTCGCACTTGTGTTAGTGTTGAAAAACCACTTTTTGCACTTGTGTTGGTGCAGGAAACCACTTTTGCACTTGTATTAGTGTGGAAAAAACACTTTTTGCACTTGTGATAGTGTTGAAAAACCACTTTTCACACTTGTGTTAGTGTTGCAAAACCACTTTTCGCACTTGTGTTTGTGTTGAAAAACCACTTTTCGCACTTGTGTTGGTGCAGGAAACCACTTTTGCACTTGTATTAGTGTGGAAAAAACACTTTTCACACTTGTGTTAGTGTTGAAAAACCACTTTTCGCACCTGTGTTAGTGTTGAAAACCCACTTTTCGCACTTGTGTTGGTGCAGGAAAACCACTTTTGCACTTGTATTAGTGTGGAAAAAATACTTTTCGCACCAGTGTTAGTGTTGAAAAACCACTTTTCGCACTTGTGTTAGTGTTGAAAAACCACTTTTCGCACTTGTGTTGGTGCAGCAAACCATTTTTGCACTTGTATTAGTGTGGAAAAAACACTTTTTGCACTTGTGATAGTGTTGAAAAACCACTTTTAGCACTTGTGTTAGTGTTGAAAAACCACTTTTCGCACTTGTGTTGGTGCAGGAAACCACTTTTGCACTTGCATTAGTGTGGAAAAACCACTTTTCGCACTTGTATTAGTGTTGAAAAACCACTTTTTGCACTTGTGTTGGTGCAGGAAACTACTTTTGCACTTGTATTAGTGTTGAAAAAACACTTTTCGCACTTGTGTTATTGTTGAAAAACCACTTTTCGCACTTGTGTTAGTGTTGAAAAACCACTTTTTGCACTTGTGTTGGTGCAGGAAACTACTTTTGCACTTGTATTAGTGTGGAAAAAACACTTTTTGCACTTGTGATAGTGTTGAAAAACCACTTTTCGCCCTTGTGTTAGTGTTGAAAAACCACTTTTCGCACTTGTGTTGGTGCAGGAAACCACTTTTGCACTTGTATTAGTGTGGAAAAACCACTTTTCGCACTTGTGTTAGTGTTGAAAAACCACTTTTCGCACTTGTGTTTGTGTTGAAACACCACTTTTCGCACTTGTGTTGGTGCAGGAATTCCACTTTTGCACTTGTATTAGTGTGGAAAAACCACTTTTCGCACTTGTGTTAGTGTTGAAAAACCACTTTTCGCACTTGTGTTAGTGTTGAAAAACCACTTTTCGCACTTGTGTTAGTGTTGAAAAACCACTTTTCGCACTTGTGTTGGTGCAGGAAACCACTTTTGCACTTGTATTAGTGTGGAAAAACCACTTTTCGCACTTGTGTTAGTGTTGAAAAACCACTTTTCGCACTTGTGTTAGTGTTGAAAAACCACTTTTCGCACTTGTGTTAGTGTTGAAAAACCACTTTTCGCACTTGTGTTGGTGCAGGAAACCACTTTTGCACTTGTATTAGTGTGGAAAAAACACTTTTTGCACTTGTGATAGTGTTGAAAAACCACTTTTCGCACTTGTGTTAGTGTTGAAAAACCACTTTTCGCACTTGTGTTGGTGCAGGACACCACTTTTGCACTTGTATTAGTGTGGAAAAACCACTTTATGCACTTTCGTTAGTGTTGAAAAACCACTTTTCGCACTTGTGTTAGTGTTGAAAAACCACTTTTCGCACTTGTGTTGGTGCAGGAAACCACTTTTGCACTTGTGTTGGTGCAGGAAACCACTTTTGCACTTGTAGTAGTGTGAAAAAAACACTTTTTGCACTTGTGATAGTGTTGAAAAACCACTTTTCGCACTTGTGTTAGTGTTGAAAAACCACTTTTCGCACTTGTGTTGGTGCAGGAAACCACTTTTGCACTTGTATTAGTGTGGAAAAAACACTTTTCGCACTTGTGTTAGTGTTGAAAAACCACTTTTCGCACTTGTGTTAGTGTTGAAAAACCACTTTTCGCACTTGTGTTGGTGCAGGAAATCACTTTTGCACTTGTATTAATGTGGAAAAAATGCTTTTTGCATTTGTGATAGTGTTGAAAAACCACTTTTCGCACTTGTGTTAGTGTTGAAAAACCACTTTTCGCACTTGTGTTGGTGCAGGAAACCACTTTTGCACTTGTATTAGTGTGGAAAAACCACTTTTCGCACTTGTGTTAGTGTTGAAAAACCACTTTTCGCACTTGTGTTCGTGTTGAAAAACCACTTTTCGCACTTGTGTTGGTGCAGGAAACCACTTTTGCGCTTGTATTAGTGTGGAAAAAACACTATTTGCACTTGTGATAGTGATGAAAAACCACTTTTCGCACTTGTGTTAGTGTTGAAAAACCACTTTTCGCACTTGTGTTGGTGCAGGAAACCACTTTTGCACTTGTATTGGTGTGGAAAAAACCACTTTTCGCACTTGTGTTAGTGTTGAAAAAACACTTTTCGCACTTGTGTTAGTGTTGAAAAACCACTTTTCGCACTTGTGTTGGTGCAGGAAACCACTTTTGCACTTGGATTAGTGTGGAAAAAACACTTTTTGCACTTGTGATAGCGTTGAAAAACCACTTTTCGCACTTGTGTTAGGGTTGAAAAACCACTTTTCGCACTTGTGTTGGCGCAGGAAACCACTTTCGCACCTGTATTAGTGTGGAAAAACCACTTTTCGCACTTGTGTTAGTGTTGAAAAACCACTTTTCGCACTTGTATTAGTGTGGAAAAAACACTTTTCGCACTTGTGTTAGTGTTGAAAAACCACTTTTCGCACTTGTGTTAGTGTTGAAAAACCACTTTTTGCACTTGTATTAGTGTGGAAAAAACACTTTTTGCACTTGTATTAGTGTAGAAAAAACACTTTTTGCACTTGTGATAGTGTTGAAAAACCACTTTTCGCACTTGTGTTGGTGCAGGAAACCACTTTTGCACTTGTATTAGTGTGGAAAAACCACTTTTCGCACTTGTGTTAGTGTTGAAAAACCACTTTTCGCACTTGTGTTAGTGTTGAAAAACCACTTTTCGCACTTGTGTTGGTGCAGGAAACCACTTTTGACCTTGTATTAGTGTGGAAAAACCACTTTTCGCACTTGTGTTATTGTTGAAAAACCACTTTTCGCACTTGTGTTGGTGCAGGAAACCACTTTTGCACTTGTATTAGTGTGGAAAAACCACTTTTCGCACTTGTGTTAGTGTTGAAAAACCACTTTTCACACATGTATATTAGTGTGGTAAAAACACTTTTTGCACTTGTATTAGTGTAGAAAAAACACTTTTTGCACTTGTGATAGTGTTGAAAAACCACTTTTCGCACTTGTGTTGGTGCAGGAAACCACTTTTGCACTTGTATTAGTGTGGAAAAACCACTTTTCGCACTTGTGTTAGTGTTGAAAAACCACTTTTCGCACTTGTGTTAGTGTTGAAAAACAACTTTTCGCACTTGTGTTGGTGCAGGAAACCACTTTTGCACTTGTATTAGTGTGGAAAAAACACTTTTCGCACTTGTGTTATTGTTGAAAAACCACTTTTCGCACTTGTGTTAGTGTTGAAAAACCACTTTTTGCACTTGTGTTGGTGCAGGAAACTACTTTTGCACTTGTATTAGTGTGGAAAAAACACTTTTTGCACTTGTGATAGTGTTGAAAAACCACTTTTCGCACTTGTGTTAGTGTTGAAAAACCACTTTTCGCACTTGTGTTGGTGCAGGAAACCACTTTTTCACTTGTATTAGTGTGGAAAAACCACTTTTCGCACTTGTGTTAGTGTTGAAAAACCACTTTTCGCACTTGTGTTTGTGTTGAAACACCACTTTTCGCACTTGTGTTGGTGCAGGAATTCCACTTTTGCACTTGTATTAGTGTGGAAAAACCACTTTTCGCACTTGTGTTAGTGTTGAAAAACCACTTTTCGCACTTGTGTTAGTGTTGAAAAACCACTTTTCGCACTTGTGTTAGTGTTGAAAAACCACTTTTCGCACTTGTGTTGGTGCAGGAAACCACTTTTGCACTTGTATTAGTGTGGAAAAACCACTTTTCGCACTTGTGTTAGTGTTGAAAAACCACTTTTCGCACTTGTGTTAGTGTTGAAAAACCACTTTTCGCACTTGTGTTAGTGTTGAAAAACCACTTTTCGCACTTGTGTTGGTGCAGGAAACCACTTTTGCACTTGTATTAGTGTGGAAAAAACACTTTTTGCACTTGTGATAGTGTTGAAAAACCACTTTTCGCACTTGTGTTAGTGTTGAAAAACCACTTTTCGCACTTGTGTTGGTGCAGGACACCACTTTTGCACTTGTATTAGTGTGGAAAAACCACTTTACGCACTTTCGTTAGTGTTGAAAAACCACTTTTCGCACTTGTGTTTGTGTTGAAAAACCACTTTTCGCACTTGTGTTGGTGCAGGAAACCACTTTTGCACTTGTATTAGTGTGGAAAAAACACTTTTTGCACTTGTGATAGTGTTGAAAAACCACTTTTCGCCCTTGTGTTAGTGTTGAAAAACCACTTTTCGCACTTGTGTTGGTGCAGGAAACCACTTTTGCACTTGTATTAGTGTGGAAAAACCACTTTTCGCACTTGTGTTAGTGTTGAAAAACCACTTTTCGCACTTGTGTTTGTGTTGAAACACCACTTTTCGCACTTGTGTTGGTGCAGGAATTCCACTTTTGCACTTGTATTAGTGTGGAAAAACCACTTTTCGCACTTGTGTTAGTGTTGAAAAACCACTTTTCGCACTTGTGTTAGTGTTGAAAAACCACTTTTCGCACTTGTGTTAGTGTTGAAAAACCACTTTTCGCACTTGTGTTGGTGCAGGAAACCACTTTTGCACTTGTATTAGTGTGGAAAAACCACTTTTCGCACTTGTGTTAGTGTTGAAAAACCACTTTTCGCACTTGTGTTAGTGTTGAAAAACCACTTTTCGCACTTGTGTTAGTGTTGAAAAACCACTTTTCGCACTTGTGTTGGTGCAGGAAACCACTTTTGCACTTGTATTAGTGTGGAAAAAACACTTTTTGCACTTGTGATAGTGTTGAAAAACCACTTTTCGCACTTGTGTTAGTGTTGAAAAACCACTTTTCGCACTTGTGTTGGTGCAGGACACCACTTTTGCACTTGTATTAGTGTGGAAAAACCACTTTATGCACTTTCGTTAGTGTTGAAAAACCACTTTTCGCACTTGTGTTAGTGTTGAAAAACCACTTTTCGCACTTGTGTTGGTGCAGGAAACCACTTTTGCACTTGTGTTGGTGCAGGAAACCACTTTTGCACTTGTAGTAGTGTGAAAAAAACACTTTTTGCACTTGTGATAGTGTTGAAAAACCACTTTTCGCACTTGTGTTAGTGTTGAAAAACCACTTTTCGCACTTGTGTTGGTGCAGGAAACCACTTTTGCACTTGTATTAGTGTGGAAAAAACACTTTTCGCACTTGTGTTAGTGTTGAAAAACCACTTTTCGCACTTGTGTTAGTGTTGAAAAACCACTTTTCGCACTTGTGTTGGTGCAGGAAATCACTTTTGCACTTGTATTAATGTGGAAAAAATGCTTTTTGCATTTGTGATAGTGTTGAAAAACCACTTTTCGCACTTGTGTTAGTGTTGAAAAACCACTTTTCGCACTTGTGTTGGTGCAGGAAACCACTTTTGCACTTGTATTAGTGTGGAAAAACCACTTTTCGCACTTGTGTTAGTGTTGAAAAACCACTTTTCGCACTTGTGTTCGTGTTGAAAAACCACTTTTCGCACTTGTGTTGGTGCAGGAAACCACTTTTGCGCTTGTATTAGTGTGGAAAAAACACTATTTGCACTTGTGATAGTGATGAAAAACCACTTTTCGCACTTGTGTTAGTGTTGAAAAACCACTTTTCGCACTTGTGTTGGTGCAGGAAACCACTTTTGCACTTGTATTGGTGTGGAAAAAACCACTTTTCGCACTTGTGTTAGTGTTGAAAAAACACTTTTCGCACTTGTGTTAGTGTTGAAAAACCACTTTTCGCACTTGTGTTGGTGCAGGAAACCACTTTTGCACTTGGATTAGTGTGGAAAAAACACTTTTTGCACTTGTGATAGTGTTGAAAAACCACTTTTCGCACTTGTGTTAGGGTTGAAAAACCACTTTTCGCACTTGTGTTGGCGCAGGAAACCACTTTCGCACCTGTATTAGTGTGGAAAAACCACTTTTCGCACTTGTGTTAGTGTTGAAAAACCACTTTTCGCACTTGTATTAGTGTGGAAAAAACACTTTTCGCACTTGTGTTAGTGTTGAAAAACCACTTTTCGCACTTGTGTTAGTGTTGAAAAACCACTTTTTGCACTTGTATTAGTGTGGAAAAAACACTTTTTGCACTTGTATTAGTGTAGAAAAAACACTTTTTGCACTTGTGATAGTGTTGAAAAACCACTTTTCGCACTTGTGTTGGTGCAGGAAACCACTTTTGCACTTGTATTAGTGTGGAAAAACCACTTTTCGCACTTGTGTTAGTGTTGAAAAACCACTTTTCGCACTTGTGTTAGTGTTGAAAAACCACTTTTCGCACTTGTGTTGGTGCAGGAAACCACTTTTGACCTTGTATTAGTGTGGAAAAACCACTTTTCGCACTTGTGTTATTGTTGAAAAACCACTTTTCGCACTTGTGTTGGTGCAGGAAACCACTTTTGCACTTGTATTAGTGTGGAAAAACCACTTTTCGCACTTGTGTTAGTGTTGAAAAACCACTTTTCACACATGTATATTAGTGTGGTAAAAACACTTTTTGCACTTGTATTAGTTTAGAAAAAACACTTTTTGCACTTGTGATAGTGTTGAAAAACCACTTTTCGCACTTGTGTTGGTGCAGGAAACCACTTTTGCACTTGTATTAGTGTGGAAAAACCACTTTTCGCACTTGTGTTAGTGTTGAAAAACCACTTTTCGCACTTGTGTTAGTGTTGAAAAACAACTTTTCGCACTTGTGTTGGTGCAGGAAACCACTTTTGCACTTGTATTAGTGTGGAAAAAACACTTTTCGCACTTGTGTTATTGTTGAAAAACCACTTTTCGCACTTGTGTTAGTGTTGAAAAACCACTTTTTGCACTTGTGTTGGTGCAGGAAACTACTTTTGCACTTGTATTAGTGTGGAAAAAACACTTTTTGCACTTGTGATAGTGTTGAAAAACCACTTTTCGCACTTGTGTTAGTGTTGAAAAACCACTTTTCGCACTTGTGTTGGTGCAGGAAACCACTTTTTCACTTGTATTAGTGTGGAAAAACCACTTTTCGCACTTGTGTTAGTGTTGAAAAACCACTTTTCGCACTTGTGTTTGTGTTGAAACACCACTTTTCGCACTTGTGTTGGTGCAGGAATTCCACTTTTGCACTTGTATTAGTGTGGAAAAACCACTTTTCGCACTTGTGTTAGTGTTGAAAAACCACTTTTCGCACTTGTGTTAGTGTTGAAAAACCACTTTTCGCACTTGTGTTAGTGTTGAAAAACCACTTTTCGCACTTGTGTTGGTGCAGGAAACCACTTTTGCACTTGTATTAGTGTGGAAAAACCACTTTTCGCACTTGTGTTAGTGTTGAAAAACCACTTTTCGCACTTGTGTTAGTGTTGAAAAACCACTTTTCGCACTTGTGTTAGTGTTGAAAAACCACTTTTCGCACTTGTGTTGGTGCAGGAAACCACTTTTGCACTTGTATTAGTGTGGAAAAAACACTTTTTGCACTTGTGATAGTGTTGAAAAACCACTTTTCGCACTTGTGTTAGTGTTGAAAAACCACTTTTCGCACTTGTGTTGGTGCAGGACACCACTTTTGCACTTGTATTAGTGTGGAAAAACCACTTTACGCACTTTCGTTAGTGTTGAAAAACCACTTTTCGCACTTGTGTTAGTGTTGAAAAACCACTTTTCGCACTTGTGTTGGTGCAGGAAACCACTTTTGCACTTGTGTTGGTGCAGGAAACCACTTTTGCACTTGTAGTAGTGTGAAAAAAACACTTTTTGCACTTGTGATAGTGTTGAAAAACCACTTTTCGCACTTGTGTTAGTGTTGAAAAACCACTTTTCGCACTTGTGTTGGTGCAGGAAACCACTTTTGCACTTGTATTAGTGTGGAAAAAACACTTTTCGCACTTGTGTTAGTGTTGAAAAACCACTTTTCGCACTTGTGTTAGTGTTGAAAAACCACTTTTCGCACTTGTGTTGGTGCAGGAAATCACTTTTGCACTTGTATTAGTGTGGAAAAAACGCTTTTTGCATTTGTGATAGTGTTGAAAAACCACTTTTCGCACTTGTGTTAGTGTTGAAAAACCACTTTTCGCACTTGTGTTGGTGCAGGAAACCACTTTTGCACTTGTATTAGTGTGGAAAAACCACTTTTCGCACTTGTGTTAGTGTTGAAAAACCACTTTTCGCACTTGTGTTCGTGTTGAAAAACCACTTTTCGCACTTGTGTTGGTGCAGGAAACCACTTTTGCGCTTGTATTAGTGTGGAAAAAACACTATTTGCACTTGTGATAATGATGAAAAACCACTTTTCGCACTTGTGTTAGTGTTGAAAAACCACTTTTCGCACTTGTGTTGGTGCAGGAAACCACTTTTGCACTTGTATTGGTGTGGAAAAAACCACTTTTCGCACTTGTGTTAGTGTTGAAAAAACACTTTTCGCACTTGTGTTAGTGTTGAAAAACCACTTTTCGCACTTGTGTTGGTGCAGGAAACCACTTTTGCACTTGGATTAGTGTGGAAAAAACACTTTTTGCACTTGTGATAGTGTTGAAAAACCACTTTTCGCACTTGTGTTAGGGTTGAAAAACCACTTTTCGCACTTGTGTTGGCGCAGGAAACCACTTTCGCACTTGTATTAGTGTGGAAAAACCACTTTTCGCACTTGTGTTAGTGTTGAAAAACCACTTTTCGCACTTGTATTAGTGTGGAAAAAACACTTTTTGCACTTGTGAGTGTTGAAAAACCACTTTTCGCACTTGTGTTAGTGTTGAAAAACTACTTTACACACTTGTGTTGGTGCAGGAAACCACTTTTGGACTTGTATTAGTGTGGAAAAACCACTTTTCGCACTTGTGTTAGTGTTGAAAAACCACTTTTCGCACTAGTGTTGGTGCAGGAAACCACTTTTGCACTTGTATTAGTGTGGAAAAACCACTTTTCGCACTTGTGTTAGTGTTGAAAAACCACTTTTCGCACTTGTGTTAGTGTTGAAAAACCACTTTTTGCACTTGTATTAGTGTGGAAAAAACACTTTTTGCACTTGTATTAGTGTAGAAAAAACACTTTTTACCTTCGCAAAAGCGGAAGGTTATGTTTTGATCGCTGTGTATTTATTTGTATGTCTGTGTGTGTGTGTGTGTGTATGTTATTCGCATAACTCAAAAAGTATTCAACCGAATTGCATGAAATTTGGTGGGATGATTGGTTATTATACGGGACACATTTGATTAGATTTTGGGAGCAATCGGGTCAAAGGTCAAGGTCAAGGTCACGAAAAGGTCAAAATCGTATTTTTACCATAGCGCGGTCAATTTTTATCCAATTGGCATGCAACTAATGCCAAAATGTTCAGAATTCAATGCCCGATCTTGTGATATACGACATGACCCAGTGAAGACATTACCCTTGTTAGCGGTTGGGGGTCAAAGGTCAGGGGGGTCACGACCTTGCAAAATGTGTGTTTTTTGTCATAACTCGGTCAATTCTTATCCGATTTGCATGAAATCAGCACCAAACTGTTCACTGTTCTGTTCCCTACACTCCCATGCCAAGTACAGAACAGTAGCTGCGGCGAAGGTATGCGCTCTACCGAGTGCCCATTCTAGTTGCACTTGTGATAGTGTTGAAAAACCACTTTTCGCACTTGTGTTGGTGCAGGAAACCACTTTTGCACTTGTATTAGTGTGGAAAAACCACTTTTCGCACTTGTGTTAGTGTTGAAAAACCACTTTTCGCACTTGTGTTAGTGTTGAAAAACCACTTTTCGCACTTGTGTTGGTGCAGGAAACCACTTTTGCACTTGTATTAGTGTGGAAAAACCACTTTTCGCACTTGTGTTAGTGTTGAAAAACCACTTTTCGCACTTGTGTTAATGTTGAAAAACCACTTTTCGCACTTGTGTTGGTGCAGGAAACCACTTTTGCACTTGTATTAGTGTGGAAAAACCACTTTTCGCACTTGTGTTATTGTTGAAAAACCACTTTTCGCACTTGTGTTGGTGCAGGAAACCACTTTTGCACTTGTATTAGTGTGGAAAAACCACTTTTCGCACTTGTGTTAGTGTTGAAAAACCACTTTTCACACATGTATTAGTGTGGTAAAAACACTTTTTGCACTTGTATTAGTGTAGAAAAAACACTTTTTGCACTTGTGATAGTGTTGAAAAACCACTTTTCGCACTTGTGTTGGTGCAGGAAACCACTTTTGCACTTGTATTAGTGTGGAAAAACCACTTTTCGCACTTGTGTTAGTGTTGAAAAACCACTTTTCGCACTTGTGTTAGTGTTGAAAAACAACTTTTCGCACTTGTGTTGGTGCAGGAAACCACTTTTGCACTTGTATTAGTGTGGAAAAAACACTTTTCGCACTTGTGTTATTGTTGAAAAACCACTTTTCGCACTTGTGTTAGTGTTGAAAAACCACTTTTTGCACTTGTGTTGGTGCAGGAAACTACTTTTGCACTTGTATTAGTGTGGAAAAAACACTTTTTGCACTTGTGATAGTGTTGAAAAACCACTTTTCGCACTTGTGTTAGTGTTGAAAAACCACTTTTCGCACTTGTGTTGGTGCAGGAAACCACTTTTGCACTTGTATTAGTGTGGAAAAACCACTTTTCGCACTTGTGTTAGTGTTGAAAAACCACTTTTCGCACTTGTGTTTGTGTTGAAACACCACTTTTCGCACTTGTGTTGGTGCAGGAATTCCACTTTTGCACTTGTATTAGTGTGGAAAAACCACTTTTCGCACTTGTGTTAGTGTTGAAAAACCACTTTTCGCACTTGTGTTAGTGTTGAAAAACCACTTTTCGCACTTGTGTTAGTGTTGAAAAACCACTTTTAGCACTTGTGTTGGTGCAGGAAACCACTTTTGCACTTGTATTAGTGTGGAAAAACCACTTTTCGCACTTGTGTTAGTGTTGAAAAACCACTTTTCGCACTTGTGTTAGTGTTGAAAAACCACTTTTCGCACTTGTGTTAGTGTTGAAAAACCACTTTTCGCACTTGTGTTGGTGCAGGAAACCACTTTTGCACTTGTATTAGTGTGGAAAAAACACTTTTTGCACTTGTGATAGTGTTGAAAAACCACTTTTCGCACTTGTGTTAGTGTTGAAAAACCACTTTTCGCACTTGTGTTGGTGCAGGACACCACTTTTGCACTTGTATTAGTGTGGAAAAACCACTTTACGCACTTTCGTTAGTGTTGAAAAACCACTTTTCGCACTTGTGTTAGTGTTGAAAAACCACTTTTCGCACTTGTGTTGGTGCAGGAAACCACTTTTGCACTTGTGTTTGTGCAGGAAACCACTTTTGCACTTGTAGTAGTGTGAAAAAAACACTTTTTGCAATTGTGATAGTGTTGAAAAACCACTTTTCGCACTTGTGTTAGTGTTGAAAAACCACTTTTCGCACTTGTGTTGGTGCAGGAAACCACTTTTGCACTTGTATTAGTGTGGAAAAAACACTTTTCGCACTTGTGTTAGTGTTGAAAAACCACTTTTCGCACTTGTGTTTGTGTTGAAACACCACTTTTCGCACTTGTGTTGGTGCAGGAATTCCACTTTTGCACTTGTATTAGTGTGGAAAAATCACTTTTGCACTTGTATTAGTGTGGAAAAAACGCTTTTTGCATTTGTGATAGTGTTGAAAAACCACTTTTCGCACTTGTGTTAGTGTTGAAAAACCACTTTTCGCACTTGTGTTGGTGCAGGAAACCACTTTTGCACTTGTATTAGTGTGGAAAAACCACTTTTCGCACTTGTGTTAGTGTTGAAAAACCACTTTTCGCACTTGTGTTCGTGTTGAAAAACCACTTTTCGCACTTGTGTTGGTGCAGGAAACCACTTTTGCGCTTGTATTAGTGTGGAAAAAACACTATTTGCACTTGTGATAGTGATGAAAAACCACTTTTCGCACTTGTGTTAGTGTTGAAAAACCACTTTTCGCACTTGTGTTGGTGCAGGAAACCACTTTTGCACTTGTATTGGTGTGGAAAAAACCACTTTTCGCACTTGTATTAGTGTTGAAAAAACACTTTTCGCACTTGTGTTAGTGTTGAAAAACCACTTTTCGCACTTGTGTTGGTGCAGGAAACCACTTTTGCACTTGGATTAGTGTGGAAAAAACACTTTTTGCACTTGTGATAGTGTTGAAAAACCACTTTTCGCACTTGTGTTAGGGTTGAAAAACCACTTTTCGCACTTGTGTTGGCGCAGGAAACCACTTTCGCACTTGTATTAGTGTGGAAAAACCACTTTTCGCACTTGTGTTAGTGTTGAAAAACCACTTTTCGCACTTGTATTAGTGTGGAGAAAACACTTTTTGCACTTGTGAGTGTTGAAAAACCACTTTTCGCACTTGTGTTAGTGTTGAAAAACTACTTTACACACTTGTGTTGGTGCAGGAAACCACTTTTGGACTTGTATTAGTGTGGAAAAAACACTTTTTGCACTTGTGAGTGTTGAAAAACCACTTTTCGCACTTGTGTTAGTGTTGAAAAACTACTTTACACACTTGTGTTGGTGCAGGAAACCACTTTTGGACTTGTATTAGTGTGGAAAAACCACTTTTCGCACTTGTGTTAGTGTTGAAAAACCACTTTCGCACTTGTGTTAGTGTTGAAAAACAACGTTTCGCACTTGTGTTGGTGCAGGAAACCACTTTTGCACTTGTATTAGTGTGGAAAAAACACTTTTCGCACTTGTGTTATTGTTGAAAAACCACTTTTCGCACTTGTGTTAGTGTTGAAAAACCACTTTTTGCACTTGTGTTGGTGCAGGAAACTACTTTTGCACTTGTATTAGTGTGGAAAAAACACTTTTTGCACTTGTGATAGTGTTGAAAAACCACTTTTCGCACTTGTGTTGGTGTTGAAAAACCACTTTTCGCACTTGTGTTGGTGCAGGAAACCACTTTTGCACTTGTATTAGTGTGGAAAAACCACTTTTCGCACTTGTGTTAGTGTTGAAAAACCACTTTTCGCACTTGTGTTTGTGTTGAAACACCACTTTTCGCACTTGTGTTGGTGCAGGAATTCCACTTTTGCACTTGTATTAGTGTGGAAAAACCACTTTTCGCACTTGTGTTAGTGTTGAAAAACCACTTTTCGCACTTGTGTTAGTGTTGAAAAACCACTTTTCGCACTTGTGTTAGTGTTGAAAAACCACTTTTCGCACTTGTGTTAGTGCAGGAAACCACTTTTGCACTTGTATTAGTGTGGAAAAACCACTTTTCGCACTTGTGTTAGTGTTGAAAAACCACTTTTCGCACTTGTGTTAGTGTTGAAAAAACCACTTTTCGCACTTGTGTTAGTGTTGAAAAACCACTTTTCGCACTTGTGTTGGTGCAGGAAACCACTTTTGCACTTGTATTAGTGTGGAAAAAACACTTTTTGCACTTGTGATAGTGTTGAAAAACCACTTTTCGCACTTGTGTTAGTGTTGAAAAACCACTTTTCGCACTTGTGTTGGTGCAGGACACCACTTTTGCACTTGTATTAGTGTGGAAAAACCACTTTACGCACTTTCGTTAGTGTTGAAAAACCACTTTTCGCACTTGTGTTAGTGTTGAAAAACCACTTTTCGCACTTGTGTTGGTGCAGGAAACCACTTTTGCACTTGTGTTGGTGCAGGAAACCACTTTTGCACTTGTAGTAGTGTGAAAAAAACACTTTTTGCACTTGTGATAGTGTTGAAAAACCACTTTTCGCACTTGTGTTAGTGTTGAAAAACCACTTTTCGCACTTGTGTTGGTGCAGGAAACCACTTTTGCACTTGTATTAGTGTGGAAAAAACACTTTTCGCACTTGTGTTAGTGTTGAAAAACCACTTTTCGCACTTGTGATAGTGTTGAAAAACCACTTTTCGCACTTGTGTTAGTGTTGAAAAACCACTTTTCGCACTTGTGTTGGTGCAGGAAACCACTTTTGCACTTGTATTAGTGTGGAAAAACCACTTTTCGCACTTGTGTTAGTGTTGAAAAACCACTTTTCGCACTTGTGTTCATGTTGAAAAACCACTTTTCGCACTTGTGTTGGTGCAGGAAACCACTTTTGCGCTTGTATTAGTGTGGAAAAAACACTATTTGCACTTGTGATAGTGATGAAAAACCACTTTTCGCACTTGTGTTAGTGTTGAAAAACCACTTTTCGCACTTGTGTTGGTGCAGGAAACCACTTTTGCACTTGTATTGGTGTGGAAAAAACCACTTTTCGCACTTGTGTTAGTGTTGAAAAAACACTTTTCGCACTTGTGTTAGTGTTGAAAAACCACTTTTCGCACTTGTGTTGGTGCAGGAAACCACTTTTGCACTTGGATTAGTGTGGAAAAAACACTTTTTGCACTTGTGATAGTGTTGAAAAACCACTTTTCGCACTTGTGTTAGGGTTGAAAAACCACTTTTCGCACTTGTGTTGGTGCAGGAAACCACTTTCGCACTTGTATTAGTGTGGAAAAACCACTTTTCGCACTTGTGTTAGTGTTGAAAAACCACTTTTCGCACTTGTATTAGTGTGGAAAAAACACTTTTTGCACTTGTGAGTGTTGAAAAACCACTTTTCGCCCTTGTGTTAGTGTTGAAAAACTACTTTACACACTTGTGTTGGTGCAGGAAACCACTTTTGGACTTGTATTAGTGTGGAAAAACCACTTTTCGCACTTGTGTTAGTGTTGAAAAACCACTTTTCGCACTAGTGTTGGTGCAGGAAACCACTTTTGCACTTGTATTAGTGTGGAAAAACCACTTTTCGCACTTGTGTTAGTGTTGAAAAACCACTTTTCGCACTTGTGTTAGTGTTGAAAAACCACTTTTTGCACTTGTATTAGTGTGGAAAAAACACTTTTTGCACTTGTATTAGTGTAGAAAAAACACTTTTTGCACTTGTGATAGTGTTGAAAAACCACTTTTCGCACTTGTGTTGGTGCAGGAAACCACTTTTGCACTTGTATTAGTGTGGAAAAACCACTTTTCGCACTTGTGTTAGTGTTGAAAAACCACTTTTCGCACTTGTGTTAGTGTTGAAAAACCACTTTTCGCACTTGTGTTGGTGCAGGAAACCACTTTTGCACTTGTATTAGTGTGGAAAAACCACTTTTCGCACTTGTGTTATTGTTGAAAAACCACTTTTCGCACTTGTGTTGGTGCAGGAAACCACTTTTGCACTTGTATTAGTGTGGAAAAACCACTTTTCGCACTTGTGTTAGTGTTGAAAAACCACTTTTCACACATGTATTAGTGTGGTAAAAACACTTTTTGCACTTGTATTAGTGTAGAAAAAACACTTTTTGCACTTGTGATAGTGTTGAAAAACCACTTTTCGCACTTGTGTTGGTGCAGGAAACCACTTTTGCACTTGTATTCAGTGTGGAAAAACCACTTTTCGCACTTGTGTTAGTGTTGAAAAACCACTTTTCGCACTTGTGTTAGTGTTGAAAAACAACTTTTCGCACTTGTGTTGGTGCAGGAAACCACTTTTGCACTTGTATTAGTGTGGAAAAAACACTTTTCGCACTTGTGTTAGTGTTGAAAAACCACTTTTCGCACTTGTGTTGGTGCAGGACACCACTTTTGCACTTGTATTAGTGTGGAAAAACCACTTTACGCACTTTCGTTAGTGTTGAAAAACCACTTTTCGCACTTGTGTTAGTGTTGAAAAACACTTTTCGCACTTGTGTTGGTGCAGGAAACCACTTTTGCACTTGTGTTGGTGCAGGAAACCACTTTTGCACTTGTAGTAGTGTGAAAAAAACACTTTTTGCACTTGTGATAGTGTTGAAAAACCACTTTTCGCACTTGTGTTAGTGTTGAAAAACCACTTTTCGCACTTGTGTTGGTGCAGGAAACCACTTTTGCACTTGTATTAGTGTGGAAAAAACACTTTTCGCACTTGTGTTAGTGTTGAAAAACCACTTTTCGCACTTGTGTTAGTGTTGAAAAACCACTTTTCGCACTTGTGTTGGTGCAGGAAATTACTTTTGCACTTGTATTAGTGTGGAAAAAACGCTTTTTGCATTTGTGATAGTGTTGAAAAACCACTTTTCGCACTTGTGTTAGTGTTGAAAAACCACTTTTCGCACTTGTGTTGGTGCAGGAAACCACTTTTGCACTTGTATTAGTGTGGAAAAACCACTTTTCGCACTTGTGTTAGTGTTGAAAAACCACTTTTCGCACTTGTGTTCGTGTTGAAAAACCACTTTTCGCACTTGTGTTGGTGCAGGAAACCACTTTTGCGCTTGTATTAGTGTGGAAAAAACACTATTTGCACTTGTGATAATGATGAAAAACCACTTTTCGCACTTGTGTTAGTGTTGAAAAACCACTTTTCGCACTTGTGTTGGTGCAGGAAACCACTTTTGCACTTGTATTGGTGTGGAAAAAACCACTTTTCGCACTTGTGTTAGTGTTGAAAAAACACTTTTCGCACTTGTGTTAGTGTTGAAAAACCACTTTTCGCACTTGTGTTGGTGCAGGAAACCACTTTTGCACTTGGATTAGTGTGGAAAAAACACTTTTTGCACTTGTGATAGTGTTGAAAAACCACTTTTCGCACTTGTGTTAGGGTTGAAAAACCACTTTTTCGCACTTGTGTTGGCGCAGGAAACACTTTCGCACTTGTATTAGTGTGGAAAAACCACTTTTCGCACTTGTGTTAGTGTTGAAAAACCACTTTTCGCACTTGTATTAGTGTGGAAAAAACACTTTTTGCACTTGTGAGTGTTGAAAAACCACTTTTCGCACTTGTGTTAGTGTTGAAAAACTACTTTACACACTTGTGTTGGTGCAGGAAACCACTTTTGGACTTGTATTAGTGTGGAAAAACCACTTTTCGCACTTGTGTTAGTGTTGAAAAACCACTTTTCGCACTAGTGTTGGTGCAGGAAACCACTTTTGCACTTGTATTAGTGTGGAAAAACCACTTTTCGCACTTGTGTTAGTGTTGAAAAACCACTTTTCGCACTTGTGTTAGTGTTGAAAAACCACTTTTTGCACTTGTATTAGTGTGGAAAAAACACTTTTTGCACTTGTATTAGTGTAGAAAAAACACTTTTTACCTTCGCAAAAGCGGAAGGTTATGTTTTGATCGCTGTGTATTTATTTGTATGTCTGTGTGTGTGTGTGTGTGTGTATGTTATTCGCATAACTCAAAAAGTATTCAACCGAATTGCATGAAATTTGGTGGGATGATTGGTTATTATACGGGACACATTTGATTAGATTTTGGGAGCAATCGGGTCAAAGGTCAAGGTCAAGGTCACGAAAAGGTCAAAATCGTATTTTTACCATAGCGCGGTCAATTTTTATCCAATTGGCATGCAACTAATGCCAAAATGTTCAGAATTCAATGCCCGATCTTGTGATATACGACATGACCCAGTGAAGACATTACCCTTGTTAGCGGTTGGGGGTCAAAGGTCAGGGGGGTCACGACCTTGCAAAATGTGTGTTTTTTGTCATAACTCGGTCAATTCTTATCCGATTTGCATGAAATCAGCACCAAACTGTTCACTGTTCTGTTCCCTACACTCCCATGCCAAGTACAGAACAGTAGCTGCGGCGAAGGTATGCGCTCTACCGAGTGCCCATTCTAGTTGCACTTGTGATAGTGTTGAAAAACCACTTTTCGCACTTGTGTTGGTGCAGGAAACCACTTTTGCACTTGTATTAGTGTGGAAAAACCACTTTTCGCACTTGTGTTAGTGTTGAAAAACCACTTTTCGCACTTGTGTTAGTGTTGAAAAACCACTTTTCGCACTTGTGTTGGTGCAGGAAACCACTTTTGCACTTGTATTAGTGTGGAAAAACCACTTTTCGCACTTGTGTTAGTGTTGAAAAACCACTTTTCGCACTTGTGTTAATGTTGAAAAACCACTTTTCGCACTTGTGTTGGTGCAGGAAACCACTTTTGCACTTGTATTAGTGTGGAAAAACCACTTTTCGCACTTGTGTTATTGTTGAAAAACCACTTTTCGCACTTGTGTTGGTGCAGGAAACCACTTTTGCACTTGTATTAGTGTGGAAAAACCACTTTTCGCACTTGTGTTAGTGTTGAAAAACCACTTTTCACACATGTATTAGTGTGGTAAAAACACTTTTTGCACTTGTATTAGTGTAGAAAAAACACTTTTTGCACTTGTGATAGTGTTGAAAAACCACTTTTCGCACTTGTGTTGGTGCAGGAAACCACTTTTGGCACTTGTATTAGTGTGGAAAAACCACTTTTCGCACTTGTGTTAGTGTTGAAAAACCACTTTTCGCACTTGTGTTAGATGTTGAAAAACAACTTTTCGCACTTGTGTTGGTGCAGGAAACCACTTTTGCACTTGTATTAGTGTGGAAAAAACACTTTTCGCACTTGTGTTATTGTTGAAAAACCACTTTTCGCACTTGTGTTAGTGTTGAAAAACCACTTTTTGCACTTGTGTTGGTGCAGGAAACTACTTTTGCACTTGTATTAGTGTGGAAAAAACACTTTTTGCACTTGTGATAGTGTTGAAAAACCACTTTTCGCACTTGTGTTAGTGTTGAAAAACCACTTTTCGCACTTGTGTTGGTGCAGGAAACCACTTTTGCACTTGTATTAGTGTGGAAAAACCACTTTTCGCACTTGTGTTAGTGTTGAAAAACCACTTTTCGCACTTGTGTTTGTGTTGAAACACCACTTTTCGCACTTGTGTTGGTGCAGGAATTCCACTTTTGCACTTGTATTAGTGTGGAAAAACCACTTTTCGCACTTGTGTTAGTGTTGAAAAACCACTTTTCGCACTTGTGTTAGTGTTGAAAAACCACTTTTCGCACTTGTGTTAGTGTTGAAAAACCACTTTTAGCACTTGTGTTGGTGCAGGAAACCACTTTTGCACTTGTATTAGTGTGGAAAAACCACTTTTCGCACTTGTGTTAGTGTTGAAAAACCACTTTTCGCACTTGTGTTAGTGTTGAAAAACCACTTTTCGCACTTGTGTTAGTGTTGAAAAACCACTTTTCGCACTTGTGTTGGTGCAGGAAACCACTTTTGCACTTGTATTAGTGTGGAAAAAACACTTTTTGCACTTGTGATAGTGTTGAAAAACCACTTTTTCGCACTTGTGTTAGTGTTGAAAAACCACTTTTCGCACTTGTGTTGGTGCAGGACACCACTTTTGCACTTGTATTAGTGTGGAAAAACCACTTTACGCACTTTCGTTAGTGTTGAAAACCACTTTTCGCACTTGTGTTAGTGTTGAAAAAACCACTTTTCGCACTTGTGTTGGTGCAGGAAACCACTTTTGCACTTGTGTTTGTGCAGGAAACCACTTTTGCACTTGTAGTAGTGTGAAAAAAAACACTTTTTGCACTTGTGATAGTGTTGAAAAACCACTTTTCCGCACTTGTGTTAGTGTTGAAAAACCACTTTTCGCACTTGTGTTGGTGCAGGAAACCACTTTTGCACTTGTATTAGTGTGGAAAAAACACTTTTCGCACTTGTGTTAGTGTTGAAAAACCACTTTTCGCACTTGTGTTTGTGTTGAAACACCACTTTTCGCACTTGTGTTGGTGCAGGAATTCCACTTTTGCACTTGTATTAGTGTGGAAAAATCACTTTTGCACTTGTATTAGTGTGGAAAAAACGCTTTTTGCATTTGTGATAGTGTTGAAAAACCACTTTTCGCACTTGTGTTAGTGTTGAAAAACCACTTTTCGCACTTGTGTTGGTGCAGGAAACCACTTTTGCACTTGTATTAGTGTGGAAAAACCACTTTTCGCACTTGTGTTAGTGTTGAAAAACCACTTTTCGCACTTGTGTTCGTGTTGAAAAACCACTTTTCGCACTTGTGTTGGTGCAGGGAAACCACTTTTGCGCTTGTATTAGTGTGGAAAAAACACTATTTGCACTTGTGATAGTGATGAAAAACCACTTTTCGCACTTGTGTTAGTGTTGAAAAACCACTTTTCGCACTTGTGTTGGTGCAGGAAACCACTTTTGCACTTGTATTGGTGTGGAAAAAACCACTTTTCGCACTTGTATTAGTGTTGAAAAAACACTTTTCGCACTTGTGTTAGTGTTGAAAAACCACTTTTCGCACTTGTGTTGGTGCAGGAAACCACTTTTGCACTTGGATTAGTGTGGAAAAAACACTTTTTGCACTTGTGATAGTGTTGAAAAACCACTTTTCGCACTTGTGTTAGGTTGAAAAACCACTTTTCGCACTTGTGTTGGCGCAGGAAACCACTTTCGCACTTGTATTAGTGTGAAAAACCACTTTTCGCACTTGTGTTAGTGTTGAAAAACCACTTTTCGCACTTGTATTAGTGTGGAAAAAACACTTTTTGCACTTGTGAGTGTTGAAAAACCACTTTTCGCACTTGTGTTAGTGTTGAAAAACTACTTTACACACTTGTGTTGGTGCAGGAAACCACTTTTGGACTTGTATTAGTGTGGAAAAAACACTTTTTGCACTTGTGAGTGTTGAAAAACCACTTTTCGCACTTGTGTTAGTGTTGAAAAACTACTTTACACACTTGTGTTGGTGCAGGAAACCACTTTTGGACTTGTATTAGTGTGGAAAAACCACTTTTCGCACTTGTGTTAGTGTTGAAAAACCACTTTTCGCACTTGTGTTAGTGTTGAAAAACAACGTTTCGCACTTGTGTTGGTGCAGGAAACCACTTTTGCACTTGTATTAGTGTGGAAAAAACACTTTTCGCACTTGTGTTATTGTTAAAAAACCACTTTTCGCACTTGTGTTAGTGTTGAAAAACCACTTTTTGCACTTGTGTTGGTGCAGGAAACTACTTTTGCACTTGTATTAGTGTGGAAAAACACTTTTTGCACTTGTGATAGTGTTGAAAAACCACTTTTCGCACTTGTGTTGGTGTTGAAAAACCACTTTTCGCACTTGTGTTGGTGCAGGAAACCACTTTTGCACTTGTATTAGTGTGGAAAAACCACTTTTCGCACTTGTGTTAGTGTTGAAAAACCACTTTTCGCACTTGTGTTTGTGTTGAAACACCACTTTTCGCACTTGTGTTGGTGCAGGAATTCCACTTTTGCACTTGTATTAGTGTGGAAAAACCACTTTTCGCACTTGTGTTAGTGTTGAAAAACCACTTTTCGCACTTGTGTTAGTGTTGAAAAACCACTTTTCGCACTTGTGTTAGTGTTGAAAAACCACTTTTCGCACTTGTGTTAGTGCAGGAAACCACTTTTGCACTTGTATTAGTGTGGAAAAACCACTTTTCGCACTTGTGTTAGTGTTGAAAAACCACTTTTCGCACTTGTGTTAGTGTTGAAAAACCACTTTCGCACTTGTGTTAGTGTTGAAAAACCACTTTTCGCACTTGTGTTGGTGCAGGAAACCACTTTTGCACTTGTATTAGTGTGGAAAAAACACTTTTTGCACTTGTGATAGTGTTGAAAAACCACTTTTCGCACTTGTGTTAGTGTTGAAAAACCACTTTTCGCACTTGTGTTGGTGCAGGACACCACTTTTGCACTTGTATTAGTGTGGAAAAACCACTTTACGCACTTTCGTTAGTGTTGAAAAACCACTTTTCGCACTTGTGTTAGTGTTGAAAAACCACTTTTCGCACTTGTGTTGGTGCAGGAAACCACTTTTGCACTTGTGTTGGTGCAGGAAACCACTTTTGCACTTGTAGTAGTGTGAAAAAAACACTTTTTGCACTTGTGATAGTGTTGAAAAACCACTTTTCGCACTTGTGTTAGTGTTGAAAAACCACTTTTCGCACTTGTGTTGGTGCAGGAAAACCACTTTTGCACTTGTATTAGTGTGGAAAAAACACTTTTCGCACTTGTGTTAGTGTTGAAAAACCACTTTTCGCACTTGTGATAGTGTTGAAAAACCACTTTTCGCACTTGTGTTAGTGTTGAAAAACCACTTTTCGCACTTGTGTTGGTGCAGGAAACCACTTTTGCACTTGTATTAGTGTGGAAAAACCACTTTTCGCACTTGTGTTAGTGTTGAAAAACCACTTTTCGCACTTGTGTTCGTGTTGAAAAAACCACTTTTCGCACTTGTGTTGGTGCAGGAAACCACTTTTGCGCTTGTATTAGTGTGGAAAAAACACTATTTGCACTTGTGATAGTGATGAAAAACCACTTTTCGCACTTGTGTTAGTGTTGAAAAACCACTTTTCGCACTTGTGTTGGTGCAGGAAACCACTTTTGCACTTGTATTGGTGTGGAAAAAACCACTTTTCGCACTTGTGTTAGTGTTGAAAAAACACTTTTCGCACTTGTGTTAGTGTTGAAAAACCACTTTTCGCACTTGTGTTGGTGCAGGAAACCACTTTTGCACTTGGATTAGTGTGGAAAAAACACTTTTTGCACTTGTGATAGTGTTGAAAAACCACTTTTCGCACTTGTGTTAGGGTTGAAAAACCACTTTTCGCACTTGTGTTGGTGCAGGAAACCACTTTCACACTTGTATTAGTGTGGAAAAACCACTTTTCGCACTTGTGTTAGTGTTGAAAAACCACTTTTCGCACTTGTATTAGTGTGGAAAAAACACTTTTTGCACTTGTGAGTGTTGAAAAACCACTTTTCGCCCTTGTGTTAGTGTTGAAAAACTACTTTACACACTTGTGTTGGTGCAGGAAACCACTTTTGGACTTGTATTAGTGTGGAAAAACCACTTTTCGCACTTGTGTTAGTGTTGAAAAACCACTTTTCGCACTAGTGTTGGTGCAGGAAACCACTTTTGCACTTGTATTAGTGTGGAAAAACCACTTTTCGCACTTGTGTTAGTGTTGAAAAACCACTTTTCGCACTTGTGTTAGTGTTGAAAAACCACTTTTTGCACTTGTATTAGTGTGGAAAAAACACTTTTTGCACTTGTATTAGTGTAGAAAAAACACTTTTTGCACTTGTGATAGTGTTGAAAAACCACTTTTCGCACTTGTGTTGGTGCAGGAAACCACTTTTGCACTTGTATTAGTGTGGAAAAACCACTTTTCGCACTTGTGTTAGTGTTGAAAAACCACTTTTCGCACTTGTGTTAGTGTTGAAAAACCACTTTTCGCACTTGTGTTGGTGCAGGAAACCACTTTTGCACTTGTATTAGTGTGGAAAAACCACTTTTCGCACTTGTGTTATTGTTGAAAAACCACTTTTCGCACTTGTGTTGGTGCAGGAAACCACTTTTGCACTTGTATTAGTGTGGAAAAACCACTTTTCGCACTTGTGTTAGTGTTGAAAAACCACTTTTCACACATGTATTAGTGTGGTAAAAACACTTTTTGCACTTGTATTAGTGTAGAAAAAACACTTTTTGCACTTGTGATAGTGTTGAAAAACCACTTTTCGCACTTGTGTTGGTGCAGGAAACCACTTTTGCACTTGTATTAGTGTGGAAAAACCACTTTTCGCACTTGTGTTAGTGTTGAAAAACCACTTTTCGCACTTGTGTTAGTGTTGAAAAACAACTTTTCGCACTTGTGTTGGTGCAGGAAACCACTTTTGCACTTGTATTAGTGTGGAAAAAACACTTTTCGCACTTGTGTTAGTGTTGAAAAACCACTTTTCGCACTTGTGTTGGTGCAGGACACCACTTTTGCACTTGTATTAGTGTTAAAAACCACTTTTCGCACTTGTGTTAGTGTTGAAAAACCACTTTTCGCACTTGTGTTGGTGCAGGAAACCACTTTTGCACTTGTATTAGTGTGGAAAAAACACTTTTTGCACTTGTGATAGTGTTGAAATACCACTTTTCGCACTTGTGTTAGTGTTGAAAAACCACTTTTCGCACTTGTGTTAGTGTTGAAAAAACACTTTTCGCACTTGTGTTAGTGTTGAAAAACCACTTTTCGCACTTGTGTTGGTGCAGGAAACCACTTTTGCACTTGTATCAGTGTGGAAAAAACACTTTTTGCACTTGTGATAGTGTTGAAAAACCACTTTTCGCACTTGTGTTAGTCTTGAAAAACCACTTTTCGCACTTGTGTCGGTGCAGGAAACCACTTTTGCACTTGTATTAGTGTGGAAAAAACACTTTTTGCACTTGTGATAGTGTTGAAAAAACCACTTTTCGCACTTGTGTTAGTGTTGAAAAACCACTTTTCGCACTTGTCTTAGTGTTGAAAAACCACTTTTCGCACTTGTGTTGGTGCAGGAAACCACTTTTGCACTTGTATTAGTGTGGAAAAAACACTTTTCGCACTTGTGTTAGTGTTGAAAAAACACTTTTCGCACTTGTGTTAGTGTTGAAAAACCACTTTTCGCACTTGTGTTAGTGTTGAAAAACCACTTTTCGCACTTGTGTTAGTGTTGAAAAACCACTTTTCGCACTTGTGTTGGTGCAGGAAACCACTTTTGCACTTGTATTAGTGTGGAAAAAACACTTTTTGCACTTGTGATAGTGTTGAAAAACCACTTTTCACACTTGTGTTAGTGTTGCAAAACCACTTTTCGCACTTGTGTTTGTGTTGAAAAACCACTTTTCGCACTTGTGTTGGTGCAGGAAACCACTTTTGCACTTGTATTAGTGTGGAAAAAACACTTTTCGCACTTGTGTTAGTGTTGAAAAACCACTTTTCGCACTTGTGTTAGTGTTGAAAAACCACTTTTCGCACTGGTGTTGGTGCAGGAAACCACTTTTGCACTTGTCTTAGTGTGGAAAAACCACTTTTCACACTTGTGTTAGTGTTGAAAAACCACTTTTCGCACCTGTGTTAGTGTTGAAAACCCACTTTTCGCACTTGTGTTGGTGCAGGAAAACCACTTTTGCACTCGTATTAGTGTGGAAAAAATACTTTTCGCACCAGTGTTAGTGTTGAAAAACCACTTTTCGCACTTGTGTTAGTGTTGAAAAACCACTTTTCGCACTTGTTTTGGTGCAGGAAACCACTTTTGCACTTGTATTAGTGTGGAAAAAACACTTTTTGCACTTGTGATAGTGCTGAAAAACCACTTTTCGCACTTGTGTTAGTGTTGAAAAACCACTTTTCGCACTTGTGTTGGTGCAGGAAACCACTTTTGCACTTGTATTAGTGTGGAAAAACCACTTTTCGCACTTGTGTTAGTGTTGAAAAACCACCTTTCGCACTTGTGTTAGTGTTGAAAAACCATTTTTCGCACTTGTGTTGGTGCAGGAAACCACTTTTGCACTTGTATTAGTGTGGAAAAACACTTTTTGCACTTGTGATAGTGTTGAAAAACCACTTTTCACACTTGTGTTAGTGTTGAAAAACCACTTTTCGCATTTGTGTTAGTGTTGAAAAACCACTTTTCGCACTTGTGTTGGTGCAGGAAACCACTTTTGCACTTTTATTAGTGTGGAAAAACCACTTTTCGCACTTGTGTTGGTGCAGGAAACCACTTTTGCACTTGTATTAGTGTGGAAAAACCACTTTTCGCACTTGTGTTAGTGTTGAAAAACCACTTTTCGCACTTGTGTTAGTGTTGAAAAACCACTTTTCGCACTTGTGTTGGTGCAGGAAACCACTTTTACACTTGTATTAGTGTGGAAAAACCACTTTTCGCACTTGTGTTGTTGTTGAAAAACCACTTTTCGCACTTGTGTTGGTGCAGGAAACCACTTTTGCACTTGTATTAGTGTGGAAAAACCACTTTTCGCACTTGTGTTAGTGTTGAAAAACCACTTTTCACACTTGTATTAGTGTGGTAAAAACACTTTTTGCACATGTATTAGTGTAGAAAAAACACTTTTTGCACTTGTGATAGTGTTGAAAAACCACTTTTCGCACTTGTGTTGGTGCAGGAAACCACTTTTGCACTTGTATTAGTGTGGAAAAACCACTTTTCGCACTTGTGTTAGTGTTGAAAAACCACTTTTCGCACTTGTGTTAGTGTTGAAAAACAACTTTTCGCACTTGTGTTGGTGCAGGAAACCACTTTTGCACTTGTATTAGTGTGGAAAAAACACTTTTCGCACTTGTGTTAGTGTTGAAAAACCACTTTTCGCACTTGTGTTGGTGCAGGACACCACTTTTGCACTTGTATTAGTGTTAAAAACCACTTTTCGCACTTGTGTTAGTGTTGAAAAACCACTTTTCGCACACTTGTGTTGGTGCAGGAAACCACTTTTGCACTTGTATTAGTGTGGAAAAAACACTTTTTGCACTTGTGATAGTGTTGAAATACCACTTTTCGCACTTGTGTTAGTGTTGAAAAACCACTTTTCGCACTTGTGTTAGTGTTGAAAAAACACTTTTCGCACTTGTGTTAGTGTTGAAAAACCACTTTTCGCACTTGTGTTGGTGCAGGAAACCACTTTTGCACTTGTATCAGTGTGGAAAAAACACTTTTTGCACTTGTGATAGTGTTGAAAAACCACTTTTCGCACTTGTGTTAGTGTTGAAAAACCACTTTTGGCACTTGTGTTGGTGCAGGAAACCACTTTTGCACTTGTATTAGTGTGGAAAAAACACTTTTTGCACTTGTGATAGTGTTGAAAAAACCACTTTTCGCACTTGTGTTAGTGTTGAAAAACCACTTTTCGCACTTGTGTTAGTGTTGAAAAACCACTTTTCGCACTTGTGTTGGTGCAGGAAACCACTTTTGCACTTGTATTAGTGTGGAAAAAACACTTTTCGCACTTGTGTTAGTGTTGAAAAAACACTTTTCGCACTTGTGTTAGTGTTGAAAAACCACTTTTCGCACTTGTGTTAGTGTTGAAAAACCACTTTTCGCACTTGTGTTAGTGTTGAAAAACCACTTTTCGCACTTGTGTTGGTGCAGGAAACCACTTTTGCACTTGTATTAGTGTGGAAAAAACACTTTTTGCACTTGTGATAGTGTTGAAAAACCACTTTTCACACTTGTGTTAGTGTTGCAAAACCACTTTTCGCACTTGTGTTTGTGTTGAAAAACCACTTTTCGCACTTGTGTTGGTGCAGGAAACCACTTTTGCACTTGTATTAGTGTGGAAAAAACACTTTTCACACTTGTGTTAGTGTTGAAAAACCACTTTTCGCACTTGTGTTAGTGTTGAAAAACCACTTTTCGCACTGGTGTTGGTGCAGGAAACCACTTTTGCACTTCTATTAGTGTGGAAAAACCACTTTTCGCACTTGTGTTAGTGTTGAAAAACCACTTTTCGCACCTGTGTTAGTGTTGAAAACCCACTTTTCGCACTTGTGTTGGTGCAGGAAAACCACTTTTGCACTTGTATTAGTGTGGAAAAAATACTTTTCGCACCAGTGTTAGTGTTGAAAAACCACTTTTCGCACTAGTGTTAGTGTTGAAAAACCACTTTTCGCACTTGTTTTGGTGCAGGAAACCACTTTTGCACTTGTATTAGTGTGGAAAAAACACTTTTTGCACTTGTGATAGTGCTGAAAAACCACTTTTCGCACTTGTGTTAGTGTTGAAAAACCACTTTTCGCACTTGTGTTGGTGCAGGAAACCACTTTTGCACTTGTATTAGTGTGGAAAAACCACTTTTCGCACTTGTGTTAGTGTTGAAAAACCACCTTTCGCACTTGTGTTAGTGTTGAAAAACCATTTTTCGCACTTGTGTTGGTGCAGGAAACCACTTTTGCACTTGTATTAGTGTGGAAAAAACACTTTTTGCACTTGTGATAGTGTTGAAAAACCACTTTTCACACTTGTGTTAGTGTTGAAAAACCACTTTTCGCATTTGTGTTAGTGTTGAAAAACCACTTTTCGCACTTGTGTTGGTGCAGGAAACCACTTTTGCACTTGTATTAGTGTGGAAAAACCACTTTTCGCACTTGTGTTAGTGTTGAAAAACCACTTTTCGCACTTGTGTTAGTGTTGAAAAACCACTTTTCGCACTTGTGTTAGTGTTGAAAATCACTTTTCGCACTTGTGTTGGTGCAGGAAACCACTTTTGCACTTGTATTAGTGTGGAAAAACCACTTTTCGCACTTGTGTTATTGTTGAAAAACCACTTTTCGCACTTGTGTTGGTGCAGGAAACCACTTTTGCACTTGTATTAGTGTGGAAAAACCACTTTTCGCACTTGTGTTAGTGTTGAAAAACCACTTTTCACACTTGTATTAGTGTGGTAAAAACACTTTTTGCACTTGTATTAGTGTAGAAAAAACACTTTTTGCACTTGTGATAGTGTTGAAAACCACTTTTCGCACTTGTGTTGGTGCAGGAAACCACTTTTGCACTTGTATTAGTGTGGAAAAACCACTTTTCACACTTGTGTTAGTGTTGAAAAACCACTTTTCGCACTTGTGTTAGTGTTGAAAAACCACTTCTCACACTTGTGTTGGTGCAGGAAACCACTTTTGCACTTGTGTTGGTGCAGGAAACCACTTTTGCACTTGTAGTAGTGTGAAAAAAACACTTTTTGCACTTGTGATAGTGTTGAAAAACCACTTTTCGCACTTGTGTTAGTGTTGAAAAACCACTTTTCGCACTTGTGTTGGTGCAGGAAACCACTTTTGCACTTGTATTAGTGTGGAAAAAACACTTTTCGCACTTGTGTTCGTGTTGAAAAACCACTTTTCGCACTGGTGTTCGTGTTGAAAAACCACTTTTCGCACTTGTGTTGGTGCAGGAAACCACTTTTGCGCTTGTATTAGTGTGGAAAAAACACTATTTGCACTTGTGATAGTGTTGAAAAACCACTTTTCGCACTTGTGTTGGTGCAGGAAACCACTTTTGCACTTGTATTGGTGTGGAAAAAACCACTTTTCGCACTTGTGTTAGTGTTGAAAAAACACTTTTCGCACTTGTGTTAGTGTTGAAAAACCACTTTTCGCACTTGTGTTGGTGCAGGAAACCACTTTTGCACTTGGATTAGTGTGGAAAAAACACTTTTTGCACTTGTGATAGTGTTGAAAAAACACTTTTCGCACTTGTGTTAGGGTTGAAAAACCACTTTTCGCACTTGTGTTGGCGCAGGAAACCACTTTCGCACTTGTATTAGTGTGGAAAAACCACTTTTCGCACTTGTGTTAGTGTTGAAAAACCACTTTTCGCACTTGTATTAGTGTGGAAAAAACACTTTTTGCACTTGTGAGTGTTGAAAAACCACTTTTCGCCCTTGTGTTAGTGTTGAAAAACTACTTTACACACTTGTGTTGGTGCAGGAAACCACTTTTGGACTTGTCTTAGTGTGGAAAAACCACTTTTCGCACTTGTGTTAGTGTTGAAAAACCACTTTTCGCACTAGTGTTGGTGCAGGAAACCACTTTTGCACTTGTATTAGTGTGGAAAAACCACTTTTCGCACTTGTGTTAGTGTTGAAAAACCACTTTTCGCACTTGTGTTAGTGTTGAAAAACCACTTTTTGCACTTGTATTAGTGTGGAAAAAACACTTTTTGCACTTGTATTAGTGTAGAAAAAACACTTTTTGCACTTGTGATAGTGTTGAAAAACCACTTTTCGCACTTGTGTTGGTGCAGGAAACCACTTTTGCACTTGTATTAGTGTGGAAAAACCACTTTTCGCACTTGTGTTAGTGTTGAAAAACCACTTTCGCACTTGTGTTAGTGTTGAAAAACCACTTTTCGCACTTGTGTTGGTGCAGGAAACCACTTTTGCACTTGTATTAGTGTGGAAAAACCACTTTTCGCACTTGTGTTATTGTTGAAAAACCACTTTTCGCACTTGTGTTGGTGCAGGAAACCACTTTTGCACTTGTATTAGTGTGGAAAAACCACTTTTCGCACTTGTGTTAGTGTTGAAAAACCACTTTTCACACATGTATTAGTGTGGTAAAAACACTTTTTGCACTTGTATTAGTGTAGAAAAAACACTTTTTGCACTTGTGATAGTGTTGAAAAACCACTTTTCGCACTTGTGTTGGTGCAGGAAACCACTTTTGCACTTGTATTAGTGTGGAAAAACCACTTTTCGCACTTGTGTTAGTGTTGAAAAACCACTTTTCGCACTTGTGTTAGTGTTGAAAAACAACTTTTCGCACTTGTGTTGGTGCAGGAAACCACTTTTGCACTTGTATTAGTGTGGAAAAAACACTTTTCACACTTGTGTTAGTGTTGAAAAACCACTTTTCGCACTTGTGTTGGTGCAGGACACCACTTTTGCACTTGTATTAGTGTTAAAAACCACTTTTCGCACTTGTGTTAGTGTTGAAAAACCACTTTTCGCACTTGTGTTGGTGCAGGAAACCACTTTTGCACTTGTATTAGTGTGGAAAAAACACTTTTTGCACTTGTGATAGTGTTGAAATACCACTTTTCGCACTTGTGTTAGTGTTGAAAAACCACTTTTCGCACTTGTGTTAGTGTTGAAAAAACACTTTTCGCACTTGTGTTAGTGTTGAAAAACCACTTTTCGCACTTGTGTTGGTGCAGGAAACCACTTTTGCACTTGTATCAGTGTGGAAAAAACACTTTTTGCACTTGTGATAGTGTTGAAAAACCACTTTTCGCACTTGTGTTAGTGTTGAAAAACCACTTTTCGCACTTGTGTCGGTGCAGGAAACCACTTTTGCACTTGTATTAGTGTGGAAAAAACACTTTTTGCACTTGTGATAGTGTTGAAAAAACCACTTTTCGCACTTGTGTTAGTGTTGAAAAACCACTTTTCGCACTTGTGTTAGTGTTGAAAAACCACTTTTCGCACTTGTGTTGGTGCAGGAAACCACTTTTGCACTTGTATTAGTGTGGAAAAAACACTTTTCGCACTTGTGTTAGTGTTGAAAAAACACTTTTCGCACTTGTGTTAGTGTTGAAAAACCACTTTTCGCACTTGTGTTAGTGTTGAAAAACCACTTTTCGCACTTGTGTTAGTGTTGAAAAACCACTTTTCGCACTTGTGTTGGTGCAGGAAACCACTTTTGCACTTGTATTAGTGTGGAAAAAACACTTTTTGCACTTGTGATAGTGTTGAAAAACCACTTTTCACACTTGTGTTAGTGTTGCAAAACCACTTTTCGCACTTGTGTTTGTGTTGAAAAACCACTTTTCGCACTTGTGTTGGTGCAGGAAACCACTTTTGCACTTGTATTCGTGTGGAAAAAACACTTTTCGCACTTGTGTTAGTGTTGAAAAACCACTTTTCGCACTTGTGTTAGTGTTGAAAAACCACTTTTCGCACTGGTGTTGGTGCAGGAAACCACTTTTGCACTTGTCTTAGTGTGGAAAAACCACTTTTAACACTTGTGTTAGTGTTGAAAAACCACTTTTCGCACCTGTGTTAGTGTTGAAAACCCACTTTTCGCACTTGTGTTGGTGCAGGAAAACCACTTTTGCACTTGTATTAGTGTGGAAAAAATACTTTTCGCACCAGTGTTAGTGTTGAAAAACCACTTTTCGCACTTGTGTTAGTGTTGAAAAACCACTTTTCGCACTTGTTTTGGTGCAGGAAACCACTTTTGCACTTGTATTAGTGTGGAAAAAACACTTTTTGCACTTGTGATAGTGCTGAAAAACCACTTTTCGCACTTGTGTTAGTGTTGAAAAACCACTTTTCGCACTTGTGTTGGTGCAGGAAACCACTTTTGCACTTGTATTAGTGTGGAAAAACCACTTTTCGCACTTGTGTTAGTGTTGAAAAACCACCTTTCGCACTTGTGTTAGTGTTGAAAAACCATTTTTCGCACTTGTGTTGGTGCAGGAAACCACTTTTGCACTTGTATTAGTGTGGAAAAACACTTTTTGCACTTGTGATAGTGTTGAAAAACCACTTTTCACACTTGTGTTAGTGTTGAAAAACCACTTTTCGCATTTGTGTTAGTGTTGAAAAACCACTTTTCGCACTTGTGTTGGTGCAGGAAACCACTTTTGCACTTTTATTAGTGTGGAAAAACCACTTTTCGCACTTGTGTTGGTGCAGGAAACCACTTTTGCACTTGTATTAGTGTGGAAAAACCACTTTTCGCACTTGTGTTAGTGTTGAAAAACCACTTTTCGCACTTGTGTTAGTGTTGAAAAACCACTTTTCGCACTTGTGTTGGTGCAGGAAACCACTTTTGCACTTGTATTAGTGTGGAAAAACCACTTTTCGCACTTGTGTTGTTGTTGTTGAAAAACCACTTTTCGCACTTGTGTTGGTGCAGGAAACCACTTTTGCACTTGTATTAGTGTGGAAAAACCACTTTTCGCACTTGTGTTAGTGTTGAAAAACCACTTTTCACACTTGTATTAGTGTGGTAAAAACACTTTTTGCACTTGTATTAGTGTAGAAAAAACACTTTTTGCACTTGTGATAGTGTTGAAAAACCACTTTTCGCACTTGTGTTGGTGCAGGAAACCACTTTTGCACTTGTATTAGTGTGGAAAAACCACTTTTCGCACTTGTGTTAGTGTTGAAAAACCACTTTTCGCACTTGTGTTAGTGTTGAAAAACAACTTTTCGCACTTGTGTTGGTGCAGGAAACCACTTTTGCACTTGTATTAGTGTGGAAAAAACACTTTTCGCACTTGTGTTAGTGTTGAAAAACCACTTTTCGCACTTGTGTTGGTGCAGGACACCACTTTTGCACTTTTATTAGTGTTAAAAACCACTTTTCGCACTTGTGTTAGTGTTGAAAAACCACTTTTCGCACTTGTGTTGGTGCAGGAAACCACTTTTGCACTTGTATTAGTGTGGAAAAAACACTTTTTGCCCTTGTGATAGTGTTGAAATACCACTTTTCGCACTTGTGTTAGTGTTGAAAAACCACTTTTCGCACTTGTGTTAGTGTTGAAAAAACACTTTTCGCACTTGTGTTAGTGTTGAAAAACCACTTTTCGCACTTGTGTTGGTGCAGGAAACCACTTTTGCACTTGTATCAGTGTGGAAAAAACACTTTTTGCACTTGTGATAGTGTTGAAAAACCACTTTTCGCACTTGTGTTAGTGTTGAAAAACCACTTTTGGCACTTGTGTTGGTGCAGGAAACCACTTTTGCACTTGTATTAGTGTGGAAAAAACACTTTTTGCACTTGTGATAGTGTTGAAAAAACCACTTTTCGCACTTGTGTTAGTGTTGAAAAACCACTTTTCGCACTTGTGTTAGTGTTGAAAAACCACTTTTCGCACTTGTGTTGGTGCAGGAAACCACTTTTGCACTTGTATTAGTGTGGAAAAAACACTTTTCGCACTTGTGTTAGTGTTGAAAAAACACTTTTCGCACTTGTGTTAGTGTTGAAAAACCACTTTTCGCACTTGTGTTAGTGTTGAAAAACCACTTTTCGCACTTGTGTTAGTGTTGAAAAACCACTTTTCGCACTTGTGTTGGTGCAGGAAACCACTTTTGCACTTGTATTAGTGTGGAAAAAACACTTTTTGCACTTGTGATAGTGTTGAAAAACCACTTTTCACACTTGTGTTAGTGTTGCAAAACCACTTTTCGCACTTGTGTTTGTGTTGAAAAACCACTTTTCGCACTTGTGTTGGTGCAGGAAACCACTTTTGCACTTGTATTAGTGTGGAAAAACCACTTTTCGCACTTGTGTTAGTGTTGAAAAACCACTTTTCGCACTTGTGTTAGTGTTGAAAAACCACTTTTCGCACTTGTGTTGGTGCAGGAAACCACTTTTACACTTGTATTAGTGTGGAAAAACCACTTTTCGCACTTGTGTTGTTGTTGAAAAACCACTTTTCGCACTTGTGTTGGTGCAGGAAACCACTTTTGCACTTGTATTAGTGTGGAAAAACCACTTTTCGCACTTGTGTTAGTGTTGAAAAACCACTTTTCACACTTGTATTAGTGTGGTAAAAACACTTTTTGCACATGTATTAGTGTAGAAAAAACACTTTTTGCACTTGTGATAGTGTTGAAAAACCACTTTTCGCACTTGTGTTGGTGCAGGAAACCACTTTTGCACTTGTATTAGTGTGGAAAAACCACTTTTCGCACTTGTGTTAGTGTTGAAAAACCACTTTTCGCACTTGTGTTAGTGTTGAAAAACAACTTTTCGCACTTGTGTTGGTGCAGGAAACCACTTTTGCACTTGTATTAGTGTGGAAAAAACACTTTTCGCACTTGTGTTAGTGTTGAAAAACCACTTTTCGCACTTGTGTTGGTGCAGGACACCACTTTTGCACTTGTATTAGTGTTAAAAACCACTTTTCGCACTTGTGTTAGTGTTGAAAAACCACTTTTCGCACTTGTGTTGGTGCAGGAAACCACTTTTGCACTTGTATTAGTGTGGAAAAAACACTTTTTGCACTTGTGATAGTGTTGAAATACCACTTTTCGCACTTGTGTTAGTGTTGAAAAACCACTTTTCGCACTTGTGTTAGTGTTGAAAAAACACTTTTCGCACTTGTGTTCGTGTTGAAAAACCACTTTTCGCACTTGTGTTGGTGCAGGAAACCACTTTTGCACTTGTATCAGTGTGGAAAAAACACTTTTTGCACTTGTGATAGTGTTGAAAAACCACTTTTCGCACTTGTGTTAGTGTTGAAAAACCACTTTTGGCACTTGTGTTGGTGCAGGAAACCACTTTTGCACTTGTATTAGTGTGGAAAAAACACTTTTTGCACTTGTGATAGTGTTGAAAAAACCACTTTTCGCACTTGTGTTAGTGTTGAAAAACCACTTTTCGCACTTGTGTTAGTGTTGAAAAACCACTTTTCGCACTTGTGTTGGTGCAGGAAACCACTTTTGCACTTGTATTAGTGTGGAAAAAACACTTTTCGCACTTGTGTTAGTGTTGAAAAAACACTTTTCGCACTTGTGTTAGTGTTGAAAAACCACTTTTCGCACTTGTGTTAGTGTTGAAAAACCACTTTTCGCACTTGTGTTAGTGTTGAAAAACCACTTTTCGCACTTGTGTTGGTGCAGGAAACCACTTTTGCACTTGTATTAGTGTGGAAAAAACACTTTTTGCACTTGTGATAGTGTTGAAAAACCACTTTTCACACTTGTGTTAGTGTTGCAAAACCACTTTTCGCACTTGTGTTTGTGTTGAAAAACCACTTTTCGCACTTGTGTTGGTGCAGGAAACCACTTTTGCACTTGTATTAGTGTGGAAAAAACACTTTTCACACTTGTGTTAGTGTTGAAAAACCACTTTTCGCACTTGTGTTAGTGTTGAAAAACCACTTTTCGCACTGGTGTTGGTGCAGGAAACCACTTTTGCACTTCTATTAGTGTGGAAAAACCACTTTTCGCACTTGTGTTAGTGTTGAAAAACCACTTTTCGCACCTGTGTTAGTGTTGAAAACCCACTTTTCGCACTTGTGTTGGTGCAGGAAAACCACTTTTGCACTTGTATTAGTGTGGAAAAAATACTTTTCGCACCAGTGTTAGTGTTGAAAAACCACTTTTCGCACTAGTGTTAGTGTTGAAAAACCACTTTTCGCACTTGTTTTGGTGCAGGAAACCACTTTTGCACTTGTATTAGTGTGGAAAAAACACTTTTTGCACTTGTGATAGTGCTGAAAAACCACTTTTCGCACTTGTGTTAGTGTTGAAAAACCACTTTTCGCACTTGTGTTGGTGCAGGAAACCACTTTTGCACTTGTATTAGTGTGGAAAAACCACTTTTCGCACTTGTGTTAGTGTTGAAAAACCACCTTTCGCACTTGTGTTAGTGTTGAAAAACCATTTTTCGCACTTGTGTTGGTGCAGGAAACCACTTTTGCACTTGTATTAGTGTGGAAAAAACACTTTTTGCACTTGTGATAGTGTTGAAAAACCACTTTTCACACTTGTGTTAGTGTTGAAAAACCACTTTTCGCATTTGTGTTAGTGTTGAAAAACCACTTTTCGCACTTGTGTTGGTGCAGGAAACCACTTTTGCACTTGTATTAGTGTGGAAAAAACACTTTTTGCACTTGTGATAGTGTTGAAAAACCACTTTTCACACTTGTGTTAGTGTTGAAAAACCACTTTTCGCACTTGTGTTAGTGTTGAAAAACAACTTTTCGCACTTGTGTTGGTGCAGGAAACCACTTTTGCACTTGTATTAGTGTGGAAAAAACACTTTTCGCACTTGTGTTAGTGTTGAAAAACCACTTTTCGCACTTGTGTTGGTGCAGGACACCACTTTTGCACTTGTATTAGTGTTAAAAACCACTTTTCGCACTTGTGTTAGTGTTGAAAAACCACTTTTCGCACTTGTGTTGGTGCAGGAAACCACTTTTGCACTTGTATTAGTGTGGAAAAAACACTTTTTGCACTTGTGATAGTGTTGAAATACCACTTTTCGCACTTGTGTTAGTGTTGAAAAACCACTTTTCGCACTTGTGTTAGTGTTGAAAAAACACTTTTCGCACTTGTGTTAGTGTTGAAAAACCACTTTTCGCACTTGTGTTGGTGCAGGAAACCACTTTTGCACTTGTATCAGTGTGGAAAAAACACTTTTTGCACTTGTGATAGTGTTGAAAAACCACTTTTCGCACTTGTGTTAGTGTTGAAAAACCACTTTTGGCACTTGTGTTGGTGCAGGAAACCACTTTTGCACTTGTATTAGTGTGGAAAAAACACTTTTTGCACTTGTGATAGTGTTGAAAAAACCACTTTTCGCACTTGTGTTAGTGTTGAAAAACCACTTTTCGCACTTGTGTTAGTGTTGAAAAACCACTTTTCGCACTTGTGTTGGTGCAGGAAACCACTTTTGCACTTGTATTAGTGTGGAAAAAACACTTTTCGCACTTGTGTTAGTGTTGAAAAAACACTTTTCGCACTTGTGTTAGTGTTGAAAAACCACTTTTCGCACTTGTGTTAGTGTTGAAAAACCACTTTTCGCACTTGTGTTAGTGTTGAAAAACCACTTTTCGCACTTGTGTTGGTGCAGGAAACCACTTTTGCACTTGTATTAGTGTGGAAAAAACACTTTTTGCACTTGTGATAGTGTTGAAAAACCACTTTTCACACTTGTGTTAGTGTTGCAAAACCACTTTTCGCACTTGTGTTTGTGTTGAAAAACCACTTTTCGCACTTGTGTTGGTGCAGGAAACCACTTTTGCACTTGTATTAGTGTGGAAAAAACACTTTTCACACTTGTGTTAGTGTTGAAAAACCACTTTTCGCACTTGTGTTAGTGTTGAAAAACCACTTTTCGCACTGGTGTTGGTGCAGGAAACCACTTTTGCACTTCTATTAGTGTGGAAAAACCACTTTTCGCACTTGTGTTAGTGTTGAAAAACCACTTTTCGCACCTGTGTTAGTGTTGAAAACCCACTTTTCGCACTTGTGTTGGTGCAGGAAAACCACTTTTGCACTTGTATTAGTGTGGAAAAAATACTTTTCGCACCAGTGTTAGTGTTGAAAAACCACTTTTCGCACTAGTGTTAGTGTTGAAAAACCACTTTTCGCACTTGTTTTGGTGCAGGAAACCACTTTTGCACTTGTATTAGTGTGGAAAAAACACTTTTTGCACTTGTGATAGTGCTGAAAAACCACTTTTCGCACTTGTGTTAGTGTTGAAAAACCACTTTTCGCACTTGTGTTGGTGCAGGAAACCACTTTTGCACTTGTATTAGTGTGGAAAAACCACTTTTCGCACTTGTGTTAGTGTTGAAAAACCACCTTTCGCACTTGTGTTAGTGTTGAAAAACCATTTTTCGCACTTGTGTTGGTGCAGGAAACCACTTTTGCACTTGTATTAGTGTGGAAAAAACACTTTTTGCACTTGTGATAGTGTTGAAAAACCACTTTTCACACTTGTGTTAGTGTTGAAAAACCACTTTTCGCATTTGTGTTAGTGTTGAAAAACCACTTTTCGCACTTGTGTTGGTGCAGGAAACCACTTTTGCACTTGTATTAGTGTGGAAAAACCACTTTTCGCACTTGTGTTAGTGTTGAAAAACCACTTTTCGCACTTGTGTTAGTGTTGAAAAACCACTTTTCGCACTTGTGTTAGTGTTGAAAATCACTTTTCGCACTTGTGTTGGTGCAGGAAACCACTTTTGCACTTGTATTAGTGTGGAAAAACCACTTTTCGCACTTGTGTTATTGTTGAAAAACCACTTTTCGCACTTGTGTTGGTGCAGGAAACCACTTTTGCACTTGTATTAGTGTGGAAAAACCACTTTTCGCACTTGTGTTAGTGTTGAAAAACCACTTTTCACACTTGTATTAGTGTGGTAAAAACACTTTTTGCACTTGTATTAGTGTAGAAAAAACACTTTTTGCACTTGTGATAGTGTTGAAAAACCACTTTTCGCACTTGTGTTGGTGCAGGAAACCACTTTTGCACTTGTATTAGTGTGGAAAAACCACTTTTCACACTTGTGTTAGTGTTGAAAAACCACTTTTCGCACTTGTGTTAGTGTTGAAAAACCACTTCTCACACTTGTGTTGGTGCAGGAAACCACTTTTGCACTTGTGTTGGTGCAGGAAACCACTTTTGCACTTGTAGTAGTGTGAAAAAAAACACTTTTTGCACTTGTGATAGTGTTGAAAAACCACTTTTCGCACTTGTGTTAGTGTTGAAAAACCACTTTTCGCACTTGTGTTGGTGCAGGAAACCACTTTTGCACTTGTATTAGTGTGGAAAAAACACTTTTCGCACTTGTGTTCGTGTTGAAAAACCACTTTTCGCACTTGTGTTCGTGTTGAAAAACCACTTTTCGCACTTGTGTTGGTGCAGGAAACCACTTTTGCGCTTGTATTAGTGTGGAAAAAACACTATTTGCACTTGTGATAGTGTTGAAAAACCACTTTTCGCACTTGTGTTGGTGCAGGAAACCACTTTTGCACTTGTATTGGTGTGGAAAAAACCACTTTTCGCACTTGTGTTAGTGTTGAAAAAACACTTTTCGCACTTGTGTTAGTGTTGAAAAACCACTTTTCGCACTTGTGTTGGTGCAGGAAACCACTTTTGCACTTGGATTAGTGTGGAAAAAACACTTTTTGCACTTGTGATAGTGTTGAAAAAACACTTTTCGCACTTGTGTTAGGGTTGAAAAACCACTTTTCGCACTTGTGTTGGCGCAGGAAACCACTTTCGCACTTGTATTAGTGTGGAAAAACCACTTTTCGCACTTGTGTTAGTGTTGAAAAACCACTTTTCGCACTTGTATTAGTGTGGAAAAAACACTTTTTGCACTTGTGAGTGTTGAAAAACCACTTTTCGCCCTTGTGTTAGTGTTGAAAAACTACTTTACACACTTGTGTTGGTGCAGGAAACCACTTTTGGACTTGTCTTAGTGTGGAAAAACCACTTTTCGCACTTGTGTTAGTGTTGAAAAACCACTTTTCGCACTAGTGTTGGTGCAGGAAACCACTTTTGCACTTGTATTAGTGTGGAAAAACCACTTTTCGCACTTGTGTTAGTGTTGAAAAACACTTTTCGCACTTGTGTTAGTGTTGAAAAACCACTTTTTGCACTTGTATTAGTGTGGAAAAAACACTTTTTGCACTTGTATTAGTGTAGAAAAAACACTTTTTGCACTTGTGATAGTGTTGAAAAACCACTTTTCGCACTTGTGTTGGTGCAGGAAACCACTTTTGCACTTGTATTAGTGTGGAAAAACCACTTTTCGCACTTGTGTTAGTGTTGAAAAACCACTTTTCGCACTTGTGTTAGTGTTGAAAAACCACTTTTCGCACTTGTGTTGGTGCAGGAAACCACTTTTGCACTTGTATTAGTGTGGAAAAACCACTTTTCGCACTTGTGTTATTGTTGAAAAACCACTTTTCGCACTTGTGTTGGTGCAGGAAACCACTTTTGCACTTGTATTAGTGTGGAAAAACCACTTTTCGCACTTGTGTTAGTGTTGAAAAACCACTTTTCACACATGTATTAGTGTGGTAAAAACACTTTTTGCACTTGTATTAGTGTAGAAAAAACACTTTTTGCACTTTTATAGTGTTGAAAAACCACTTTTCGCACTTGTGTTGGTGCAGGAAACCACTTTTGCACTTGTATTAGTGTGGAAAAACCACTTTTCGCACTTGTGTTAGTGTTGAAAAACCACTTTTCGCACTTGTGTTAGTGTTGAAAAACAACTTTTCGCACTTGTGTTGGTGCAGGAAACCACTTTTGCACTTGTATTAGTGTGGAAAAAACACTTTTCACACTTGTGTTAGTGTTGAAAAACCACTTTTCGCACTTGTGTTGGTGCAGGACACCACTTTTGCACTTGTATTAGTGTTAAAAACCACTTTTCGCACTTGTGTTAGTGTTGAAAAACCACTTTTCGCACTTGTGTTGGTGCAGGAAACCACTTTTGCACTTGTATTAGTGTGGAAAAAACACTTTTTGCACTTGTGATAGTGTTGAAATACCACTTTTCGCACTTGTGTTAGTGTTGAAAAACCACTTTTCGCACTTGTGTTAGTGTTGAAAAAACACTTTTCGCACTTGTGTTAGTGTTGAAAAACCACTTTTCGCACTTGTGTTGGTGCAGGAAACCACTTTTGCACTTGTATCAGTGTGGAAAAAACACTTTTTGCACTTGTGATAGTGTTGAAAAACCACTTTTCGCACTTGTGTTAGTGTTGAAAAACCACTTTTCGCACTTGTGTCGGTGCAGGAAACCACTTTTGCACTTGTATTAGTGTGGAAAAAACACTTTTTGCACTTGTGATAGTGTTGAAAAAACCACTTTTCGCACTTGTGTTAGTGTTGAAAAACCACTTTTCGCACTTGTGTTAGTGTTGAAAAACCACTTTTCGCACTTGTGTTGGTGCAGGAAACCACTTTTGCACTTGTATTAGTGTGGAAAAAACACTTTTCGCACTTGTGTTAGTGTTGAAAAAACACTTTTCGCACTTGTGTTAGTGTTGAAAAACCACTTTTCGCACTTGTGTTAGTGTTGAAAAACCACTTTTCGCACTTGTGTTAGTGTTGAAAAACCACTTTTCGCACTTGTGTTGGTGCAGGAAACCACTTTTGCACTTGTATTAGTGTGGAAAAAACACTTTTTGCACTTGTGATAGTGTTGAAAAACCACTTTTCACACTTGTGTTAGTGTTGCAAAACCACTTTTCGCACTTGTGTTTGTGTTGAAAAACCACTTTTCGCACTTGTGTTGGTGCAGGAAACCACTTTTGCACTTGTATTCGTGTGGAAAAAACACTTTTCGCACTTGTGTTAGTGTTGAAAAACCACTTTTCGCACTTGTGTTAGTGTTGAAAAACCACTTTTCGCACTGGTGTTGGTGCAGGAAACCACTTTTGCACTTGTCTTAGTGTGGAAAAACCACTTTTAACACTTGTGTTAGTGTTGAAAAACCACTTTTCGCACCTGTGTTAGTGTTGAAAACCCACTTTTCGCACTTGTGTTGGTGCAGGAAAACCACTTTTGCACTTGTATTAGTGTGGAAAAAATACTTTTCGCACCAGTGTTAGTGTTGAAAAACCACTTTTCGCACTTGTGTTAGTGTTGAAAAACCACTTTTCGCACTTGTTTTGGTGCAGGAAACCACTTTTGCACTTGTATTAGTGTGGAAAAAACACTTTTTGCACTTGTGATAGTGCTGAAAAACCACTTTTCGCACTTGTGTTAGTGTTGAAAAACCACTTTTCGCACTTGTGTTGGTGCAGGAAACCACTTTTGCACTTGTATTAGTGTGGAAAAACCACTTTTCGCACTTGTGTTAGTGTTGAAAAACCACCTTTCGCACTTGTGTTAGTGTTGAAAAACCATTTTTCGCACTTGTGTTGGTGCAGGAAACCACTTTTGCACTTGTATTAGTGTGGAAAAACACTTTTTGCACTTGTGATAGTGTTGAAAAACCACTTTTCACACTTGTGTTAGTGTTGAAAAACCACTTTTCGCATTTGTGTTAGTGTTGAAAAACCACTTTTCGCACTTGTGTTGGTGCAGGAAACCACTTTTGCACTTTTATTAGTGTGGAAAAACCACTTTTCGCACTTGTGTTGGTGCAGGAAACCACTTTTGCACTTGTATTAGTGTGGAAAAACCACTTTTCGCACTTGTGTTAGTGTTGAAAAACCACTTTTCGCACTTGTGTTAGTGTTGAAAAACCACTTTTCGCACTTGTGTTGGTGCAGGAAACCACTTTTGCACTTGTATTAGTGTGGAAAAACCACTTTTCGCACTTGTGTTGTTGTTGTTGAAAAACCACTTTTCGCACTTGTGTTGGTGCAGGAAACCACTTTTGCACTTGTATTAGTGTGGAAAAACCACTTTTCGCACTTGTGTTAGTGTTGAAAAACCACTTTTCACACTTGTATTAGTGTGGTAAAAACACTTTTTGCACTTGTATTAGTGTAGAAAAAACACTTTTTGCACTTGTGATAGTGTTGAAAAACCACTTTTCGCACTTGTGTTGGTGCAGGAAACCACTTTTGCACTTGTATTAGTGTGGAAAAACCACTTTTCGCACTTGTGTTAGTGTTGAAAAACCACTTTTCGCACTTGTGTTAGTGTTGAAAAACAACTTTTCGCACTTGTGTTGGTGCAGGAAACCACTTTTGCACTTGTATTAGTGTGGAAAAAACACTTTTCGCACTTGTGTTAGTGTTGAAAAAACACTTTTCGCACTTGTGTTGGTGCAGGACACCACTTTTGCACTTTTATTAGTGTTAAAAACCACTTTTCGCACTTGTGTTAGTGTTGAAAAACCACTTTTCGCACTTGTGTTGGTGCAGGAAACCACTTTTGCACTTGTATTAGTGTGGAAAAAACACTTTTTGCCCTTGTGATAGTGTTGAAATACCACTTTTCGCACTTGTGTTAGTGTTGAAAAACCACTTTTCGCACTTGTGTTAGTGTTGAAAAAACACTTTTCGCACTTGTGTTAGTGTTGAAAAACCACTTTTCGCACTTGTGTTGGTGCAGGAAACCACTTTTGCACTTGTATCAGTGTGGAAAAAACACTTTTTGCACTTGTGATAGTGTTGAAAAACCACTTTTCGCACTTGTGTTGGTGTTGAAAAACCACTTTTGGCACTTGTGTTGGTGCAGGAAACCACTTTTGCACTTGTATTAGTGTGGAAAAAACACTTTTTGCACTTGTGATAGTGTTGAAAAAACCACTTTTCGCACTTGTGTTAGTGTTGAAAAACCACTTTTCGCACTTGTGTTAGTGTTGAAAAACCACTTTTCGCACTTGTGTTGGTGCAGGAAACCACTTTTGCACTTGTATTAGTGTGGAAAAAACACTTTTCGCACTTGTGTTAGTGTTGAAAAAACACTTTTCGCACTTGTGTTAGTGTTGAAAAACCACTTTTCGCACTTGTGTTAGTGTTGAAAAACCACTTTTCGCACTTGTGTTAGTGTTGAAAAACCACTTTTCGCACTTGTGTTGGTGCAGGAAACCACTTTTGCACTTGTATTAGTGTGGAAAAAACACTTTTTGCACTTGTGATAGTGTTGAAAAACCACTTTTCACACTTGTGTTAGTGTTGCAAAACCACTTTTCGCACTTGTGTTTGTGTTGAAAAACCACTTTTCGCACTTGTGTTGGTGCAGGAAACCACTTTTGCACTTGTATTAGTGTGGAAAAAACACTTTTCACACTTGTGTTAGTGTTGAAAAACCACTTTTCGCACTTGTGTTAGTGTTGAAAAACCACTTTTCGCACTGGTGTTGGTGCAGGAAACCACTTTTGCACTTCTATTAGTGTGGAAAAACCACTTTTCGCACTTGTGTTAGTGTTGAAAAACCACTTTTCGCACCTGTGTTAGTGTTGAAAACCCACTTTTCGCACTTGTGTTGGTGCAGGAAAACCACTTTTGCACTTGTATTAGTGTGGAAAAAATACTTTTCGCACCAGTGTTAGTGTTGAAAAACCACTTTTCGCACTAGTGTTAGTGTTGAAAAACCACTTTTCGCACTTGTTTTGGTGCAGGAAACCACTTTTGCACTTGTATTAGTGTGGAAAAAACACTTTTTGCACTTGTGATAGTGCTGAAAAACCACTTTTCGCACTTGTGTTAGTGTTGAAAAACCACTTTTCGCACTTGTGTTGGTGCAGGAAACCACTTTTGCACTTGTATTAGTGTGGAAAAACCACTTTTCGCACTTGTGTTAGTGTTGAAAAACCACCTTTCGCACTTGTGTTAGTGTTGAAAAACCATTTTTCGCACTTGTGTTGGTGCAGGAAACCACTTTTGCACTTGTATTAGTGTGGAAAAAACACTTTTTGCACTTGTGATAGTGTTGAAAAACCACTTTTCACACTTGTGTTAGTGTTGAAAAACCACTTTTCGCATTTGTGTTAGTGTTGAAAAACCACTTTTCGCACTTGTGTTGGTGCAGGAAACCACTTTTGCACTTGTATTAGTGTGGAAAAACCACTTTTCGCACTTGTGTTAGTGTTGAAAAACCACTTTTCGCACTTGTGTTAGTGTTGAAAAACCACTTTTCGCACTTGTGTTAGTGTTGAAAATCACTTTTCGCACTTGTGTTGGTGCAGGAAACCACTTTTGCACTTGTATTAGTGTGGAAAAACCACTTTTCGCACTTGTGTTATTGTTGAAAAACCACTTTTCGCACTTGTGTTGGTGCAGGAAACCACTTTTGCACTTGTATTAGTGTGGAAAAACCACTTTTCGCACTTGTGTTAGTGTTGAAAAACCACTTTTCACACTTGTATTAGTGTGGTAAAAACACTTTTTGCACTTGTATTAGTGTAGAAAAAACACTTTTTGCACTTGTGATAGTGTTGAAAAACCACTTTTCGCACTTGTGTTGGTGCAGGAAACCACTTTTGCACTTGTATTAGTGTGGAAAAACCACTTTTCACACTTGTGTTAGTGTTGAAAAACCACTTTTCGCACTTGTGTTAGTGTTGAAAAACCACTTCTCACACTTGTGTTGGTGCAGGAAACCACTTTTGCACTTGTATTAGTGTGGAAAAAACACTTTTCGCACTTGTGTTAGTGTTGAAAAACCACTTTTCGCACTTGTGTTAGTGTTGAAAAACCACTTTTCGCACTTGTGTTAGTGTTGAAAATCACTTTTCGCACTTGTGTTGGTGCAGGAAACCACTTTTGCACTTGTATTAGTGTGGAAAAACCACTTTTCGCACTTGTGTTATTGTTGAAAAACCACTTTTCGCACTTGTGTTGGTGCAGGAAACCACTTTTGCACTTGTATTAGTGTGGAAAAACCACTTTTCGCACTTGTGTTAGTGTTGAAAAACCACTTTTCACACTTGTATTAGTGTGGTAAAAACACTTTTTGCACTTATATTAGTGTAGAAAAAACACTTTTTGCACTTGTGATAGTGTTGAAAAACCACTTTTCGCACTTGTGTTGGTGCAGGAAACCACTTTTGCACTTGTATTAGTGTGGAAAAACCACTTTTCACACTTGTGTTAGTGTTGAAAAACCACTTTTCGCACTTGTGTTAGTGTTGAAAAACCACTTCTCACACTTGTGTTGGTGCAGGAAACCACTTTTGCACTTGTGTTGGTGCAGGAAACCACTTTTGCACTTGTAGTAGTGTGAAAAAAACACTTTTTGCACTTGTGATAGTGTTGAAAAACCACTTTTCGCACTTGTGTTAGTGTTGAAAAACCACTTTTCGCACTTGTGTTGGTGCAGGAAACCACTTTTGCACTTGTATTAGTGTGGAAAAAACACTTTTCGCACTTGTGTTAGTGTTGAAAAACCACTTTTCGCACTTGTGATAGTGTTGAAAAACCACTTTTCGCACTTGTGTTAGTGTTGAAAAACCACTTTTCGCACTTGTGTTGGTGCAGGAAACCACTTTTGCACTTATATTAGTGTGGAAAAACCACTTTTCGCACTTGTGTTAGTGTTGAAAAACCACTTTTCGCACTTGTGTTCGTGTTGAAAAACCACTTTTCGCACTTGTGTTGGTGCAGGAAACCACTTTTGCGCTTGTATTAGTGTGGAAAAAACACTATTTGCACTTGTGATAGTGATGAAAAACCACTTTTCGCACTTGTGTTAGTGTTGAAAAACCACTTTTCGCACTTGTGTTGGTGCAGGAAACCACTTTTGCACTTGTATTGGTGTGGAAAAAACCACTTTTCGCACTTGTGTTAGTGTTGAAAAAACACTTTTCGCACTTGTGTTAGTGTTGAAAAACCACTTTTCGCACTTGTGTTGGTGCAGGAAACCACTTTTGCACTTGGATTAGTGTGGAAAAAACACTTTTTGCACTTGTGATAGTGTTGAAAAACCACTTTTCGCACTTGTGTTAGGGTTGAAAAACCACTTTTCGCACTTGTGTTGGCGCAGGAAACCACTTTCGCACTTGTATTAGTGTGGAAAAACCACTTTTCGCACTTGTGTTAGTGTTGAAAAACCACTTTTCGCACTTGTATTAGTGTGGAAAAAACACTTTTTGCACTTGTGAGTGTTGAAAAACCACTTTTCGCCCTTGTGTTAGTGTTGAAAAACTACTTTACACACTTGTGTTGGTGCAGGAAACCACTTTTGGACTTGTATTAGTGTGGAAAAACCACTTTTCGCACTTGTGTTAGTGTTGAAAAACCACTTTTCGCACTAGTGTTGGTGCAGGAAACCACTTTTGCACTTGTATTAGTGTGGAAAAACCACTTTTCGCACTTGTGTTAGTGTTGAAAAACCACTTTTCGCACTTGTGTTAGTGTTGAAAAACCACTTTTTGCACTTGCATTAGTGTGGAAAAAACACTTTTTGCACTTGTATTAGTGTAGAAAAAACACTTTTTGCACTTGTGATAGTGTTGAAAAACCACTTTTCGCACTTGTGTTGGTGCAGGAAACCACTTTTGCACTTGTATTAGTGTGGAAAAACCACTTTTCGCACTTGTGTTAGTTTTGAAATACCACTTTTCGCACTTGTGTTAGTGTTGAAAAACCACTTTTCGCACTTGTGTTGGTGCAGGAAACCACTTTTGCACTTGTATTAGTGTGGAAAAACCACTTTTCGCACTTGTGTTAGTGTTGAAAAACCACTTTTCACACATGTATTAGTGTGGTAAAAACACTTTTTGCACTTGTATTAGTGATAGTGTTGAAAAACCACTTTTCGCACTTGTGTTGGTGCAGGAAACCACTTTTGCACTTGTATTAGTGTGGAAAAACCACTTTTCGCACTTGTGTTAGTGTTGAAAAACCACTTTTCGCACTTGTGTTAGTGTTGAAAAACAACTTTTCGCACTTGTGTTGGTGCAGGAAACCACTTTTGCACTTGTATTAGTGTGGAAAAAACACTTTTCGCACTTGTGTTAGTGTTGAAAAACCACTTTTCGCACTTGTGTTGGTGCAGGACACCACTTTTGCACTTGTATTAGTGTTAAAAACCACTTTTCGCACTTGTGTTAGTGTTGAAAAACCACTTTTCGCACTTGTGTTGGTGCAGGAAACCACTTTTGCACTTGTATTAGTGTGGAAAAAACACTTTTTGCACTTGTGATAGTGTTGAAATACCACTTTTCGCACTTGTGTTAGTGTTGAAAAACCACTTTTCGCACTTGTGTTAGTGTTGAAAAAACACTTTTCGCACTTGTGTTAGTGTTGAAAAACCACTTTTCGCACTTGTGTTGGTGCAGGAAACCACTTTTGCACTTGTATCAGTGTGGAAAAAACACTTTTTGCACTTGTGATAGTGTTGAAAAACCACTTTTCGCACTTGTGTTAGTGTTGAAAAACCACTTTTGGCACTTGTGTTGGTGCAGGAAACCACTTTTGCACTTGTATTAGTGTGGAAAAAACACTTTTTGCACTTGTGATAGTGTTGAAAAAACCACTTTTCGCACTTGTGTTAGTGTTGAAAAACCACTTTTCGCACTTGTGTTGGTGTTGAAAAACCACTTTTCGCACTTGTGTTGGTGCAGGAAACCACTTTTGCACTTGTATTAGTGTGGAAAAAACACTTTTCGCACTTGTGTTAGTGTTGAAAAAACACTTTTCGCACTTGTGTTAGTGTTGAAAAACCACTTTTCGCACTTGTGTTAGTGTTGAAAAACCACTTTTCGCACTTGTGTTAGTGTTGAAAAACCACTTTTCGCACTTGTGTTAGTGTTGAAAAACCACTTTTCGCACTTGTGTTGGTGCAGGAAACCACTTTTGCACTTGTATTAGTGTGGAAAAAACACTTTTTGCACTTGTGATAGTGTTGAAAAACCACTTTTCACACTTGTGTTAGTGTTGCAAAACCACTTTTCGCACTTGTGTTTGTGTTGAAAAACCACTTTTCGCACTTGTGTTGGTGCAGGAAACCACTTTTGCACTTGTATTAGTGTGGAAAAAACACTTTTCACACTTGTGTTAGTGTTGAAAAACCACTTTTCGCACTTGTGTTAGTGTTGAAAAACCACTTTTCGCACTGGTGTTGGTGCAGGAAACCACTTTTGCACTTCTATTAGTGTGGAAAAACCACTTTTCGCACTTGTGTTAGTGTTGAAAAACCACTTTTCGCACCTGTGTTAGTGTTGAAAACCCACTTTTCGCACTTGTGTTGGTGCAGGAAAACCACTTTTGCACTTGTATTAGTGTGGAAAAAATACTTTTCGCACCAGTGTTAGTGTTGAAAAACCACTTTTCGCACTAGTGTTAGTGTTGAAAAACCACTTTTCGCACTTGTTTTGGTGCAGGAAACCACTTTTGCACTTGTATTAGTGTGGAAAAAACACTTTTTGCACTTGTGATAGTGCTGAAAAACCACTTTTCGCACTTGTGTTAGTGTTGAAAAACCACTTTTCGCACTTGTGTTGGTGCAGGAAACCACTTTTGCACTTGTATTAGTGTGGAAAAACCACTTTTCGCACTTGTGTTAGTGTTGAAAAACCACCTTTCGCACTTGTGTTAGTGTTGAAAAACCATTTTTCGCACTTGTGTTGGTGCAGGAAACCACTTTTGCACTTGTATTAGTGTGGAAAAAACACTTTTTGCACTTGTGATAGTGTTGAAAAACCACTTTTCACACTTGTGTTAGTGTTGAAAAACCACTTTTCGCATTTGTGTTAGTGTTGAAAAACCACTTTTCGCACTTGTGTTGGTGCAGGAAACCACTTTTGCACTTGTATTAGTGTGGAAAAACCACTTTTCGCACTTGTGTTAGTGTTGAAAAACCACTTTTCGCACTTGTGTTAGTGTTGAAAAACCACTTTTCGCACTTGTGTTAGTGTTGAAAATCACTTTTCGCACTTGTGTTGGTGCAGGAAACCACTTTTGCACTTGTATTAGTGTGGAAAAACCACTTTTCGCACTTGTGTTATTGTTGAAAAACCACTTTTCGCACTTGTGTTGGTGCAGGAAACCACTTTTGCACTTGTATTAGTGTGGAAAAACCACTTTTCGCACTTGTGTTAGTGTTGAAAAACCACTTTTCACACTTGTATTAGTGTGGTAAAAACACTTTTTGCACTTGTATTAGTGTAGAAAAAACACTTTTTGCACTTGTGATAGTGTTGAAAAACCACTTTTCGCACTTGTGTTGGTGCAGGAAACCACTTTTGCACTTGTATTAGTGTGGAAAAACCACTTTTCACACTTGTGTTAGTGTTGAAAAACCACTTTTCGCACTTGTGTTAGTGTTGAAAAACCACTTCTCACACTTGTGTTGGTGCAGGAAACCACTTTTGCACTTGTATTAGTGTGGAAAAAAACACTTTTCGCACTTGTGTTAGTGTTGAAAAACCACTTTTCGCACTTGTTGTGGTACAGGAAACCACTTTTGCACTTGTATTAGTGTTTAAAAACCACTTTTCGCACTTGTGTTAGTGTTGAAAAACCACTTTTCGCACTTGTGTTGGTGCAGGAAACCACTTTTGCACTTGTATTAGTGTGGAAAAAACACTTTTTGCACTTGTGATAGTGTTGAAATACCACTTTTCGCACTTGTGTTAGTGTTGAAAAACCACTTTTCGCACTTGTGTTAGTGTTGAAAAAACACTTTTCGCACTTGTGTTAGTGTTGAAAAACCACTTTTCGCACTTGTGTTGGTGCAGGAAACCACTTTTGCACTTGTATCAGTGTGGAAAAACACTTTTTGCATTTGTGATAGTGTTGAAAAACCACTTTTCGCACTTGTGTTAGTGTTGAAAAACCACTTTTCGCACTTGTGTTGGTGCAGGAAACCACTTTGCACTTGTATTAGTGTGGAAAAACCACTTCTCGCACTTGTGTTAGTGTTGAAAAAACCACTTTTCGTACTTGTGTTAGTGTTGAAAAACCACTTTTCGCACTTGTGTTGGTGCAGGAAACCACTTTTGCACTTGTATTAGTGTGGAAAAAACACTTTTTGCACTTGTGATAGTGTTGAAAAAACCACTTTTCGCACTTGTGTTAGTGTTGAAAAACCACTTTTCGCACTTGTGTTAGTGTTGAAAAACCACTTTTCGCACTTGTGTTGGTGCAGGAAACCACTTTTGCACTTGTATTAGTGTGGAAAAAACACTTTTCGCACTTGTGTTAGTGTTGAAAAAACACTTTTCGCACTTGTGTTAGTGTTGAAAAACCACTTTTCGCACTTGTGTTAGTGTTGAAAAACCACTTTTCGCACTTGTGTTAGTGTTGAAAAACCACTTTTCACACTTGTGTTGGTGCAGGAAACCACTTTTGCACTTGTATTAGTGTGGAAAAAACACTTTTTGCACTTGTGATAGTGTTGAAAAACCACTTTTCGCACTTGTGTTAGTGTTGCAAAACCACTTTTCGCACTTGTGTTTGTGTTGAAAAACCACTTTTCGCACTTGTGTTGGTGCAGGAAACCACTTTTGCACTTGTATTAGTGTGGAAAAAACACTTTTTGCACTTGTGATAGTGTTGAAAAACCACTTTTCACACTTGTGTTAGTGTTGAAAAACCACTTTTCGCATTTGTGTTAGTGTTGAAAAACCACTTTTCGCACTTGTGTTGGTGCAGGAAACCACTTTTGCACTTGTATTAGTGTGGAAAAACCACTTTTCGCACTTGTGTTAGTGTTGAAAAACCACTTTTCGCACTTGTGTTAGTGTTGAAAAACCACTTTTCGCACCTGTGTTAGTGTTGAAAACCCACTTTTCGCACTTGTGTTGGTGCAGGAAAACCACTTTTGCACTTGTATTAGTGTGGAAAAAATACTTTTCGCACCAGTGTTAGTGTTGAAAAACCACTTTTCGCACTAGTGTTAGTGTTGAAAAACCACTTTTCGCACTTGTTTTGGTGCAGGAAACCACTTTTGCACTTGTATTAGTGTGGAAAAAACACTTTTTGCACTTGTGATAGTGCTGAAAAACCACTTTTCGCACTTGTGTTAGTGTTGAAAAACCACTTTTCGCACTTGTGTTGGTGCAGGAAACCACTTTTGCACTTGTATTAGTGTGGAAAAACCACTTTTCGCACTTGTGTTAGTGTTGAAAAACCACCTTTCGCACTTGTGTTAGTGTTGAAAAACCATTTTTCGCACTTGTGTTGGTGCAGGAAACCACTTTTGCACTTGTATTAGTGTGGAAAAAACACTTTTTGCACTTGTGATAGTGTTGAAAAACCACTTTTCACACTTGTGTTAGTGTTGAAAAACCACTTTTCGCATTTGTGTTAGTGTTGAAAAACCACTTTTCGCACTTGTGTTGGTGCAGGAAACCACTTTTGCACTTGTATTGGTGTGGAAAAACCACTTTTCGCACTTGTGTTAGTGTTGAAAAACCATTTTTCGCACTTGTGTTGGTGCAGGAAACCACTTTTGCACTTGTATTAGTGTGGAAAAACCACTTTTCGCACTTGTGTTATTGTTGAAAAACCACTTTTCGCACTTGTGTTGGTGCAGGAAACCACTTTTGCACTTGTATTAGTGTGGAAAAACCACTTTTCGCACTTGTGTTAGTGTTGAAAAACCACTTTTCACACTTGTATTAGTGTGGTAAAAACACTTTTTGCACTTGTATTAGTGTAGAAAAAACACTTTTTGCACTTGTGATAGTGTTGAAAAACCACTTTTCGCACTTGTGTTGGTGCAGGAAACCACTTTTGCACTTGTATTAGTGTGGAAAAACCACTTTTCACACTTGTGTTAGTGTTGAAAAACCACTTTTCGCACTTGTGTTAGTGTTGAAAAACCACTTCTCACACTTGTGTTGGTGCAGGAAACCACTTTTGCACTTGTATTAGTGTGGAAAAAACACTTTTCGCACTTGTGTTAGTGTTGAAAAACCACTTTTCGCACTTGTTGTGGTACAGGAAACCACTTTTGCACTTGTATTAGTGTTTAAAAACCACTTTTCGCACTTGTGTTAGTGTTGAAAAACCACTTTTCGCACTTGTGTTGGTGCAGGAAACCACTTTTGCACTTGTATTAGTGTGGAAAAAACACTTTTTGCACTTGTGATAGTGTTGAAATACCACTTTTCGCACTTGTGTTAGTGTTGAAAAACCACTTTTCGCACTTGTGTTAGTGTTGAAAAAACACTTTTCGCACTTGTGTTAGTGTTGAAAAACCACTTTTCGCACTTGTGTTGGTGCAGGAAACCACTTTTGCACTTGTATCAGTGTGGAAAAACACTTTTTGCATTTGTGATAGTGTTGAAAAACCACTTTTCGCACTTGTGTTAGTGTTGAAAAACCACTTTTCGCACTTGTGTTGGTGCAGGAAACCACTTTGCACTTGTATTAGTGTGGAAAAACCACTTCTCGCACTTGTGTTAGTGTTGAAAAAACCACTTTTCGTACTTGTGTTAGTGTTGAAAAACCACTTTTCGCACTTGTGTTGGTGCAGGAAACCACTTTTGCACTTGTATTAGTGTGGAAAAAACACTTTTTGCACTTGTGATAGTGTTGAAAAAACCACTTTTCGCACTTGTGTTAGTGTTGAAAAACCACTTTTCGCACTTGTGTTAGTGTTGAAAAACCACTTTTCGCACTTGTGTTGGTGCAGGAAACCACTTTTGCACTTGTATTAGTGTGGAAAAAACACTTTTCGCACTTGTGTTAGTGTAGAAAAAACACTTTTCGCACTTTTGTAAGTGTTGAAAAACCACTTTTCGCACTTGTGTTAGTGTTGAAAAACCACTTTTCGCACTTGTGTTAGTGTTGAAAAACCACTTTTCACACTTGTGTTGGTGCAGGAAACCACTTTTGCACTTGTATTAGTGTGGAAAAAACACTTTTTGCACTTGTGATAGTGTTGAAAAACCACTTTTCGCACTTGTGTTAGTGTTGCAAAACCACTTTTCGCACTTGTGTTTGTGTTGAAAAACCACTTTTCGCACTTGTGTTAGTGTTGAAAAACCACTTTTCGCACTTGTGTTAGTGTTGAAAAACCACTTTTCGCACTGGTGTTGGTGCAGGAAACCACTTTTGCACTTGTATTAGTGTGGAAAAACCACTTTTCGCACTTGTGTTAGTGTTGAAAAACCACTTTTCGCACCTGTGTTAATGTTGAAAACCCACTTTTCGCACTTGGGTTGGTGCAGGAAACCACTTTTGCACTTGTATTAGTGTGGAAAAACCACTTTTCGCACTTGTGTTAGTGTGGAAAAAACACTTTTCGCACTTGTCTTAGTGTTGAAAAAACACTTTTCGCACTTGTGTTAGTGTTGAAAAACCACTTTTCGCACTTGTTTTGGTGCAGGAAACCACTTTTGCACTTGTATTAGTGTGGAAAAAACACTTTTTGCACTTGTGATAGTGTTGAAAAACCACTTTTCGCACTTGTGTTAGTGTTGAAAAACCACTTTTCGCACTTGTGTTGGTGCAGGAAACCACTTTTGCACTTGTATTAGTGTGGAAAAACCACTTTTCGCACTTGTGTTAGTGTTGAAAAACCACCTTTCGCACTTGTGTTAGTGTTGAAAAACCATTTTTCGCACTTGTGTTGGTGCAGGAAACCACTTTTGCACTTGTATTAGTGTGGAAAAAACACTTTTTGCACTTGTGATAGTGTTGAAAAACCACTTTTCACACTTGTGTTAGTGTTGAAAAACCACTTTTCGCATTTGTGTTAGTGTTGAAAAACCACTTTTCGCACTTGTGTTGGTGCAGGAAACCACTTTTGCACTTGTATTAGTGTGGAAAAACCACTTTTTGCACTTGTGTTAGTGTTGAAAAAACACTTTTCGCACTTGTGTTAGTGTTGAAAAACCACTTTTCGCACTTGTGTTAGTGTTGAAAAAACACTTTTCGCACTTGTGTTAGTGTTGAAAAACCACTTTTCGCACTTGTGTTGGTGCAGGAAACCACTTTTGCACTTGTATCAGTGTGGAAAAAACACTTTTTGCACTTGTGATAGTGTTGAAAAACCACTTTTCGCACTTGTGTTAGTGTTGAAAAACCACTTTTCGCACTTGTGTTGGTGCAGGAAACCACTTTGCACTTGTATTAGTGTGGAAAAACCACTTCTCGCACTTGTGTTAGTGTTGAAAAAACCACTTTTCGCACTTGTGTTAGTGTTGAAAAACCACTTTTCGCACTTGTGTTGGTGCAGGAAACCACTTTTGCACTTGTATTAGTGTGGAAAAAACACTTTTTGCACTTGTGATAGTGTTGAAAAAACCACTTTTCGCACTTGTGTTAGTGTTGAAAAACCACTTTTCGCACTTGTGTTAGTGTTGAAAAACCACTTTTCGCACTTCTGTTGGTGCAGGAAACCACTTTTGCACTTGTATTAGTGTGGAAAAAACACTTTTTGCACTTGTGTTAGTGTTGAAAAAACACTTTTCGCACTTGTGTTAGTGTTGAAAAACCACTTTTCGCACTTGTGTTAGTGTTGAAAAACCACTTTTCGCACTTGTGTTAGTGTTGAAAAACCACTTTTCGCACTTGTGTTGGTGCAGGAAACCACTTTTGCACTTGTATTAGTGTGGAAAAAACACTTTTTGCACTTGTGATAGTGTTGAAAAACCACTTTTCGCACTTGTGTTAGTGTTGCAAAACCACTTTTCGCACTTGTGTTTGTGTTGAAAAACCACTTTTCGCACTTGTGTTGGTGCAGGAAACCACTTTTGCACTTGTATTAGTGTGGAAAAAACACTTTTCGCACTTGTGTTAGTGTTGAAAAACCACTTTTCGCACTTGTGTTAGTGTTGAAAAACCACTTTTCGCACTGGTGTTGGTGCAGGAAACCACTTTTGCACTTGTATTAGTGTGGAAAAACCACTTTTCGCACTTGTGTTAGTGTTGAAAAACCACTTTTCGCACCTGTGTTAGTGTTGAAAACCCACTTTTCGCACTTGTGTTGGTGCAGGAAACCACTTTTGCACTTGTATTAGTGTGGAAAAACTACTTTTCGCACTTGTGTTAGTGTTGAAAAACCACTTTTCGCACCTGTGTTAGTGTTGAAAACCCACTTTTCGCACTTGTGTTGGTGCAGGAAAACCACTTTTGCACTTGTATTAGTGTGGAAAAAACACTTTTCGCACTTGTGTTAGTGTTGAAAAATCACTTTTCGCACTTGTGTTAGTGTTGAAAAACCACTTTTTGCACTTGTTTTGGTGCAGGAAACCACTTTTGCACTTGTATTAGTGTGGAAAAAACACTTTTTGCACTTGTGATAGTGTTGAAAAACCACTTTTCGCACTTGTGTTAGTGTTGAAAAACAACTTTTCGCCCTTGTGTTGGTGCAGGAAACCACTTTTGCACTTGTATTAGTGTGGAAAAACCACTTTTCGCACTTGTGTTAGTGTTGAAAAACCACCTTTCGCACTTGTGTTAGTGTTGAAAAACCATTTTTCGCACTTGTGTTGGTGCAGGAAACCTCTTTTGCACTTGTATTAGTGTGGAAAAAACACTTTTTGCACTTGTGATAGTGTTGAAAAACCACTTTTCACACTTGTGTTAGTGTTGAAAAACCACTTTTCGCATTTGTGTTAGTGTTGAAAAACCACTTTTCGCACTTGTGTTGGTGCAGGAAACCACTTTTGCACTTGTATTAGTGTGGAAAAACCACTTTTCGCACTTGTGTTGGTGCAGGAAACCACTTTTGCACTTGTATTAGTGTGGAAAAACCACTTTTCGCACTTGTGTTAGTGTTGAAAAACCACTTTTCGCACTTGTGTTAGTGTTGAAAAACCACTTTTCGCACTTGTGTTGGTGCAGGAAACCACTTTTGCACTTGTATTAGTGTGGAAAAACCACTTTTCGCACTTGTGTTATTGTTGAAAAACCACTTTTCACACTTGTGTTGGTGCAGGAAACCACTTTTGCACTTGTATTAGTGTGGGAAAACCACTTTTCGCACTTGTGTTAGTGTTGAAAAACCACTTTTCACACTTGTATTAGTGTGGTAAAAACACTTTTTACACTTGTATTAGTGTAGAAAAAACACTTTTTGCACTTGTGATAGTGTTGAAAAACCACTTTTCGCACTTGTGTTGGTGCAGGAAACCACTTTTGCGCTTGTATTAGTGTGGAAAAACCACTTTTCGCACTTGTGTTAGTGTTGAAAAACCACTTCTCGCACTTGTGTTGGTGCAGGAAACCACTTTTGCACTTGTATTAGTGTGGAAAAAACACTTTTCGCACTTGTGTTAGTGTTGAAAAACCACTTTTCGCACTTGTTGTGGTGCAGGAAACCACTTTTGCACTTGTATTAGTGTTTAAAAACCACTTTTCGCACTTGTGTTATTGTTGAAAAACCACTTTTCGCACTTGTGTTGGTGCAGGAAACCACTTTTGCACTTGTATTAGTGTGGAAAAAACACTTTTTGCACTTGTGATAGTGTTGAAATACCACTTTTCGCACTTGTGTTAGTGTTGAAAAACCACTTTTCGCACTTGTGTTAGTGTTGAAAAAACACTTTTCGCACTTGTGTTAGTGTTGAAAAATCACTTTTCGCACTTGTGTTGGTGCAGGAAACCACTTTTGCACTTGTATCAGTGTGGAAAAAACACTTTTTGCATTTGTGGTAGTGTTGAAAAACCACTTTTCGCACTTGTGTTAGTGTTGAAAAACCACTTTTCACACTTGTGTTGGTGCAGGAAACCACTTTTGCACTTGTATTAGTGTGGAAAAAACACTTTTTGCACTTGTGATAGTGTTGAAAAACCACTTTTCGCACTTGTGTTAGTGTTGCAAAACCACTTTTCGCACTTGTGTTTGTGTTGAAAAACCACTTTTCGCACTTGTGTTGGTGCAGGAAACCACTTTTGCACTTGTATTTGTGTGGAAAAAACACTTTTCGCACTTGTGTTAGTGTTCAAAAACCACTTTTCGCACTTGTGTTAGTGTTGAAAAACCACTTTTCGCACTGGTGTTGGTGCAGGAAACCACTTTTGCACTTGTATTAGTGTGGAAAAACCACTTTTCGCACTTGTGTTAGTGTTGAAAAACCACTTTTCGCACCTGTGTTAGTGTTGAAAACCCACTTTTCGCACTTGGGTTGGTGCAGGAAACCACTTTTGCACTTGTATTAGTGTGGAAAAACCACTTTTCGCACTTGTGTTAGTGTTGAAAAACCACTTTTCGCACCTGTGTTAGTGTTGAAAACCCACTTTTCGCACTTGTGTTGGTGCAGGAAACCACTTTTGCACTTGTATTAGTGTGGAAAAACCACTTTTCGCACTTGTTTTGGTGCAGGAAACCACTTTTGCGCTTGTATTAGTGTGGAAAAAACACTTTTTGCACTTGTGATAGTGTTGAAAAACCACTTTTCGCACTTGTGTTAGTGTTGAAAAACCACTTTTCGCACTTGTGTTGGTGCAGGAAACCACTTTTGCACTTGTATTAGTGTGGAAAAAACACTTTTCGCACTTGTGTTAGTGTTGCAAAACCACTTTTCGCACTTGTGTTTGTGTTGAAAAACCACTTTTCGCACTTGTGTTGGTGCAGGAAACCACTTTTGCACTTGTATTTGTGTGGAAAAAACACTTTTCGCACTTGTGTTAGTGTTGAAAAACCACTTTTCGCACTTGTGTTAGTGTTGAAAAACCACTTTTCGCACTGGTGTTGGTGCAGGAAACCACTTTTGCACTTGGATTAGTGTGGAAAAACCACTTTTCGCACTTGTGTTAGTGTTGAAAAACCACTTTTCGCACCTGTGTTAGTGTTGAAAACCCACTTTTCGCACTTGTGTTGGTGCAGGAAACCACTTTTGCACTTGTATTAGTGTGGAAAAACCACTTTTCGCACTTGTTTTGGTGCAGGAAACCACTTTTGCGCTTGTATTAGTGTGGAAAAAACACTTTTTGCACTTGTGATAGTGTTGAAAAACCACTTTTCGCACTTGTGTTAGTGTTGAAAAACCACTTTTCGCACTTGTGTTGGTGCAGGAAACCACTTTTGCACTTGTATTAGTGTGGAAAAAACACTTTTCGCACTTGTGTTAGTGTTGAATAACCACTTTTCGCACTTGTGTTAGTGTTGAAAAACCACTTTTCGCACTTGTGTTGGTGCAGGAAACCACTTTTGCACTTGTATTAGTGTGGAAAAACCACTTTTCGCACTTGTGTTAGTGTTGAAAAACCACTTTTCGCACTTGTGTTCGTGTTGAAAAACCACTTTTCGCACTTGTGTTGGTGCAGGAAACCACTTTTGCGCTTGTATTAGTGTGGAAAAAACACTATTTGCACTTGTGATAGTGTTGAAAAACCACTTTTCGCACTTGTGTTAGTGTTGAAAAACCACTTTTCGCACTTGTGTTGGTGCAGGAAACCACTTTTGCACTTGTATTGGTGTGGAAAAAACCACTTTTCGCACTTGCGTTAGTGTTGAAAAACCACTTTTCGCACTTGTGTTAGTGTTGAAAAACCACTTTTCGCACTTGTATTGGTGCAGGAAACCACTTTTGCACTTGTATTAGTGTGGTAAAAACACTTTTTGCACTTGTGATAGTGTTGAAAAACCACTTTTCGCACTTGTGTTAGTGTTGAAAAACCACTTTTCGCACTTGTGTTAGTGTTGAAATGCCACTTTTCGCACATGTGTTAGTGAAGGAAACCACTTTTCACACTTGTGTTAGTGTTGAAAAAACACTTTTTGCACTTGTTTTGGTGCAGGAAACCACTTTTGCACTTGTATTAGTGTGGAAAAAACACTTTTTGCACTTGTGATAGTGTTGAAAAACCACTTTTCGCACTTGTGTTAGTGTTGAAAAACAACTTTTCGCCCTTGTGTTGGTGCAGGAAACCACTTTTGCACTTGTATTAGTGTGGAAAAACCACTTTTCGCACTTGTGTTAGTGTTGAAAAACCACCTTTCGCACTTGTGTTAGTGTTGAAAAACCATTTTTCGCACTTGTGTTGGTGCAGGAAACCTCTTTTGCACTTGTATTAGTGTGGAAAAAACACTTTTTGCACTTGTGATAGTGTTGAAAAACCACTTTTCACACTTGTGTTAGTGTTGAAAAACCACTTTTCGCATTTGTGTTAGTGTTGAAAAACCACTTTTCGCACTTGTGTTGGTGCAGGAAACCACTTTTGCACTTGTATTAGTGTGGAAAAACCACTTTTCGCACTTGTGTTGGTGCAGGAAACCACTTTTGCACTTGTATTAGTGTGGAAAAACCACTTTTCGCACTTGTGTTAGTGTTGAAAAACCACTTTTCGCACTTGTGTTAGTGTTGAAAAACCACTTTTCGCACTTGTGTTGGTGCAGGAAACCACTTTTGCACTTGTATTAGTGTGGAAAAACCACTTTTCGCACTTGTGTTATTGTTGAAAAACCACTTTTCACACTTGTGTTGGTGCAGGAAACCACTTTTGCACTTGTATTAGTGTGGGAAAACCACTTTTCGCACTTGTGTTAGTGTTGAAAAACCACTTTTCACACTTGTATTAGTGTGGTAAAAACACTTTTTACACTTGTATTAGTGTAGAAAAAACACTTTTTGCACTTGTGATAGTGTTGAAAAACCACTTTTCGCACTTGTGTTGGTGCAGGAAACCACTTTTGCGCTTGTATTAGTGTGGAAAAACCACTTTTCGCACTTGTGTTAGTGTTGAAAAACCACTTCTCGCACTTGTGTTGGTGCAGGAAACCACTTTTGCACTTGTATTAGTGTGGAAAAAACACTTTTCGCACTTGTGTTAGTGTTGAAAAACCACTTTTCGCACTTGTTGTGGTGCAGGAAACCACTTTTGCACTTGTATTAGTGTTTAAAAACCACTTTTCGCACTTGTGTTATTGTTGAAAAACCACTTTTCGCACTTGTGTTGGTGCAGGAAACCACTTTTGCACTTGTATTAGTGTGGAAAAAACACTTTTTGCACTTGTGATAGTGTTGAAATACCACTTTTCGCACTTGTGTTAGTGTTGAAAAACCACTTTTCGCACTTGTGTTAGTGTTGAAAAAACACTTTTCGCACTTGTGTTAGTGTTGAAAAACCACTTTTCGCACTTGTGTTGGTGCAGGAAACCACTTTTGCACTTGTATCAGTGTGGAAAAAACACTTTTTGCATTTGTGGTAGTGTTGAAAAACCACTTTTCGCACTTGTGTTAGTGTTGAAAAACCACTTTTCGCACTTGTGTTGGTGCAGGAAACCACTTTGCACTTGTATTAGTGTGGAAAAACCACTTCTCGCACTTGTGTTAGTGTTGAAAAAACCACTTTTCGTACTTGTGTTAGTGTTGAAAAACCACTTTTCACACTTGTGTTGGTGCAGGAAACCACTTTTGCACTTGTATTAGTGTGGAAAAAACACTTTTTGCACTTGTGATAGTGTTGAAAAACCACTTTTCGCACTTGTGTTAGTGTTGCAAAACCACTTTTCGCACTTGTGTTTGTGTTGAAAAACCACTTTTCGCACTTGTGTTGGTGCAGGAAACCACTTTTGCACTTGTATTTGTGTGGAAAAAACACTTTTCGCACTTGTGTTAGTGTTCAAAAACCACTTTTCGCACTTGTGTTAGTGTTGAAAAACCACTTTTCGCACTGGTGTTGGTGCAGGAAACCACTTTTGCACTTGTATTAGTGTGGAAAAACCACTTTTCGCACTTGTGTTAGTGTTGAAAAACCACTTTTCGCACCTGTGTTAGTGTTGAAAACCCACTTTTCGCACTTGGGTTGGTGCAGGAAACCACTTTTGCACTTGTATTAGTGTGGAAAAACCACTTTTCGCACTTGTGTTAGTGTTGAAAAACCACTTTTCGCACCTGTGTTAGTGTTGAAAACCCACTTTTCGCACTTGTGTTGGTGCAGGAAACCACTTTTGCACTTGTATTAGTGTGGAAAAACCACTTTTCGCACTTGTTTTGGTGCAGGAAACCACTTTTGCGCTTGTATTAGTGTGGAAAAAACACTTTTTGCACTTGTGATAGTGTTGAAAAACCACTTTTCGCACTTGTGTTAGTGTTGAAAAACCACTTTTCGCACTTGTGTTGGTGCAGGAAACCACTTTTGCACTTGTATTAGTGTGGAAAAAACACTTTTCGCACTTGTGTTAGTGTTGCAAAACCACTTTTCGCACTTGTGTTTGTGTTGAAAAACCACTTTTCGCACTTGTGTTGGTGCAGGAAACCACTTTTGCACTTGTATTTGTGTGGAAAAAACACTTTTCGCACTTGTGTTAGTGTTGAAAAACCACTTTTCGCACTTGTGTTAGTGTTGAAAAACCACTTTTCGCACTGGTGTTGGTGCAGGAAACCACTTTTGCACTTGGATTAGTGTGGAAAAACCACTTTTCGCACTTGTGTTAGTGTTGAAAAACCACTTTTCGCACCTGTGTTAGTGTTGAAAACCCACTTTTCGCACTTGTGTTGGTGCAGGAAACCACTTTTGCACTTGTATTAGTGTGGAAAAACCACTTTTCGCACTTGTTTTGGTGCAGGAAACCACTTTTGCGCTTGTATTAGTGTGGAAAAAACACTTTTTGCACTTGTGATAGTGTTGAAAAACCACTTTTCGCACTTGTGTTAGTGTTGAAAAACCACTTTTCGCACTTGTGTTGGTGCAGGAAACCACTTTTGCACTTGTATTAGTGTGGAAAAAACACTTTTCGCACTTGTGTTAGTGTTGAATAACCACTTTTCGCACTTGTGTTAGTGTTGAAAAACCACTTTTCGCACTTGTGTTGGTGCAGGAAACCACTTTTGCACTTGTATTAGTGTGGAAAAACCACTTTTCGCACTTGTGTTAGTGTTGAAAAACCACTTTTCGCACTTGTGTTCGTGTTGAAAAACCACTTTTCGCACTTGTGTTGGTGCAGGAAACCACTTTTGCGCTTGTATTAGTGTGGAAAAAACACTATTTGCACTTGTGATAGTGTTGAAAAACCACTTTTCGCACTTGTGTTAGTGTTGAAAAACCACTTTTCGCACTTGTGTTGGTGCAGGAAACCACTTTTGCACTTGTATTGGTGTGGAAAAAACCACTTTTCGCACTTGCGTTAGTGTTGAAAAACCACTTTTCGCACTTGTGTTAGTGTTGAAAAACCACTTTTCGCACTTGTATTGGTGCAGGAAACCACTTTTGCACTTGTATTAGTGTGGTAAAAACACTTTTTGCACTTGTGATAGTGTTGAAAAACCACTTTTCGCACTTGTGTTAGTGTTGAAAAACCACTTTTCGCACTTGTGTTAGTGTTGAAATGCCACTTTTCGCACATGTGTTAGTGAAGGAAACCACTTTTCACACTTGTGTTAGTGTTGAAAAAACACTTTTCGCACTTGTGTTAGTGTTGAAAAACCACTTTTCGCACTTGTGTTGGTGCAGGAAACCACTTTTGCACTTGTATCAGTGTGGAAAAAACACTTTTTGCACTTGTGATAGTGTTGAAAAACCACTTTTCGCACTTGTGTTAGTGTTGAAAAACCACTTTTCGCACTTGTGTTGGTGCAGGAAACCACTTTGCACTTGTATTAGTGTGGAAAAACCACTTCTCGCACTTGTGTTAGTGTTGAAAAAACCACTTTTCGCACTTGTGTTAGTGTTGAAAAACCACTTTTCGCACTTGTGTTGGTGCAGGAAACCACTTTTGCACTTGTATTAGTGTGGAAAAAACACTTTTTGCACTTGTGATAGTGTTGAAAAAACCACTTTTCGCACTTGTGTTAGTGTTGAAAAACCACTTTTCGCACTTGTGTTAGTGTTGAAAAACCACTTTTCGCACTTCTGTTGGTGCAGGAAACCACTTTTGCACTTGTATTAGTGTGGAAAAAACACTTTTCGCACTTGTGTTAGTGTTGAAAAAACACTTTTCGCACTTGTGTTAGTGTTGAAAAACCACTTTTCGCACTTGTGTTAGTGTTGAAAAACCACTTTTCGCACTTGTGTTAGTGTTGAAAAACCACTTTTCGCACTTGTGTTGGTGCAGGAAACCACTTTTGCACTTGTATTAGTGTGAAAAAACACTTTTTGCACTTGTGATAGTGTTGAAAAACCACTTTTCGCACTTGTGTTAGTGTTGCAAAACCACTTTTCGCACTTGTGTTTGTGTTGAAAAACCACTTTTCGCACTTGTGTTGGTGCAGGAAACCACTTTTGCACTTGTATTAGTGTGGAAAAAACACTTTTCGCACTTGTGTTAGTGTTGAAAAACCACTTTTCGCACTTGTGTTAGTGTTGAAAAACCACTTTTCGCACTGGTGTTGGTGCAGGAAACCACTTTTGCACTTGTATTAGTGTGGAAAAACCACTTTTCGCACTTGTGTTAGTGTTGAAAAACCACTTTTCGCACCTGTGTTTGTGTTGAAAACCCACTTTTCGCACTTGTGTTGGTGCAGGAAACCACTTTTGCACTTGTATTAGTGTGGAAAAACTACTTTTCGCACTTGTGTTAGTGTTGAAAAAACACTTTTCGCACCTGTGTTAGTGTTGAAAACCCACTTTTCGCACTTGTGTTGGTGCAGGAAAACCACTTTTGCACTTGTATTAGTGTGGAAAAAAACACTTTTCGCACTTGTGTTAGTGTTGAAAAACCACTTTTCGCACTTGTGTTAGTGTTGAAAAACCACTTTTTGCACTTGTTTTGGTGCAGGAAACCACTTTTGCACTTGTATTAGTGTGGAAAAAACACTTTTTGCACTTGTGATAGTGTTGAAAAACCACTTTTCGCACTTGTGTTAGTGTTGAAAAACCACTTTTCGCCCTTGTGTTGGTGCAGGAAACCACTTTTGCACTTGTATTAGTGTGGAAAAACCACTTTTCGCACTTGTGTTAGTGTTGAAAAACCACCTTTCGCACTTGTGTTAGTGTTGAAAAACCATTTTTCGCACTTGTGTTGGTGCAGGAAACCACTTTTGCACTTGTATTAGTGTGGAAAAAACACTTTTTGCACTTGTGATAGTGTTGAAAAACCACTTTTCACACTTGTGTTAGTGTTGAAAAACCACTTTTCGCATTTGTGTTAGTGTTGAAAAACCACTTTTCGCACTTGTGTTGGTGCAGGAAACCACTTTTGCACTTGTATTAGTGTGGAAAAACCACTTTTCGCACTTGTGTTGGTGCAGGAAACCACTTTTGCACTTGTATTAGTGTGGAAAAACCACTTTTCGCACTTGTGTTAGTGTTGAAAAACCACTTTTCGCACTTGTGTTAGTGTTGAAAAACCACTTTTCGCACTTGTGTTGGTGCAGGAAACCACTTTTGCACTTGTATTAGTGTGGAAAAACCACTTTTCGCACTTGTGTTATTGTTGAAAAACCACTTTTCACACTTGTGTTGGTGCAGGAAACCACTTTTGCACTTGTATTAGTGTGGAAAAACCACTTTTTTTTTTTTTTTTTTTTTTTTGTATACAAGATCGAGGCTCGTGAAAGAGCGAACATTAATCACACAGAAAGACAAACCGACACATAAAACATATAACATAGGGAGCGGTAGTGTTACCACTTTTTACACTTGTATTAGTGTAGAAAAAACACTTTTTGCACTTGTGATAGTGTTGAAAAACCACTTTTCGCACTTGTGTTGGTGCAGGAAACCACTTTTGCACTTGTATTAGTGTGGAAAAACCACTTTTCGCACTTGTGTTAGTGTTGAAAAACCACTTTTCGCACTTGTGTTAGTGTTGAAAAACCACTTCTCGCACTTGTGTTGGTGCAGGAAACCACTTTTGCACTTGTATTAGTGTTGAAAAAACACTTTTCGCACTTGTGTTAGTGTTGAAAAACCACTTTTCGCACTTGTTGTGGTGCAGGAAACCACTTTTGCACTTGTATCAGTGTTTAAAAACCACTTTTTGCACTTGTGATAGTGTTGAAAAACCACTTTTCGCACTTGTGTTGGTGCAGGAAACCACTTTTGCACTTGTATTAGTGTGGAAAAAACACTTTTTGCACTTGTGATAGTGTTGAAATACCACTTTTCGCACTTGTGTTAGGGTTGAAAAACCACTTTTCGCACTTGTGTTAGTGTTGAAAAAACACTTTTCGCACTTGTGTTAGTGTTGAAAAACCACTTTTCGCACTTGTGTTGGTGCAGGAAACCACTTTTGCACTTGTATCAGTGTGGAAAAAACACTTTTTGCATTTGTGGTAGTGTTGAAAAACCACTTTTCGCACTTGTGTTCGTGTTGAAAAACCACTTTTCGCACTTGTGTTGGTGCAAGAAACCACTTTGCACTTGTATTAGTGTGGAAAAACCACTTCTCGCACTTGTGTTAGTGTTGAAAAAACCACTTTTCGTACTTGTGTTAGTGTTGAAAAACCACTTTTCGCACTTGTGTTGGTGCAGGAAACCACTTTTGCACTTGTATTAGTGTGGAAAAAACACTTTTTGCACTTGTGATAGTGTTGAAAAACCACTTTTCGCACTTGTGTTAGTGTTGCAAAACCACTTTTCGCACTTGTGTTTGTGTTGAAAAACCACTTTTCGCACTTGTGTTGGTGCAGGAAACCACTTTTGCACTTGTATTTGTGTGGAAAACACACTTTTCGCACTTGTGTTAGTGTTGAAAAAACACTTTTCGCACTTGTGTTAGTGTTGAAAAACCACTTTTCGCACTTGTGTTAGTGTTGAAAAACCACTTTTCGCACTTGTGTTAGTGTTGAAAAACCACTTTTCGCACTTGTGTTGGTGCAGGAAACCACTTTTGCACTTGTATTAGTGTGGAAAAAACACTTTTTGCACTTGTGATAGTGTTGAAAAACCACTTTTCGCACTTGTGTTAGTGTTGCAAAACCACTTTTCGCACTTGTGTTTGTGTTGAAAAACCACTTTTCGCACTTGTGTTGGTGCAGGAAACCACTTTTGCACTTGTATTAGTGTGGAAAAAACACTTTTCGCACTTGTATTAGTGTTGAAAAACCACTTTTTGCACTTGTGTTAGTGTTGAAAAACCACTTTTCGCACTGGTGTTGGTGCAGGAAACCACTTTTGCACTTGTATTAGTGTGGAAAAACCACTTTTCGCACTTGTGTTAGTGTTGAAAAACCACTTTTCGCACCTGTGTTAGTGTTGAAAACCCAGTTTTCGCACTTGTGTTGGTGCAGGAAACCACTTTTGCACTTGTATTAGTGTGGAAAAACTACTTTTCGCACTTGTGTTAGTGTTGAAAAACCACTTTTCGCACCTGTGTTAGTGTTGAAAACCCACTTTTCGCACTTGTGTTGGTGCAGGAAAACCACTTTTGCACTTGTATTAGTGTGGAAAAAACACTTTTCGCACTTGTGTTAGTGTTGAAAAACCACTTTTCGCACTTGTGTTAGTGTTGAAAAACCACTTTTCGCACTTGTTTTGGTGCAGGAAACCACTTTTGCACTTGTATTAGTGTGGAAAAAACACTTTTTGCACTTGTGATAGTGTTGAAAAACCACTTTTCGCACTTGTGTTAGTGTTGAAAAACCACTTTCCGCCCTTGTGTTGGTGCAGGAAACCACTTTTGCACTTGTATTAGTGTGGAAAAACCACTTTTCGCACTTGTGTTGGTGTTGAAAAACCACCTTTCGCACTTGTGTTAGTGTTGAAAAACCATTTTTCGCACTTGTGTTGGTGCAGGAAACCACTTTTGCACTTGTATTAGTGTGGAAAAAACACTTTTTGCACTTGTGATAGTGTTGAAAAACCACTTTTCACACTTGTGTTAGTGTTGAAAAACCACTTTTCGCATTTGTGTTAGTGTTGAAAAACCACTTTTCGCACTTGTATTGGTGCAGGAAACCACTTTTGCACTTGTATTAGTGTGGAAAAACCACTTTTCGCACTTGTGTTAGTGTTGAAAAACCACTTTTCGCACTTGTGTTAGTGTTGAAAAACCACTTTTCGCACTTGTGTTGGTGCAGGAAACCACTTTTGCACTTGTATTAGTGTGGAAAAACCACTTTTTGCACTTGTGTTATTGTTGAAAAACCACTTTTCACACTTGTGTTGGTGCAGGAAACCACTTTTGCACTTGTATTAGTGTGGAAAAAACACTTTTTGCATTTGTGGTAGTGTTGAAAAACCACTTTTCGCACTTGTGTTCGTGTTGAAAAACCACTTTTCGCACTTGTGTTGGTGCAAGAAACCACTTTGCACTTGTATTAGTGTGGAAAAACCACTTCTCGCACTTGTGTTAGTGTTGAAAAAACCACTTTTCGTACTTGTGTTAGTGTTGAAAAACCACTTTTCGCACTTGTGTTGGTGCAGGAAACCACTTTTGCACTTGTATTAGTGTGGAAAAAACACTTTTTGCACTTGTGATAGTGTTGAAAAACCACTTTTCGCACTTGTGTTAGTGTTGCAAAACCACTTTTCGCACTTGTGTTTGTGTTGAAAAACCACTTTTCGCACTTGTGTTGGTGCAGGAAACCACTTTTGCACTTGTATTTGTGTGGAAAAAACACTTTTCGCACTTGTGTTAGTGTTGAAAAAACACTTTTCGCACTTGTGTTAGTGTTGAAAAACCACTTTTCGCACTTGTGTTAGTGTTGAAAAACCACTTTTCGCACTTGTGTTAGTGTTGAAAAACCACTTTTCGCACTTGTGTTGGTGCAGGAAACCACTTTTGCACTTGTATTAGTGTGGAAAAAACACTTTTTGCACTTGTGATAGTGTTGAAAAACCACTTTTCGCACTTGTGTTAGTGTTGCAAAACCACTTTTCGCACTTGTGTTTGTGTTGAAAAACCACTTTTCGCACTTGTGTTGGTGCAGGAAACCACTTTTGCACTTGTATTAGTGTGGAAAAAACACTTTTCGCACTTGTATTAGTGTTGAAAAACCACTTTTTGCACTTGTGTTAGTGTTGAAAAACCACTTTTCGCACTGGTGTTGGTGCAGGAAACCACTTTTGCACTTGTATTAGTGTGGAAAAACCACTTTTCGCACTTCTGTTAGTGTTGAAAAACCACTTTTCGCACCTGTGTTAGTGTTGAAAACCCAGTTTTCGCACTTGTGTTGGTGCAGGAAACCACTTTTGCACTTGTATTAGTGTGGAAAAACTACTTTTCGCACTTGTGTTAGTGTTGAAAAACCACTTTTCGCACCTGTGTTAGTGTTGAAAACCCACTTTTCGCACTTGTGTTGGTGCAGGAAAACCACTTTTGCACTTGTATTAGTGTGGAAAAAACACTTTTCGCACTTGTGTTAGTGTTGAAAAACCACTTTTCGCACTTGTGTTAGTGTTGAAAAACCACTTTTCGCACTTGTTTTGGTGCAGGAAACCACTTTTGCACTTGTATTAGTGTGGAAAAAACACTTTTTGCACTTGTGATAGTGTTGAAAAACCACTTTTCGCACTTGTGTTAGTGTTGAAAAACCACTTTCCGCCCTTGTGTTGGTGCAGGAAACCACTTTTGCACTTGTATTAGTGTGGAAAAACCACTTTTCGCACTTGTGTTGGTGTTGAAAAACCACCTTTCGCACTTGTGTTAGTGTTGAAAAACCATTTTTCGCACTTGTGTTGGTGCAGGAAACCACTTTTGCACTTGTATTAGTGTGGAAAAAACACTTTTTGCACTTGTGATAGTGTTGAAAAACCACTTTTCACACTTGTGTTAGTGTTGAAAAACCACTTTTCGCATTTGTGTTAGTGTTGAAAAACCACTTTTCGCACTTGTATTGGTGCAGGAAACCACTTTTGCACTTGTATTAGTGTGGAAAAACCACTTTTCGCACTTGTGTTAGTGTTGAAAAACCACTTTTCGCACTTGTGTTAGTGTTGAAAAACCACTTTTCGCACTTGTGTTGGTGCAGGAAACCACTTTTGCACTTGTATTAGTGTGGAAAAACCACTTTTTGCACTTGTGTTATTGTTGAAAAACCACTTTTCGCACTTGTGTTGGTGCAGGAAACCACTTTTGCACTTGTATTAGTGTGGAAAAACCACTTTTCGCACTTGTGTTAGTGTTGAAAAACCACTTTTCACACTTGTATTAGTGTGGTAAAAACACTTTTTACACTTGTATTAGTGTAGAAAAAACACTTTTTGCACTTGTGATAGTGTTGAAAAACCACTTTTCGCACTTGTGTTGGTGCAGGAAACCACTTTTGCACTTGTATTAGTGTGGAAAAAACCACTTTTCGCACTTGTGTTAGTGTTGAAAAACCACTTTTCGCACTTGTGTTAGTGTTGAAAAACCACCTCTCGCACTTGTGTTGGTGCAGGAAACCACTTTTGCACTTGTATTAGTGTGGAAAAAACACTTTTCGCACTTGTGTTAGTGTTGAAAAACCACTTTTCGCACTTGTTGTGGTGCAGGAAACCACTTTTGCACTTGTATTAGTGTTTAAAAACCACTTTTCGCACTTGTGTTAGTGTTGAAAAACCACTTTTCGCACTTGTGTTGGTGCAGGAAACCACTTTTGCACTTGTATTAGTGTGGAAAAAACACTTTTTGCACTTGTGATAGTGTTGAAATACCACTTTTCGCACTTGTGTTAATGTTGAAAAACCACTTTTCGCACTTGTGTTAGTGTTGAAAAAACACTTTTCGCACTTGTGTTAGTGTTGAAAAACCACTTTTCGCACTTGTGTTGGTGCAGGAAACCACTTTTGCACTTGTATCAGTGTGGAAAAAACACTTTTTGCATTTGTGATAGTGTTGAAAAACCACTTTTCGCACTTGTGTTAGTGTTGAAAAACCACTTTTCGCACTTGTGTTGGTGCAGGAAACCACTTTGCACTTGTATTAGTGTGGAAAAACCACTTCTCGCACTTGTGTTAGTGTTGAAAAAACCACTTTTCGTACTTGTGTTAGTGTTGAAAAACCACTTTTCGCACTTGTGTTGGTGCAGGAAACCACTTTTGCACTTGTATTAGTGTGGAAAAAACACTTTTTGCACTTGTGATAGTGTTGAAAAACCACTTTTCGCACTTGTGTTAGTGTTGCAAAACCACTTTTCGCACTTGTGTTTGTGTTGAAAAACCACTTTTCGCACTTGTGTTGGAGCAGGAAACCACTTTTGCACTTGTATTAGTGTGGAAAAAACACTTTTCGCACTTGTGTTAGTGTTGAAAAACCACTTTTCGCACTTGTGTTAGTGTTGAAAAACCACTTTTCGCACTGGTGTTGGTGCAGGAAACCACTTTTGCACTTGTATTAGTGTGGAAAAACCACTTTTCGCACTTGTGTTAGTGTTGAAAAACCACTTTTCGCACCTGTGTTAGTGTTGAAAACCCACTTTTCGCACTTGGGTTGGTGCAGGAAACCACTTTTGCACTTGTATTAGTGTGGAAAAACCACTTTTCGCACTTGTGTTAGTGTTGAAAAACCACTTTTCGCACTTGTATTGGTGCAGGAAACCACTTTTGCACTTGTATTAGTGTGGTAAAAACACTTTTTGCACTTGTGATAGTGTTGAAAAACCACTTTTCGCACTTGTGTTAGTGTTGAAAAACCACTTTTCGCACTTGTGTTAGTGTTGAAATGCCACTTTTCGCACATGTGTTAGTGAAGGAAACCACTTTTCACACTTGTGTTAGTGTTGAAAAAACACTTTTCGCACTTGTGTTGGTGCAGGAAACCACTTTTGCACTTGTATCAGTGTGGAAAAAACACTTTTTGCACTTGTGATAGTGTTGAAAAACCACTTTTCGCACTTGTGTTAGTGTTGAAAAACCACTTTTCGCACTTGTGTTGGTGCAGGAAACCACTTTGCACTTGTATTAGTGTGGAAAAACCACTTCTCGCACTTGTGTTAGTGTTGAAAAAACCACTTTTCGCACTTGTGTTAGTGTTGAAAAACCACTTTTCGCACTTGTGTTGGTGCAGGAAACCACTTTTGCACTTGTATTAGTGTGGAAAAAACACTTTTTGCACTTGTGATAGTGTTGAAAAAACCACTTTTCGCACTTGTGTTAGTGTTGAAAAACCACTTTTCGCACTTGTGTTAGTGTTGAAAAACCACTTTTCGCACTTCTGTTGGTGCAGGAAACCACTTTTGCACTTGTATTAGTGTGGAAAAAACACTTTTCGCACTTGTGTTAGTGTTGAAAAAACACTTTTCGCACTTGTGTTAGTGTTGAAAAACCACTTTTCGCACTTGTGTTAGTGTTGAAAAACCACTTTTCGCACTTGTGTTAGTGTTGAAAAACCACTTTTCGCACTTGTGTTGGTGCAGGAAACCACTTTTGCACTTGTATTAGTGTGGAAAAAACACTTTTTGCACTTGTGATAGTGTTGAAAAACCACTTTTCGCACTTGTGTTAGTGTTGCAAAACCACTTTTCGCACTTGTGTTTGTGTTGAAAAACCACTTTTCGCACTTGTGTTGGTGCAGGAAACCACTTTTGCACTTGTATTAGTGTGGAAAAAACACTTTTCGCACTTGTGTTAGTGTTGAAAAACCACTTTTCGCACTTGTGTTAGTGTTGAAAAACCACTTTTCGCACTGGTGTTGGTGCAGGAAACCACTTTTGCACTTGCATTAGTGTGGAAAAACCACTTTTCGCACTTGTGTTAGTGTTGAAAAACCACTTTTCGCACCTGTGTTAGTGTTGAAAACCCACTTTTCGCACTTGTGTTGGTGCAGGAAACCACTTTTGCACTCGTATTAGTGTGGAAAAACTACTTTTCGCACTTGTGTTAGTGTTGAAAAAACACTTTTCGCACCTGTGTTAGTGTTGAAAACCCACTTTTCGCACTTGTGTTGGTGCAGGAAAACCACTTTTGCACTTGTATTAGTGTGGAAAAAACACTTTTCGCACTTGTGTTAGTGTTGAAAAACCACTTTTCGCACTTGTGTTAGTGTTGAAAAACCACTTTTTGCACTTGTTTTGGTGCAGGAAACCACTTTTGCACTTGTATTAGTGTGGAAAAAACACTTTTTGCACTTGTGATAGTGTTGAAAAACCACTTTTCGCACTTGTGTTAGTGTTGAAAAACCACTTTTCGCCCTTGTGTTGGTGCAGGAAACCACTTTTGCACTTGTATTAGTGTGGAAAAACCACTTTTCGCACTTGTGTTAGTGTTGAAAAACCACCTTTCGCACTTGTGTTAGTGTTGAAAAACCATTTTTCGCACTTGTGTTGGTGCAGGAAACCACTTTTGCACTTGTATTAGTGTGGAAAAAACACTTTTTGCACTTGTGATAGTGTTGAAAAACCACTTTTCACACTTGTGTTAGTGTTGAAAAACCACTTTTCGCATTTGTGTTAGTGTTGAAAAACCACTTTTCGCACTTGTGTTGGTGCAGGAAACCACTTTTGCACTTGTATTAGTGTGGAAAAACCACTTTTCGCACTTGTGTTGGTGCAGGAAACCACTTTTGCACTTGTATTAGTGTGGAAAAACCACTTTTCGCACTTGTGTTAGTGTTGAAAAACCACTTTTCGCACTTGTGTTAGTGTTGAAAAACCACTTTTCGCACTTGTGTTGGTGCAGGAAACCACTTTTGCACTTGTATTAGTGTGGAAAAACCACTTTTCGCACTTGTGTTATTGTTGAAAAACCACTTTTCACACTTGTGTTGGTGCAGGAAACCACTTTTGCACTTGTATTAGTGTGGAAAAACCACTTTTCGCACTTGTGTTAGTGTTGAAAAACCACTTTTCACACTTGTATTAGTGTGGTAAAAACACTTTTTACACTTGTATTAGTGTAGAAAAAACACTTTTTGCACTTGTGATAGTGTTGAAAAACCACTTTTCGCACTTGTGTTGGTGCAGGAAACCACTTTTGCACTTGTATTAGTGTGGAAAAACCACTTTTCGCACTTGTGTTAGTGTTGAAAAACCACTTTTCGCACTTGTGTTAGTGTTGAAAAACCACTCCTCGCACTTGTGTTGGTGCAGGAAACCACTTTTGCACTTGTATTAGTGTTGAAAAAACACTTTTCGCACTTGTGTTAGTGTTGAAAAACCACTTTTCGCACTTGTTGTGGTGCAGGAAACCACTTTTGCACTTGTATCAGTGTTTAAAAACCACTTTTTGCACTTGTGATAGTGTTGAAAAACCACTTTTCGCACTTGTGTTGGTGCAGGAAACCACTTTTGCACTTGTATTAGTGTGGAAAAAACACTTTTTGCACTTGTGATAGTGTTGAAATACCACTTTTCGCACTTGTGTTAGTGTTGAAAAACCACTTTTCGCACTTGTGTTAGTGTTGAAAAAACACTTTTCGCACTTGTGTTAGTGTTGAAAAACCACTTTTCGCACTTGTGTTGGTGCAGGAAACCACTTTTGCACTTGTATCAGTGTGGAAAAAACACTTTTTGCATTTGTGGTAGTGTTGAAAAACCACTTTTCGCACTTATGTTAGTGTTGAAAAACCACTTTTCGCACTTGTGTTGGTGCAAGAAACCACTTTGCACTTGTATTAGTGTGGAAAAACCACTTCTCGCACTTGTGTTAGTGTTGAAAAAACCACTTTTCGTACTTGTGTTAGTGTTGAAAAACCACTTTTCGCACTTGTGTTGGTGCAGGAAACCACTTTTGCACTTGTATTAGTGTGGAAAAAACACTTTTTGCACTTGTGATAGTGTTGAAAAACCACTTTTCGCACTTGTGTTAGTGTTGCAAAACCACTTTTCGCACTTGTGTTTGTGTTGAAAAACCACTTTTCGCACTTGTGTTGGTGCAGGAAACCACTTTTGCACTTGTATTTGTGTGGAAAAAACACTTTTCGCACTTGTGTTAGTGTTGAAAAAACACTTTTCGCACTTGTGTTAGTGTTGAAAAACGACTTTTCGCACTTGTGTTAGTGTTGAAAAACCACTTTTCGCACTTGTGTTAGTGTTGAAAAACCACTTTTCGCACTTGTGTTGGTGCAGGAAACCACTTTTGCACTTGTATTAGTGTGGAAAAAACACTTTTTGCACTTGTGATAGTGTTGAAAAACCACTTTTCGCACTTGTGTTAGTGTTGCAAAACCACTTTTCGCACTTGTGTTTGTGTTGAAAAACCACTTTTCGCACTTGTGTTGGTGCAGGAAACCACTTTTGCACTTGTATTAGTGTGGAAAAAACACTTTTCGCACTTGTGTTAGTGTTGAAAAACCACTTTTTGCACTTGTGTTAGTGTTGAAAAACCACTTTTCGCACTGGTGTTGGTGCAGGAAACCACTTTTGCACTTGTATTAGTGTGTAAAAACCACTTTTCGCACTTGTGTTAGTGTTGAAAAACCACTTTTCGCACCTGTGTTAGTGTTGAAAACCCACTTTTCGCACTTGTGTTGGTGCAGGAAACCACTTTTGCACTTGTATTAGTGTGGAAAAACTACTTTTCGCACTTGTGTTAGTGTTGAAAAACCACTTTTCGCACCTGTGTTAGTGTTGAAAACCCACTTTTCGCACTTGTGTTGGTGCAGGAAAACCACTTTTGCACTTGTATTAGTGTGGAAAAAACACTTTTCGCACTTGTGTTAGTGTTGAAAAACCACTTTTCGCACTTGTGTTAGTGTTGAAAAACCACTTTTCGCACTTGTTTTGGTGCAGGAAACCACTTTTGCACTTGTATTAGTGTGGAAAAAACACTTTTTGCACTTGTGATAGTGTTGAAAAACCACTTTTCGCACTTGTGTTAGTGTTGAAAAACCACTTTTCGCCCTTGTGTTGGTGCAGGAAACCACTTTTGCACTTGTATTAGTGTGGAAAAACCACTTTTCGCACTTGTGTTGGTGTTGAAAAACCACCTTTCGCACTTGTGTTAGTGTTGAAAAACCATTTTTCGCACTTGTGTTGGTGCAGGAAACCACTTTTGCACTTGTATTAGTGTGGAAAAACCACTTTTCGCACTTGTATTAGTGTTGAAAAACCACTTTTTGCACTTGTGTTGGTGCAGGAAACTACTTTTGCACTTGTATTAGTGTGGAAAAAACACTTTTTGCACTTGTGATAGTGTTGAAAAACCACTTTTCGCACTTGTGTTAGTGTTGAAAAACCACATTTCGCACTTGTGTTGGTGCAGGAAACCACTTTTGTACTTGTATTAGTGTGGAAAAACCACTTTTCGCACTTGTGTTAGTGTTGAAAAACCACTTTTCGCACTTGTGTTTATGTTGAAACACCACTTTTCGCACTTGTGTTGGTGCAGGATCCCACTTTTGCACTTGTATTAGTGTGGAAAAACCACTTTTCGCACTTGTGTTAGTGTTGAAAAACCACTTTTCGCACTTGTATTAGTGTGGAAAAACACTTTTTGCACTTGTGTTCGTGTTGAAAAACCACTTTTCGCACTTGTGTTGGTGTTGAAAAACCACTTTTCGCACTTGTGTTAGTGTTGAAAAACCACTTTTCGCACTTGTGTTAGTGTTGAAAAACCACTTTTTGCACTTGTATTAGTGTGGTAAAAACACTTTTTGCACTTGTATTAGTGTAGAAAAAACACTTTTTGCACTTGTGATAGTGTTGAAAAACCACTTTTCGCATTTGTGTTGGTGCAGGAAACCACTTTTGCACTTGTATTAGTGTGGAAAAACCACTTTTCGCACTTGTGTTAGTGTTGAAAAACCACTTTTGCACTTGTATTAGTGTGGAAAACCCCACTTTTCGCACTTGTGTTAGTGTTGAAAAACCACTTTTCGCACTTGTGTTAGTGTTGAAAAACCACTTTTCGCACTTGTGTTGGTGCAGGAAACCATTTTTGCACTTGTATTAGTGTGGAAAAAACACTTTTTGCACTTGTGATAGTGTTGAAAAACCACTTTTAGCACTTGTGTTAGTGTTGAAAAACCACTTTTCGCACTTGTGTTGGTGCAGGAAACCACTTTTGCACTTGTATTAGTGTGGAAAAACCACTTTTCGCACTTGTATTAGTGTTGAAAAACCACTTTTTGCACTTGTGTTGGTGCAGGAAACTACTTTTGCACTTGTATTAGTGTGGAAAAAACACTTTTTGCACTTGTGATAGTGTTGAAAAACCACTTTTCGCACTTGTGTTAGTGTTGAAAAACCACATTTCGCACTTGTGTTGGTGCAGGAAACCACTTTTGCACTTGTATTAGTGTGGAAAAACCACTTTTCGCACTTGTGTTAGTGTTGAAAAACCACTTTTCGCACTTGTGTTTATGTTGAAACACCACTTTTCGCACTTGTGTTGGTGCAGGATCCCACTTTTGCACTTGTATTAGTGTGGAAAAACCACTTTTCGCACTTGTGTTAGTGTTGAAAAACCACTTTTCGCACTTGTGTTAGTGTTGAAAAACCACTTTTCGCACTTGTGTTAGTGTTGAAAAACCACTTTTCGCACTTGTGTTGGTGCAGGAAACCACTTTTGCACTTGTATTAGTGTGGAAAAACCACTTTTCGCACTTGTGTTAGTGTTGAAAAACGACTTTTCGCACTTGTGTTAGTGTTGAAAAACCACTTTTCGCACTTGTGTTAGTGTTGAAAAACCACTTTTCGCACTTGTGTTGGTGCAGGAAACCACTTTTGCACTTGTATTAGTGTGGAAAAAACACTTTTTGGACTTGTGATAGTGTTGAAAAACCACTTTTCTCACTTGTGTTAGTGTTGAAAAACCACTTTTCGCACTTGTGTTGGTGCAGGACACCACTTTTACACTTGTATTAGTGTGGAAAAACCACTTTACGCACTTTCGTTAGTGTTGAAAAACCACTTTTCGCACTTGTGTTAGTGTTGAAAAACCACTTTTCGCACTTGTGTTGGTGCAGGAAACCACTTTTGCACTTGTATTAGTGTGGAAAAAACACTTTTTGCACTTGTGATGGTGTTGAAAAACCACTTTTCGCACTTGTGTTAGTGTTGAAAAACCACTTTTCGCACTTGTGTTGGTGCAGGAAACCACTTTTGCACTTGTAGTAGTGTGAAAAAAACACTTTTTGCACTTGTGATAGTGTTGAAAAACCATTTTTCGCACTTGTGTTAGTGTTGATAAACCACTTTTCGCACTTGTGTTGGTGCAGGAAACCACTTTTGCACTTGTATTAGTGTGGAAAAAACACTTTTCGCACTTGTGTTAGTGTTGAAAAACCACTTTTCGCACTTGTGTTAGTGTTGAAAAACCACTTTTTGCACTTGTGTTGGTGCAGGAAATCACTTTTGCACTTGTATTAGTGTGGAAAAAACGCTTTTTGCACTTGTGATAGTGTTGAAAAACCACTTTTCGCACTTGTGTTAGTGTTGAAAAACCACTTTTCGCACTTGTGTTGGTGCAGGAAACCACTTTTGCACTTGCATTAGTGTGGAAAAACCACTTTTCGCACTTGTGTTAGTGTTGAAAAACCACTTTTCGCACTTGTGTTCGTGTTGAAAAACCACTTTTCGCACTTGTGTTGGTGCAGGAAACCACTTTTGCGCTTGTATTAGTGTGGAAAAAACACTATTTGCACTTGTGATAGTGTTGAAAAACCACTTTTCGCACTTGTGTTAGTGTTGAAAAACCACTTTTCGCACTTGTGTTGGTGCAGGAAACCACTTTTGCATTTGTATTGGTGTGGAAAAAACCACTTTTCGCACTTGTGTTAGTGTTGAAAAAACACTTTTCGCACTTGTGTTAGTGTTGAAAAACCACTTTTCGCACTTGTGTTGGTGCAGGAAACCACTTTTGCACTTGGATTAGTGTGGAAAAAACACTTTTTGCACTTGTGATAGTGTTGAAAAACCACTTTTCGCACTTGTGTTAGGGTTGAAAAACCACTTTTCGCACTTGTGTTGGTGCAGGACACCACTTTTGCACTTGTATTAGTATGGAAAAACCACTTTTCGCACTTGTGTTAGTGTTGAAAAACCACTTTTCGCACTTGTGTTAGTGTTGAAAAACCACTTTTCGCACTTGTGTTAGTGTTGTAAAACCACTTTTCGCACTTGTGTTAGTGTTGAAAAACCACTTTTCGCACTTGTGTTGGTGCAGGAAACCACTTTTTCACTTGTATTAGAGTGGAAAAAACACTTTTTGCACTTGTGATAGTGTTGAAAAAACCACTTTTCGCACTTGTGTTAGTGTTGAAAAACCACTTTTCGCACTTGTGTTAGTGTTGAAAAACCACTTTTCGCACTTGTGTTGGTGCAGGAAACCACTTCTGCACTTGTAGTAGTGTGAAAAATACACTTTATGCACTTGTGATAGTGTTGAAAAACCACTTTTCGCACTTGTGATAGTGTTGAAAAACCACTTTTCGCACTTGTGTTGGTGCAGGAAACCACTTTTGCACTTGTATTAGTGTGGAAAAACCACTTTTCGCACTTGTGTTAGTGTTGAAAAACCACTTTTCGCACTTGTGTTAGTGTTGAAAAACCACTTTTCGCACTTGTGTTAGTGTTGAAAAACCACTTTTTGCACTTGTATTAGTGTGGTAAAAACACTTTTTGCACTTGTATTAGTGTAGAAAAAACACTTTTTGCACTTGTGATAGTGTTGAAAAACCACTTTTCGCACTTGTGTTGGTGCAGGAAACCACTTTTGCACTTGTATTAGTGTGGAAAAACCACTTTTCGCACTTGTGTTAGTGTTGAAAAACCACTTTTGCACTTGTATTAGTGTGGAAAACCCCACTTTTCGCACTTGTGTTAGTGTTGAAAAACCACTTTTCGCACTTGTGTTAGTGTTGAAAAACCACTTTTCGCACTTGTGTTGGTGCAGGAAACCATTTTTGCACTTGTATTAGTGTGGAAAAAACACTTTTTGCACTTGTGTTAGTGTTGAAAAACCACTTTTAGCTCTTGTGTTAGTGTTGAAAAACCACTTTTCGCACTTGTGTTGGTGCAGGAAACCACTTTTGCACTTGTATTAGTGTGGAAAAACCACTTTTCGCACTTGTATTAGTGTTGAAAAACCACTTTTTGCACTTGTGTTGGTGCAGGAAACTACTTTTGCACTTGTATTAGTGTGGAAAAACACTTTTCGCACTTGTGTTATTGTTGAAAAACCTCTTTTCGCACTTGTGTTAGTGTTGAAAAACCACTTTTTGCACTTGTGTTGGTGCAGGAAACTACTTTTGCACTTGTATTAGTGTGGAAAAAACACTTTTTGCACTTGTGATAGTGTTGAAAAACCACTTTTCGCACTTGTGTTAGTGTTGAAAAACCACTTTTCGCACTTGTGTTGGTGCAGGAAACCACTTTTGCACTTGTATTAGTGTGGAAAACCACTTTTCGCACTTGTGTTAGTGTTGAAAAACCACTTTTCGCACTTGTGTTTGTGTTGAAACACCACTTTTCGCACTTGTGTTGGTGCAGGATCCCACTTTTGCACTTGTATTAGTGTGGAAAAACCACTTTTCGCACTTGTGTTAGTGTTGAAAAACCACTTTTCGCACTTGTGTTAGTGTTGAAAAACCACTTTTCGCACTTGTGTTAGTGTTGAAAAACCACTTTTCGCACTTGTGTTAGTGTTGAAAAACCACTTTTCGCACTTGTGTTGGTGCAGGAAACCACTTTTGCACTTGTATTAGTGTGGAAAAAACACTTTTTGCACTTGTGATAGTGTTGAAAAACCACTTTTCGCACTTATGTTAGTGTTGAAAAACCACTTTTCGCACTTGTGTTGGTGCAGGACACCACTTTTACACTTGTATTAGTGTGGAAAAACCACTTTACGCACTTTCGTTAGTGTTGAAAAACCACTTTTCGCACTTGTGTTAGTGTTGAAAAACCACTTTTCGCACTTGTGTTGGTGCAGGAAACCACTTTTGCACTTGTATTAGTGTGGAAAAAACACTTTTTGCACTTGTGATGGTGTTGAAAAACCACTTTTCGCACTTGTGTTAGTGTTGAAAAACCACTTTTCGCACTTGTGTTGGTGCAGGAAACCACTTTTGCACTTGTAGTAGTGTGAAAAAAACACTTTTTGCACTTGTGATAGTGTTGAAAAACCACTTTTCGCACTTGTGTTAGTGTTGAAAAACCACTTTTCGCACTTGTGTTGGTGCAGGAAACCACTTTTGCACTTGTATTAGTGTGGAAAAAACACTTTTCGCACTTGTGTTAGTGTTGAAAAACCACTTTTCGCACTTGTGTTAGTGTTGAAAAACCACTTTTCGCACTTGTGTTGGTGCAGGAAATCACTTTTGCACTTGTATTAGTGTGGAAAAAACGCTTTTTGCACTTGTGATAGTGTTGAAAAACCACTTTTCGCACTTGTGTTAGTGTTGAAAAACCACTTTTTGCACTTGTGTTGGTGCAGGAAACCACTTTTGCACTTGTATTAGTGTGGAAAAACCACTTTTCGCACTTGTGTTAGTGTTGAAAAACCACTTTTCGCACTTGTGTTAGTGTTGAAAAACCACTTTTCGCACTTGTGTTGGTGCAGGAAATCACTTTTGCACTTGTATTAGTGTGGAAAAAACGCTTTTTGCACTTGTGATAGTGTTGAAAAACCACTTTTCGCACTTGTGTTGGTGCAGGAAACCACTTTTGCACTTGTATTAGTGTGGAAAAACCACTTTTCGCACTTGTGTTAGTGTTGAAAAACCACTTTTCGCACTTGTGTTCGTGTTGAAAAACCACTTTTCGCACTAGTGTTGGTGCAGGAAACCACTTTTGCACTTGTATTAGTGTGGAAAAACCACTTTTCGCACTTGTGATAGTGTTGAAATACCACTTTTCGCACTTGTGTTAGTGTTGAAAAAACACTTTTCGCACTTGTGTTAGTGTTGAAAACCCACTTTTCGCACTTGTGTTGGTGCAGGAAACCACTTTTGCACTTGTATCAGTGTGGAAAAAACACTTTTTGCACTTGTGATAGTGTTGAAAAACCACTTTTCGCACTTGTGTTAGTGTTGAAAAACCACTTTTCGCACTTGTGTTAGTGTTGAAAAACCACTTTTCGCACTTGTGTTGGTGCAGGAAACCACTTTTGCACTTGTATTAGTGTGGAAAAAACACTTTTTGCACTTGTGGTAGTGTTGAAAAACCACTTTTTGCACTTGTGTTAGTGTTGAAAAACCACTTTTCGCAGTTGTGTTGGTGCAGGACACCACTTTTGCACTTGTATTAGTATGGAAAAACCACTTTTCGCACTTGTGTTAGTGTTGAAAAACCACTTTTCGCACTTGTGTTAGTGTTGAAAAACCACTTTTCGCACTTGTGTTAGTGTTGTAAAACCACTTTTCGCACTTGTGTTAGTGTTGAAAAACCACTTTTCGCACTTGTGTTGGTGCAGGAAACCACTTTTGCACTTGTATTAGAGTGGAAAAAACACTTTTTGCGCTTGTGATAGTGTTGAAAAAACCACTTTTCGCACTTGTGTTAGTGTTGAAAAACCACTTTTCGCACTTGGGTTAGTGTTGAAAAACCACTTTTCGCACTTGTGTTGGTGCAGGAAACCACTTCTGCACTTGTAGTAGTGTGAAAAATACACTTTTTGCACTTGTGATAGTGTTGAAAAACCACTTTTCGCACTTGTGTTAGTGTTGAAAAACCACTTTTCGCACTTGTGTTGGTGCAGGAAACCACTTTTGCACTTGTATTAGTGTGGAAAAACACTTTTCGCACTTGTGTTCGTGTTGAAAAACCACTTTTCGCACTTGTGTTAGTGTTGAAAAACCACTTTTCGCACTTGTGTTAGTGTTGAAAAACCACTTTTCGCACTTGTGTTAGTGTTGAAAAACCACTTTTTGCACTTGTATTAGTGTGGTAAAAACACTTTTTGCACTTGTATTAGTGTAGAAAAAACACTTTTTGCACTTGTGATAGTGTTGAAAAACCACTTTTCGCACTTGTGTTGGTGCAGGAAACCACTTTTGCACTTGTATTAGTGTGGAAAAACGACTTTTCGCACTTGTGTTAGTGTTGAAAAACCACTTTTGCACTTGTATTAGTGTGGAAAAACCCCACTTTTCGCACTTGTGTTAGTGTTGAAAAACCACTTTTCGCACTTGTGTTAGTGTTGAAAAACCACTTTTCGCACTTGTGTTGGTGCAGGAAACCATTTTTGCACTTGTATTAGTGTGGAAAAAACACTTTTTACACTTGTGATAGTGTTGAAAAACCACTTTTAGCACTTGTGTTAGTGTTGAAAAACCACTTTTCGCACTTGTGTTGGTGCAGGAAACCACTTTTGCACTTGTATTAGTGTGGAAAAACCACTTTTCGCACTTGTATTAGTGTTGAAAAACCACTTTTTGCACTTGTGTTGGTGCAGGAAACTACTTTTGCACTTGTATTAGTGTGGAAAAAACACTTTTCGCACTTGTGTTATTGTTGAAAAACCACTTTTCGCACTTGTGTTAGTGTTGAAAAACCACTTTTTGCACTTGTGTTGGTGCAGGAAACTACTTTTGCACTTGTATTAGTGTGGAAAAAACACTTTTTGCACTTGTGATAGTGTTGAAAAACCACTTTTCGCACTTGTGTTAGTGTTGAAAAACCACTTTTCCCACTTGTGTTGGTGCAGGAAACCACTTTTGCACTTGTATTAGTGTGGAAAAACCACTTTTCGCACTTGTGTTAGTGTTGAAAAACCACTTTTCGCACTTGTGTTAGTGTTGAAAAACCACTTTTCGCACTTGTGTTAGTGTTGAAAAACCACTTTTTGCACTTGTATTAGTGTGGTAAAAACACTTTTTGCACTTGTATTAGTGTAGAAAAAACACTTTTTGCACTTGTGATAGTGTTGAAAAACCACTTTTCGCACTTGTGTTGGTGCAGGAAACCACTTTTGCACTTGTATTAGTGTGGAAAAACCACTTTTCGCACTTGTGTTAGTGTTGAAAAACCACTTTTGCACTTGTATTAGTGTGGAAAACCCCACTTTTCGCACTTGTGTTAGTGTTGAAAAACCACTTTTCGCACTTGTGTTAGTGTTGAAAAACCACTTTTCGCACATGTGTTGGTGCAGGAAACCATTTTTGCACTTGTATTAGTGTGGAAAAAACACTTTTTGCACTTGTGATAGTGTTGAAAAACCACTTTTAGCACTTGTGTTAGTGTTGAAAAACCACTTTTCGCACTTGTGTTGGTGCAGGAAACCACTTTTGCACTTGTATTAGTGTGGAAAAACCACTTTTCGCACTTGTATTAGTGTTGAAAAACCACTTTTTGCACTTGTGTTGGTGCAGGAAACTACTTTTGCACTTGTATTAGTGTGGAAAAAACACTTTTCGCACTTGTGTTATTGTTGAAAAACCACTTTTCGCACTTGTGTTAGTGTTGAAAAACCACTTTTTGCACTTGTGTTGGTGCAGGAAACTACTTTTGCACTTGTATTAGTGTGGAAAAAACACTTTTTGCACTTGTGATAGTGTTGAAAAACCACTTTTCGCACTTGTGTTGGTGCAGGAAACCACTTTTGCACTTGTATTAGTGTGGAAAAACCACTTTTCGCACTTGTGTTAGTGTTGAAAAACCACTTTTGCACTTGTATTAGTGTGGAAAACCCCACTTTTCGCACTTGTGTTAGTGTTGAAAAACCACTTTTCGCACTTGTGTTAGTGTTGAAAAACCACTTTTCGCACTTGTGTTGGTGCAGGAAACCATTTTTGCACTTGTATTAGTGTGGAAAAAACACTTTTTGCACTTGTGATAGTGTTGAAAAACCACTTTTAGCACTTGTGTTAGTGTTGAAAAACCACTTTTCGCACTTGTGTTGGTGCAGGAAACCACTTTTGCACTTGTATTAGTGTGGAAAAACCACTTTTCGCACTTGTATTAGTGTTGAAAAACCACTTTTTGCACTTGTGTTGGTGCAGGAAACTACTTTTGCACTTGTATTAGTGTGGAAAAAACACTTTTCGCACTTGTGTTATTGTTGAAAAACCACTTTTCGCACTTGTGTTAGTGTTGAAAAACCACTTTTTGCACTTGTGTTGGTGCAGGAAACTACTTTTGCACTTGTATTAGTGTGGAAAAAACACTTTTTGCACTTGTGATAGTGTTGAAAAACCACTTTTCGCACTTGTGTTAGTGTTGAAAAACCACTTTTCCCACTTGTGTTGGTGCAGGAAACCACTTTTGCACTTGTATTAGTGTGGAAAAACCACTTTTCGCACTTGTGTTAGTGTTGAAAAACCACTTTTCGCACTTGTGTTAGTGTTGAAAAACCACTTTTTGCACTTGTATTAGTGTGGAAAAAACACTTTTTGCACTTGTATTAGTGTAGAAAAAACACTTTTTGCACTTGTGATAGTGTTGAAAAACCACTTTTCGCACTTGTGTTGGTGCAGGAAACCACTTTTGCACTTTTATTAGTGTGGAAAAACCACTTTTCGCACTTGTGTTAGTGTTGAAAAACCACTTTTCGCACTTGTGTTAGTGTTGAAAAACCACTTTTCGCACTTGTGTTAGTGTTGAAAAACCACTTTTTGCACTTGTATTAGTGTGGTAAAAACACTTTTTGCACTTGTATTAGTGTAGAAAAAACACTTTTTGCACTTGTGATAGTGTTGAAAAACCACTTTTCGCACTTGTGTTGGTGCAGGAAACCACTTTTGCACTTGTATTCGTGTGGAAAAACCACTTTTCGCACTTGTGTTGGTGCAGGAAACCATTTTTGCACTTGTATTAGTGTGGAAAAAACACTTTTTGCACTTGTGATAGTGTTGAAAAACCACTTTTAGCACTTGTGTTAGTGTTGAAAAACCACTTTTCGCACTTGTGTTGGTGCAGGAAACCACTTTTGCACTTGTATTAGTGTGGAAAAACCACTTTTCGCACTTGTATTAGTGTTGAAAAACCACTTTTTGCACTTGTGTTGGTGCAGGAAACTACTTTTGCACTTGTATTAGTGTGGAAAAAACACTTTTCGCACTTGTGTTATTGTTGAAAAACCACTTTTCGCACTTGTGTTAGTGTTGAAAAACCACTTTTTGCACTTGTGTTGGTGCAGGAAACTACTTTTGCACTTGTATTAGTGTGGAAAAAACACTTTTTGCACTTGTGATAGTGTTGAAAAACCACTTTTCGCACTTGTGTTGGTGCAGGAAACCACTTTTGCACTTGTATTAGTGTGGAAAAACCACTTTTCGCACTTGTGTTAGTGTTGAAAAACCACTTTTCGCACTTGTGTTAGTGTTGAAAAACCACTTTTTGCACTTGTGTTAGTGTTGAAAAACCACTTTTTGCACTTGTATTAGTGTGGTAAAAACACTTTTTGCACTTGTATTAGTGTAGAAAAAACACTTTTTGCACTTGTGATAGTGTTGAAAAACCACTTTTCGCACTTGTGTTGGTGCAGGAAACCACTTTTGCACTTGTATTAGTGTGGAAAAACCACTTTTCGCACTTGTGTTAGTGTTGAAAAACCACTTTTGCACTTGTATTAGTGTGGAAAACCCCACTTTTCGCACTTGTGTTAGTGTTGAAAAACCACTTTTCGCACTTGTGTTAGTGTTGAAAAACCACTTTTCGCACTTGTGTTGGTGCAGGAAACCATTTTTGCACTTGTATTAGTGTGGAAAAAACACTTTTTGCACTTGTGATAGTGTTGAAAAACCACTTTTAGCACTTGTGTTAGTGTTGAAAAACCACTTTTCGCACTTGTGTTGGTGCAGGAAACCACTTTTGCACTTGTATTAGTGTGGAAAAACCACTTTTCGCACTTGTATTAGTGTTGAAAAACCACTTTTTGCACTTGTGTTGGTGCAGGAAACTACTTTTGCACTTGTATTAGTGTGGAAAAAACACTTTTCGCACTTGTGTTATTGTTGAAAAACCACTTTTCGCACTTGTGTTAGTGTTGAAAAACCACTTTTTGCACTTGTGTTGGTGCAGGAAACTACTTTTGCACTTGTATTAGTGTGGAAAAAACACTTTTTGCACTTGTGATAGTGTTGAAAAACCACTTTTCGCACTTGTGTTAGTGTTGAAAAACCACTTTTCGCACTTGTGTTGGTGCAGGAAACCACTTTTGCACTTGTATTAGTGTGGAAAAACCACTTTTCGCACTTGTGTTAGTGTTGAAAACCACTTTTCGCACTTGTGTTTGTGTTGAAACACCACTTTTCGCACTTGTGTTGGTGCAGGATCCCACTTTTGCACTTGTATTAGTGTGGAAAAACCACTTTTCGCACTTGTGTTAGTGTTGAAAAACCACTTTTCGCACTTGTGTTAGTGTTGAAAAACCACTTTTCGCACTTGTGTTAGTGTTGAAAAACCACTTTTCGCACTTGTGTTGGTGCAGGAAACCACTTTTGCACTTGTATTAGTGTGGAAAACCACTTTTCGCACTTGTGTTAGTGTTGAAAAACCACTTTTCGCACTTGTGTTAGTGTTGAAAAACCACTTTTCGCACTTGTGTTAGTGTTGAAAAACCACTTTTCGCACTTGTGTTGGTGCAGGAAATCACTTTTGCACTTGTATTAGTGTGGAAAAAACACTTTTTGCACTTGTGATGGTGTTGAAAAACCACTTTTCGCACTTGTGTTAGTGTTGAAAAACCACTTTTCGCACTTGTGTTGGTGCAGGAAACCACTTTTGCACTTGTAGTAGTGTGAAAAAAACACTTTTCGCACTTGTGTTAGTGTTGAAAAACCACTTTTCGCACTTGTGTTAGTGTTGAAAAACCACTTTTCGCACTTGTGTTAGTGTTGAAAAACCACTTTTCGCACTTGTGTTAGTGTTGAAAAACCACTTTTCGCACTTGTGTTGGTGCAGGAAACCACTTTTGCACTTGTATTAGTGTGGAAAACCACTTTTCGCACTTGTGTTAGTGTTGAAAAACCACTTTTCGCACTTGTGTTAGTGTTGAAAAACCACTTTTCGCACTTGTGTTAGTGTTGAAAAACCACTTTTCGCACTTGTGTTGGTGCAGGAAATCACTTTTGCACTTGTATTAGTGTGGAAAAAACACTTTTTGCACTTGTGATGGTGTTGAAAAACCACTTTTCGCACTTGTGTTAGTGTTGAAAAACCACTTTTCGCACTTGTGTTGGTGCAGGAAACCACTTTTGCACTTGTAGTAGTGTGAAAAAAACACTTTTCGCACTTGTGTTAGTGTTGAAAAACCACTTTTCGCACTTGTGTTAGTGTTGAAAAACCACTTTTCGCACTTGTGTTGGTGCAGGAAATCACTTTTGCACTTGTATTAGTGTGGAAAAAACGCTTTTTGCACTTGTGATAGTGTTGAAAAACCACTTTTCGCACTTGTGTTAGTGTTGAAAAACCACTTTTCGCACTTGTGTTGGTGCAGGAAACTACTTTTGCACTTGTATTAGTGTGGAAAAAACACTTTTCGCACTTGTGTTATTGTTGAAAAACCACTTTTCGCACTTGTGTTAGTGTTGAAAAACCACTTTTTGCACTTGTGTTGGTGCAGGAAACTACTTTTGCACTTGTATTAGTGTGGAAAAAACACTTTTTGCACTTGTGATAGTGTTGAAAAACCACTTTTCACACTTGTGTTGGTGCAGGAAACCACTTTTGCACTTGTATTAGTGTGGAAAAACCACTTTTCGCACTTGTGTTAGTGTTGAAAAACCACTTTTGCACTTGTATTAGTGTGGAAAACCCCACTTTTCGCACTTGTGTTAGTGTTGAAAAACCACTTTTCGCACTTGTGTTAGTGTTGAAAAACCACTTTTCGCACTTGTGTTGGTGCAGGAAACCACTTTTGCACTTGTATTAGTGTGGAAAAACCACTTTTCGCACTTGTATTAGTGTTGAAAAACCACTTTTTGCACTTGTGTTGGTGCAGGAAACTACTTTTGCACTTGTATTAGTGTGGAAAAAACACTTTTCGCACTTGTGTTATTGTTGAAAAACCACTTTTCGCACTTGTGTTAGTGTTGAAAAACCACTTTTTGCACTTGTGTTGGTGCAGGAAACTACTTTTGCACTTGTATTAGTGTGGAAAAAACACTTTTTGCACTTGTGATATTGTTGAAAAACCACTTTTCGCACTTGTGTTAGTGTTGAAAAACCACTTTTCCCACTTGTGTTGGTGCAGGAAACCACTTTTGCACTTGTATTAGTGTGGAAAAACCACTTTTCGCACTTGTGTTAGTGTTGAAAAACCACTTTTCGCACTTGTGTTAGTGTTGAAAAACCACTTTTTGCACTTGTATTAGTGTGGAAAAAACACTTTTTGCACTTGTATTAGTGTAGAAAAAACACTTTTTGCACTTGTGATAGTGTTGAAAAACCACTTTTCGCACTTGTGTTGGTGCAGGAAACCACTTTTGCACTTGTATTAGTGTGGAAAAACCACTTTTCGCACTTGTGTTAGTGTTGAAAAACCACTTTTCGCACTTGTGTTAGTGTTGAAAAACCACTTTTCGCACTTGTGTTAGTGTTGAAAAACCACTTTTTGCACTTGTATTAGTGTGGTAAAAACACTTTTTGCACTTGTATTAGTGTAGAAAAAACACTTTTTGCACTTGTGATAGTGTTGAAAAACCACTTTTCGCACTTGTGTTGGTGCAGGAAACCACTTTTGCACTTGTATTAGTGTGGAAAAACCACTTTTCGCACTTGTGTTAGTGTTGAAAAACCACTTTTGCACTTGTATTAGTGTGGAAAACCCCACTTTTCGCACTTGTGTTAGTGTTGAAAAACCACTTTTCGCACTTGTGTTAGTGTTGAAAAACCACTTTTCGCACTTGTGTTGGTGCAGGAAACCATTTTTGCACTTGTATTAGTGTGGAAAAAACACTTTTTGCACTTGTGATAGTGTTGAAAAACCACTTTTAGCACTTGTGTTAGTGTTGAAAAACCACTTTTCGCACTTGTGTTGGTGCAGGAAACCACTTTTGCACTTGTATTAGTGTGGAAAAACCACTTTTCGCACTTGTATTAGTGTTGAAAAACCACTTTTTGCACTTGTGTTGGTGCAGGAAACTACTTTTGCACTTGTATTAGTGTGGAAAAAACACTTTTCGCACTTGTGTTATTGTTGAAAAACCACTTTTCGCACTTGTGTTAGTGTTGAAAAACCACTTTTTGCACTTGTGTTGGTGCAGGAAACTACTTTTGCACTTGTATTAGTGTGGAAAAAACACTTTTTGCACTTGTGATAGTGTTGAAAAACCACTTTTCGCACTTGTGTTGGTGCAGGAAACCACTTTTGCACTTGTATTAGTGTGGAAAAACCACTTTTCGCACTTGTGTTAGTGTTGAAAAACCACTTTTCGCACTTGTGTTAGTGTTGAAAAACCACTTTTCGCACTTGTGTTAGTGTTGAAAAACCACTTTTTGCACTTGTATTAGTGTGGTAAAAACACTTTTTGCACTTGTATTAGTGTAGAAAAAACACTTTTTGCACTTGTGATAGTGTTGAAAAACCACTTTTCGCACTTGTGTTGGTGCAGGAAACCACTTTTGCACTTGTATTAGTGTGGAAAAACCACTTTTCGCACTTGTGTTAGTGTTGAAAAACCACTTTTGCACTTGTATTAGTGTGGAAAACCCCACTTTTCGCACTTGTGTTAGTGTTGAAAAACCACTTTTCGCACTTGTGTTAGTGTTGAAAAACCACTTTTCGCACTTGTGTTGGTGCAGGAAACCATTTTTGCACTTGTATTAGTGTGGAAAAAACACTTTTTGCACTTGTGATAGTGTTGAAAAACCACTTTTAGCACTTGTGTTAGTGTTGAAAAACCACTTTTCGCACTTGTGTTGGTGCAGGAAACCACTTTTGCACTTGTATTAGTGTGGAAAAACCACTTTTCGCACTTGTATTAGTGTTGAAAAACCACTTTTTGCACTTGTGTTGGTGCAGGAAACTACTTTTGCACTTGTATTAGTGTGGAAAAAACACTTTTCGCACTTGTGTTATTGTTGAAAAACCACTTTTCGCACTTGTGTTAGTGTTGAAAAACCACTTTTTGCACTTGTGTTGGTGCAGGAAACTACTTTTGCACTTGTATTAGTGTGGAAAAAACACTTTTTGCACTTGTGATAGTGTTGAAAAACCACTTTTCGCACTTGTGTTAGTGTTGAAAAACCACTTTTCGCACTTGTGTTGGTGCAGGAAACCACTTTTGCACTTGTATTAGTGTGGAAAAACCACTTTTCGCACTTGTGTTAGTGTTGAAAAACCACTTTTCGCACTTGTGTTTGTGTTGAAACACCACTTTTCGCACTTGTGTTGGTGCAGGATCCCACTTTTGCACTTGTATTAGTGTGGAAAAACCACTTTTCGCACTTGTGTTAGTGTTGAAAAACCACTTTTCGCACTTGTGTTAGTGTTGAAAAACCACTTTTCGCACTTGTGTTAGTGTTGAAAAACCACTTTTCGCACTTGTGTTGGTGCAGGAAACCACTTTTGCACTTGTATTAGTGTGGAAAACCACTTTTCGCACTTGTGTTAGTGTTGAAAAACCACTTTTCGCACTTGTGTTAGTGTTGAAAAACCACTTTTCGCACTTGTGTTAGTGTTGAAAAACCACTTTTCGCTCTTGTGTTGGTGCAGGAAACCACTTTTGCACTTGTATTAGTGTGGAAAAAACACTTTTTGCACTTGTGATAGTGTTGAAAAACCACTTTTCGCACTTGTGTTAGTGTTGAAAAACCACTTTTCGCACTTGTGTTGGTGCAGGACACCACTTTTACACTTGTATTAGTGTGGAAAAACCACTTTACGCACTTTCGTTAGTGTTGAAAAACCACTTTTCGCACTTGTGTTAGTGTTGAAAAACCACTTTTCGCACTTGTGTTGGTGCAGGAAATCACTTTTGCACTTGTATTAGTGTGGAAAAAACACTTTTTGCACTTGTGATGGTGTTGAAAAACCACTTTTCGCACTTGTGTTAGTGTTGAAAAACCACTTTTCGCACTTGTGTTGGTGCAGGAAACCACTTTTGCACTTGTAGTAGTGTGAAAAAAACACTTTTCGCACTTGTGTTAGTGTTGAAAAACCACTTTTCGCACTTGTGTTAGTGTTGAAAAACCACTTTTCGCACTTGTGTTGGTGCAGGAAATCACTTTTGCACTTGTATTAGTGTGGAAAAAACGCTTTTTGCACTTGTGATAGTGTTGAAAAACCACTTTTCGCACTTGTGTTAGTGTTGAAAACCACTTTTCGCACTTGTGTTGGTGCAGGAAACTACTTTTGCACTTGTATTAGTGTGGAAAAAACACTTTTCGCACTTGTGTTATTGTTGAAAAACCACTTTTCGCACTTGTGTTAGTGTTGAAAAACCACTTTTTGCACTTGTGTTGGTGCAGGAAACTACTTTTGCACTTGTATTAGTGTGGAAAAAACACTTTTTGCACTTGTGATAGTGTTGAAAAACCACTTTTCGCACTTGTGTTGGTGCAGGAAACCACTTTTGCACTTGTATTAGTGTGGAAAAACCACTTTTCGCACTTGTGTTAGTGTTGAAAAACCACTTTTGCACTTGTATTAGTGTGGAAAACCCCACTTTTCGCACTTGTGTTAGTGTTGAAAAACCACTTTTCGCACTTGTGTTAGTGTTGAAAAACCACTTTTCGCACTTGTGTTGGTGCAGGAAACCATTTTTGCACTTGTATTAGTGTGGAAAAAACACTTTTTGCACTTGTGATAGTGTTGAAAAACCACTTTTAGCACTTGTGTTAGTGTTGAAAAACCACTTTTCGCACTTGTGTTGGTGCAGGAAACCACTTTTGCACTTGTATTAGTGTGGAAAAACCACTTTTCGCACTTGTATTAGTGTTGAAAAACCACTTTTTGCACTTGTGTTGGTGCAGGAAACTACTTTTGCACTTGTATTAGTGTGGAAAAAACACTTTTCGCACTTGTGTTATTGTTGAAAAACCACTTTTCGCACTTGTGTTAGTGTTGAAAAACCACTTTTTGCACTTGTGTTGGTGCAGGAAACTACTTTTGCACTTGTATTAGTGTGGAAAAAACACTTTTTGCACTTGTGATAGTGTTGAAAAACCACTTTTCGCACTTGTGTTAGTGTTGAAAAACCACTTTTCGCACTTGTGTTGGTGCAGGAAACCACTTTTGCACTTGTATTAGTGTGGAAAAACCACTTTTCGCACTTGTGTTAGTGTTGAAAACCACTTTTCGCACTTGTGTTTGTGTTGAAACACCACTTTTCGCACTTGTGTTGGTGCAGGATCCCACTTTTGCACTTGTATTAGTGTGGAAAAACCACTTTTCGCACTTGTGTTAGTGTTGAAAAACCACTTTTCGCACTTGTGTTAGTGTTGAAAAACCACTTTTCGCACTTGTGTTAGTGTTGAAAAACCACTTTTCGCACTTGTGTTGGTGCAGGAAACCACTTTTGCACTTGTATTAGTGTGGAAAACCACTTTTCGCACTTGTGTTAGTGTTGAAAAACCACTTTTCGCACTTGTGTTAGTGTTGAAAAACCACTTTTCGCACTTGTGTTAGTGTTGAAAAACCACTTTTCGCACTTGTGTTGGTGCAGGAAATCACTTTTGCACTTGTATTAGTGTGGAAAAAAACACTTTTTGCACTTGTGATGGTGTTGAAAAACCACTTTTCGCACTTGTGTTAGTGTTGAAAAACCACTTTTCGCACTTGTGTTGGTGCAGGAAACCACTTTTGCACTTGTAGTAGTGTGAAAAAAACACTTTTCGCACTTGTGTTAGTGTTGAAAAACCACTTTTCGCACTTGTGTTAGTGTTGAAAAACCACTTTTTCGCACTTGTGTTAGTGTTGAAAAACCACTTTTCGCACTTGTGTTAGTGTTGAAAAACCACTTTTCGCACTTGTGTTGGTGCAGGAAACCACTTTTGCACTTGTATTAGTGTGGAAAACCACTTTTCGCACTTGTGTTAGTGTTGAAAAACCACTTTTCGCACTTGTGTTAGTGTTGAAAAACCACTTTTCGCACTTGTGTTAGTGTTGAAAAACCACTTTTCGCACTTGTGTTGGTGCAGGAAATCACTTTTGCACTTGTATTAGTGTGGAAAAAACACTTTTTGCACTTGTGATGGTGTTGAAAAACCACTTTTCGCACTTGTGTTAGTGTTGAAAAACCACTTTTCGCACTTGTGTTGGTGCAGGAAACCACTTTTGCACTTGTAGTAGTGTGAAAAAAACACTTTTCGCACTTGTGTTAGTGTTGAAAAACCACTTTTCGCACTTGTGTTAGTGTTGAAAAACCACTTTTCGCACTTGTGTTGGTGCAGGAAATCACTTTTGCACTTGTATTAGTGTGGAAAAAACGCTTTTTGCACTTGTGATAGTGTTGAAAAACCACTTTTCGCACTTGTGTTAGTGTTGAAAAACCACTTTTCGCACTTGTGTTGGTGCAGGAAACTACTTTTGCACTTGTATTAGTGTGGAAAAAACACTTTTCGCACTTGTGTTATTGTTGAAAAACCACTTTTCGCACTTGTGTTAGTGTTGAAAAACCACTTTTTGCACTTGTGTTGGTGCAGGAAACTACTTTTGCACTTGTATTAGTGTGGAAAAAACACTTTTTGCACTTGTGATAGTGTTGAAAAACCACTTTTCACACTTGTGTTGGTGCAGGAAACCACTTTTGCACTTGTATTAGTGTGGAAAAACCACTTTTCGCACTTGTGTTAGTGTTGAAAAACCACTTTTGCACTTGTATTAGTGTGGAAAACCCCACTTTTCGCACTTGTGTTAGTGTTGAAAAACCACTTTTCGCACTTGTGTTAGTGTTGAAAAACCACTTTTCGCACTTGTGTTGGTGCAGGAAACCACTTTTGCACTTGTATTAGTGTGGAAAAACCACTTTTCGCACTTGTATTAGTGTTGAAAAACCACTTTTTGCACTTGTGTTGGTGCAGGAAACTACTTTTGCACTTGTATTAGTGTGGAAAAAACACTTTTCGCACTTGTGTTATTGTTGAAAAACCACTTTTCGCACTTGTGTTAGTGTTGAAAAACCACTTTTTGCACTTGTGTTGGTGCAGGAAACTACTTTTGCACTTGTATTAGTGTGGAAAAAACACTTTTTGCACTTGTGATATTGTTGAAAAACCACTTTTCGCACTTGTGTTAGTGTTGAAAAACCACTTTTCCCACTTGTGTTGGTGCAGGAAACCACTTTTGCACTTGTATTAGTGTGGAAAAACCACTTTTCGCACTTGTGTTAGTGTTGAAAAACCACTTTTCGCACTTGTGTTAGTGTTGAAAAACCACTTTTTGCACTTGTATTAGTGTGGAAAAAACACTTTTTGCACTTGTATTAGTGTAGAAAAAACACTTTTTGCACTTGTGATAGTGTTGAAAAACCACTTTTCGCACTTGTGTTGGTGCAGGAAACCACTTTTGCACTTGTATTAGTGTGGAAAAACCACTTTTCGCACTTGTGTTAGTGTTGAAAAACCACTTTTCGCACTTGTGTTAGTGTTGAAAAAACCACTTTTCGCACTTGTGTTAGTGTTGAAAAACCACTTTTTGCACTTGTATAGTGTGGTAAAAACACTTTTTGCACTTGTATTAGTGTAGAAAAAACACTTTTTGCACTTGTGATAGTGTTGAAAAACCACTTTTCGCACTTGTGTTGGTGCAGGAAACCACTTTTGCACTTGTATTAGTGTGGAAAAACCACTTTTCGCACTTGTGTTAGTGTTGAAAAACCACTTTTGCACTTGTATTAGTGTGGAAAACCCCACTTTTCGCACTTGTGTTAGTGTTGAAAAACCACTTTTCGCACTTGTGTTAGTGTTGAAAAACCACTTTTCGCACTTGTGTTGGTGCAGGAAACCATTTTTGCACTTGTATTAGTGTGGAAAAAACACTTTTTTGCACTTGTGATAGTGTTGAAAAACCACTTTTAGCACTTGTGTTAGTGTTGAAAAACCACTTTTCGCACTTGTGTTGGTGCAGGAAACCACTTTTGCACTTGTATTAGTGTGGAAAACCACTTTTCGCACTTGTGTTAGTGTTGAAAAACCACTTTTCGCACTTGTGTTAGTGTTGAAAAACCACTTTTCGCACTTGTGTTAGTGTTGAAAAACCACTTTTCGCACTTGTGTTGGTGCA